>NW_020536999.1:14290098-14307951 GCF_003426905.1 Ctenocephalides felis
GTGGATGAATTTTTTACAATTTTCTACTGGCTTTTACATTTTTAAAATCGGTTCAGCAGTTTTTGACAGAACCTCGACAAAAAGTCAAAAATCGGCTCACATATACCTTTTACAAATTTGGTCTCATCCGATTCAGAATGACTTGAAACGTTGAGAAAACAGTAAATTAGCGAATCGGATTTTTTTACGAAAACAAACTTCTTCGGGAAGTTAAAAATGAATTTGGACAAAGAACGATATGAATTGAGATATATATATATATATATATATATATATATATATATATATATATATACATACATGAGTCAAAGTTTAAATTTGCATCTCTATACAATGTCATAAAATTTGCCAGACCAAGTTCGCTAAATAATCGTTTTAAATATTATATAATAGACGAATTCTCTACAATGTCATAATAATTTAACCAAATACGAATATAAATAGATTCGAACGTCTTTATAAAACTATGATAATTGAAGAACAATAAGTTAAAATTATTTTTACAAATGTAACAAAATTATTGTATGTCGATTGCATTAGTGAATTGCATTATTTGCAAAAATAATTTTAATAGTTTACCTAAAAAAACTTTATTGGGCGTGGTAAATCCTAAAAGAATAGAGGTCAATTCTTGGATAAAATATAAATGTTATAGTTGCGGATCTATCTTCGTATGAGTTGTAGTAACGAACTATCGAAAAGCTTTGGGCGTTTTACACATAAAACCTAAACTCCAAAAGGAACAAAGGCCACATAAAATTATTATCAGTGCAACTTTCTGATGTCTTTTTGATAACATACATAGCTTTTTAATAGTTAATTACTACCAACTCATACGAAGATAGACCCGTAACATAACATTTCTGTTTTATCCGATAATTAGTTCTATAGTTTTAATATATTGTAGTTTTTTGCTCTATTATGTTTATGTATTGTTTTGCTAATATGATGTATTTCTTCTAATTTTTTTTAGTTTAATTAGAAAATTGAGATATCTAATTTCTTTGACTACAGATCAAAGTTTGTTTCAATTCTTTAAGAACATGATTAATCAGAAGAATTAAAACGTTCTCAGAATTCCCATATTAATTATGCATTTGTCAATATAATATTGTATCGAACAAAGTGCGATTAATTAACAATATTATGTCATTGATTGTAAAAAAAATTATAAATTTCCAATTAACGTAGAGAGAAGTAATTATTTTATTAGCTAAGAACAATTATTGAAGATTATACGTTATTGTTATTATTAAATCAATGTATTTTTTTCTACTTCCCGAAGAAGAAAATAATGTTTGTGCCAGAAAATCCGATGGTAGAAAAATTTTCACGTGGTAACTTTATTAAATAATTTAGTTAAAAATGTAAATATCAAGAAAACTTAATGTATCAAAATAAAATTCACTAAATTCTTGGAAAAAACACTATTTTTCATGTCACATATATATGACAGACACTGCCCTATATTAAAACGTATATGTCTCTCATGTAATTCTTTTTATCGTCAGACACATATGACTGACATAGCAATTAACGTGTTAAACCACACAATAAAAATAATACTTACATTTTAAAATATTACTCTGATTTCGATCTGGTTTTTACATACACTTTGTTCAATATAATAACAAATACAATTATTTTTTAATAGAGAGGATTGTACCAAAACACAATTCAAAATGTCATTGAATTTTTAAACAATCGTTTTAAATATTTAAAATCGATTAGGTAAAGCATGTCTAATTACAAAATTTACATAATTTTAATTACGAACAAATATTTAATATAAAATAGTGTGATGTGTCTCTAATTAAAGGCTTTGAGCAAATATTTTAAAGAATCTCGAGTTTTCAACATACGTAATTGGAGAATATTTTTAATTATGATCAAAATGTTGGTAAAATTTACATAATGTCAAGAAATGTATTTTATTTTTATTTTAATGCCACGAATAAAAATGGTATTTAATTATTGTTAATTAAAATAGTAATTATAATAAGGAATTATTAATGAGATACAAACATAAAATCGTGTAAAAGGCGTTGGCAATCTCAAGATTTGCTTTCAAAATGAAGTACTCAAATTGAGAACCACAAATTGCAAAAAAATAATAACTGTGAAAAAATCTCATTTTTTTGTTTAAAATACAGATCGATCACGAACATTTACCTAAATAAAATAGATCTGTAGTCGACAGGTATATGATCAAAACAGTAGCATCCTTTTTACTTAAAGAAAGCGGTTAAGTTAATATTTCTTTGATAAATAAAAAACTTATAAACGTTGGTTCATGCCCAGAGATGTTAAAGTTTTTACAGAAAATCTGGTTTGGATTAAGGAATTTCGACTTATATTCTATTCACATTCTGAAGAATTATGCATTTTACCAAGACTACAGAAAACCTAAAAATTAAATTGAAACCATCTAAGCTGGAACACTTTATTTTGTGAATCTAATAGATTTTTGGTGAAGCATTAATAGTGTTTTTTCTAAACTCAAATTTGACTCTGGATAAGCCTCATGACCATATAAATATTTAAAACAGTTCCAAAATAAAGTTTGCAAAACGTGAAAGGCGCGTGTTTCTTTGACGTACACGATTGATCTAGTCGAAATTGACAATCTTATCTTCTCTTAAACTTCCAGCTTAAAAACATTCTTGAATATTCAACAAATATTTAATTTTCATGACGCATAACGATTTAATTTACATTGATGAGGAATAAAAAATTAAACTAAGCAAACGCGAACCGATGATAAAACTCAAATGATATTCATAGTTTTTGCGCGGGAGTCGAATGGGAAACTCAAGTTTTATTTTAAGTTCGGTTTACTTTATTTTAAATAACAAATTATTAAGTTTCCGTAGGTAAGTTATTGTAATCGTCCAAAAATCGAAATTGAAAACTTTTGCATATATCACGTTTTGAAGGTTTCTGAACATTTTGGCATAATTCAGAAAAAATTGATGTGCGTGTGTCCGTTTTTTGTCTACGTTTTCGAACGCACGGATCAACCGATTTGAAAGATTTAAATAGCATTCGATTTCTATTGATAGGAAGATGTGCTGATTAGTATTTGGCAAAGGCAGGTTTAGTCGTTTCGTAGATACTTCCTGCTGAAAAAACTTCCTGCTCGTGTTGGCGCAACGATTGCTTTTGGAGAAAGAAATTGTATTTATCATTTTTTTTAAAACTTATTTTTTTTACTAAATTTTATTCTTTGAATGTTTTATTATGGTACGAGAAGTTCCAGGAGTTTTTCTTGAGGCAAACTTTGCCATACACCACTAGTTTAGATATAAAATTCAAGTTTCAATTATAAAATGTATATCTCTACTCTTCTATTTCGAAAATTTTAATTCTTATAAACTTCCTAATAATAAATTTACTTAATTCAAGTTGTTCAAGAATCCCAAGTGAGTAGAAACTTTTGCCTTCGCAAGGCTTAAAGGTCTAAAAGTAAAGTTAGGAATTTTTTAATAACAATATTTGAAAGTAGAGGGCAAAAGATGTATAATCAGCCTTCAACTTGATTCTCACTACTTTGCTATCTGGAGATAAACAAAAATGTTTAAAAATCCATAACAAAAGTATTTTATTTCATTGTTATTTGTTTTGGTTATGAGCACTGTTGTTTAGTATACGAGACCTTAATATAATTTTTTCGTTATTTAATTGTTTTATGAGATGTGTTGTTAATTTTAAGATTTAACAATTTTTATTATGTAACCTCTATAAAATCTTACACGTGGCTGGGGTAAAAAGAAACAACTGAACCTTTACCCTGGCAAAGGTGTAAACTATAAAAAATAATAAATAAATAAGTAAATTAAGTTAAAAAGCAACAAGGGTTAAAATGAATAAATAGTTATTCCAACTCTGCTGATAAATATTTCTGACAAAATACCAAATCAAGGTTGTATACTGTGTTATCTCTGTAAAAATGTACCCATGAAATGTATATTTTGCATTGGTTGAATAATATAGCAATAATTTCTAAAAATCTATTTAAAGTTAAAAATGAGACATTTGACCTGCTTCCTGGTTGACCCATTTTATCCCGCCTGTGAGGTAAAAAGGACCAGGTGACAAATTTTTGAAAAACAGTGAAAAATCACATTTCTATATTGACGAATTAGCTGAGAGTTTAACTGAACATAGTCAGATACTTGTTTGTTTGATATGTGTATTTGTTGTGGTATAATTGGTTTGGTTTTCACAATATAATTGTTCAAAATCAAATTGGATCTTTGTACCTCGCTCTGACCTTTAGTTATTTTGTAATAAAAAAACTGTTTTGGAATTACATAATATTTTGTTGATTGATTTTAACGTAATTTTAACTTTGATGATTTAAAAAAATGGTTAAGTTTCAAAAAATGCTTGAGACGTGTACGTTTTACCTCTTTTTAAATCATTCTTCAGCAAACATGTTACTGACATTCAATTCAATACAATATTAGTAAAACGATATGAATTTAAATTATATATTCATTACATATCTAATAAATATGTTTATGACACCATCCTATGAGTATTTCATAACACGCACGTCCATGTATAATATAATATAATAAATACAATATAAAAGAACAGGAAATTGGCAGGAAATATAGAAAGCAATTTAATATGGATTTATTCAAATCTAGATTATTATATCTGCATAATATTAAAGAGCAATTTGTTACATTATGCGGTCTATAGAAGATATATTAGTCCAGAAAACATGGACATTGTATATTTCATCTGAACAAATGTTAATTGAGAATTCTGGAGATCTGATTAGTTTTAAAGAAACATGTCGGACGAAATAAGTAAGTTGATATTAAGATTTTTCATATCAATCAGGACAATTTTTTGAACATTTTTGAAAACTTTGATAACATCTGAAAAATTTGAATATTAAAAAAATTGAATAAAATAATTTTTTAAAAATTATGATTTTTTTTTTATTTGAATTTTTTTGACAACACTGATATAAATGATATAAAAAGCACATACAACATTAAATTTTTACCCTCCTACCGCTAACCCCTATTTCTTAATAATTATTATTGTAATTAACTTCCCGTAAGGTAAGTTATAGTAATCGCAAAAAAATCTAATATGAAAATTTTTGCATATCTTCACGTTTCAGAAGTTTCTGAACATTTTGGCACATTAGTGCTGATTAGTTTTTGGCAAAGACAAGTCCAGCCGTTTCGGAGATACGGACCAAAGAGTGCAGAAAATAGAAATTGCATTTTTGAAAGAATAGAGCAGCCAATTTTAATAATTCAAAAAACATTCGCTTCCCATTGATAGGAAGATGTGCTGATTAGTTTTTGGCAAAGGCAGATCCAGCCGTTCTGGAGATACGGAGCTAAATGTGCAAAAAATTGTAGTTTTTGAGAGAACTAAGCATCCGATTTGAATGATTCAAACAACTTTCTGCTTGTGCTAACAAAACGATTGTTTCTATAATCTATTTGAAAGCATAGTTTCTATATAGTATTTCTGGAATATTTCATTACGGTACGGAAAGTTGCAGCAATTTGCCTTAAGGCACGATGCCATACACCAGTAGTTTTTTTTGGAAAATTATGAATTATGACAACACTATATAAGTGATATAAAAAACACATACAGCCTTAAATATTCATCCTCTTACCACAAACCCCTATTTAGTAAGATTTATTATAGTAATTACATCATTTTCCATCTCATTTTCTGCCAGTAAACATTTTGAAAAAAATGATATTTTATTTCTTTATTACGAATGCTGTGATCTCTCACACCAGAATAATTGTCTGACTGAGAAACAGCTAATTTTATTTTTTATAAAATGCAAGTTTGAAAAATATATGGATGCAACCCTCAATTTTCACCTTCCTGCCACACTTCCGAGTTTCACTGATCATTTTTAACCTGATCAATAACTGGTCAATTATATATATATATATATATATATATATATATATATAATATAGCAAAAAGTTCAAGGACAGCTACAAATTGTTTATGAATAATTTAAATCATTTATATAATTTGTATTTGCATGTGTACTTGATGATGTACCTGTATCCAAGTCAATATAGAGATTGGTTCGGTGAATGTTGAGATCATTAGTTGATCATACTACTATCTTATCTTACGTAAGATAAGAGAGTAACTAGCGGTGCATGGCATCGTGCCTTAATGCAAAATCTTTAACACTAAACCTACCAACGCCGCTCAAAATCACCGTTATAACTTAATATATAACTTAAGACATTTTTAAACGTCAAAATACTATTATCAAACTATATGACAATTCTTATTATTAGAAAATACTAATGACATTTTCTTCATTCTCTGATTTTAGATACTTTTTCTATTTTCCAAAATTAAATTGTTATATGACCTAACTACCATGGTCGGTCAATTTGAATTGTAAAAAATAATTTTATTTTGGGTGTTGTTTTCATCAAAATGTAGGTGTAGGTGTAAAAATGTAGGTGTAATACAAAATATACCAATAAACCGTAAAAAAAACCTTAAAGAAAACCTTAGGTTGTTAAAATTGTATTAGGAACTTATTAAAGATCCTTATTAGAACCTTATTGGAATGTGACAGACATCGATATGTAAATTAGAATTCACTTAATGGTGCATAATAAGATTCTTATTAAATATATAATATTATTTAATAAAAATCTTATTAGATAAAACTAATAAATTAAAAATAACAAAGCAAATAAAATATTTCTTTGTATTACTGAATTGTCTTTCTTAATTGTAACAGTTGGAAACAAGTCGAATTCGTTTGGATATAAAAGAATAAAGAAAAAAAACGATTACATAAACAATTAACCTTGCGCAATAAATAAATGAATGTACATTTATATATATATATATATATATATATATATATATATATATATATATGTTAACTTATATGTTTAACTCCACAATTCTTAGAACGTTTCTTAATAATACTTAATGAAAAATTGACGCATTAAACCTTAATGAACATCAGAAAGTTCATTTGAACTTTGTACAACATGATCGTATCATTTACATTTGATAGTATTAATTTTTACCTTCCCGATGGAGAAGTTTATATTTTTGAAAAAAAAAATGAATTAAAAAAAACAATTTCCAAAAGCAATTATTTTGCAGTTTTTTGAATCATTTGAATCGGATGCTTAGTTCTCTCAAAAACTGCCATTTTTGCACATTTAGCTCTATATCTCCGTAACGGCTGGACCTGCCTTTGCCAAAAACTAATCAGCACATCTCTCTATCAATAGGAATCAAATGTTTTTTGAACCATTCGAATCGGTTAATCCGTGTGCTCGAAAACGTGGACGAAAAAATGCGGACATACAAAACACACTCACACATACATCCATTTTTTTTGAGGTATGCCAAAATGTTCAGAAACCTCTGAAACGTGAAGATATGTGACAAATTTCAATTTCGATTTTTGGACGATTACTATAACTTGACTACGATAAGTTAATAAAATGGAACAGTAAATACATCAGTCAAAAACTGCTTGTAATCGTACTAAATTTTCTGTTATTTTTTTGTTCGTATAATTATGTAATATTTCCTAGTTTCGTTAAGATAATTTTGAAGTTCATTCACCTCTCATCCTTATAATTTGTTTTAAATACGAATTCAATTGAATTATATATTCATATTGAAAAGTCTTCAACAAACATTAGTCGGTATTCGGCCTGAACAATCGCGTTTTGACTTATTTTCATTGTTTAATGAGAACTCGTTAAATAAATAAAACATATATACTAATTCAGAAATGCCGCTCATATATTGATATGAATTATCCAGAGATTGTGGGAAAGGTGGGAAATAATTTCAAAACCGCGTAGAAACTTTATATTTTTAGTTTAAAGTTGCTTCTAAAAACGTCAAAAATCATATGGTTTTGACTGATTATGTTCAATTCAATTTAATAGTATGTTTGAGGTAAATATTATTTAATAGTACCTTTATTTGTACACAAAAACATTGAACGCAATCGGTTCGCAAGTGTCATTAGAAAATATCAACTTTTTTAAAAGTTAATATGAAAATACATGTGCTGTGAAAGAACTCATTTGTATATTTATAAAACATTTTTTAGGTTATTTTATTTAGGTTATCTAAATTAAGATTCTAAATTTGAAATCTATATAAGGGGACATTTTGTTGAATAACTTATTTTGTTTTGATAAAAACTTTAGAACACTTATCTGTAAAAATGTCAATAAAGTCAATACAGATCTTTCTTATATACTTACAATGAATTAGTAATTTTTTCAATTCTTTAGAAATTGATTACAAATACCTTATATGGTATAACAATGTTTGGCGGGTCAGCTAGTATATATATATATAAATATATATATATATATATATATATAAACATATCTTAACTTACATTATACAGAGGAAAATTCTTCCCAGGAACTATCCATTCTTAAAATTTGGCACCAAAACTGCACATGACAACTAAGTCTATTTATGCAATCAACTCTTGTATAAAATAAAAATACAGTTATATTATTTTAAGATTGATATTAACAAAAGATTAATTCACAAATATGATTAAATATTTTTTATTTTTTTTATCAATTTGATCATCGATCTTTGAACTAAACGCGATCGACTAACTATATGGTCGGATTTGCAAGTCAATTCTTGGCACTGGTCTGCAGTGAGAATTCTTTTGGACGTTAGTCATTTGCCAAATATGATAATATGTAACATAGATTAATATATATATATATATATATATATATATGTATATATATATAATACGATTTGGCAATGCATTTTAATCTAACCGCACTTGTTTTCCTTTAATGAAAATACTAATCACGAACATGACAATGATAATGCAATAATAGCCTAATGAAGTATAAGTAAGTATTAATAAATGTGCTTTATCCTGTTTTCATCCAAATTGATCACTTTTTTTAAACATCGGTTCCTCTATGATACACTTACTCTAAACGTTTAATTTTTTTTATTATATATTTTTGTGAAAACATATTTGTTCGTTTCGTTTGATTGATTTTTTGAAGGACCAATGATTTGTTGTACATTATTTGTAATATTAATTATGTGTTTATTTCTATTATTACTACGAATTGTATTTGTATTTACAATATTCTCAAAATTTAAGGTATTGTATTGATTGATTTTATTCATAATGATTTTTGATTGATTGTATTTATTTTTATCAATATAGCAGATGCTTTGACTTGGCGTGAACAATATTTGAGATTTAGGTGAAAATTTATTTTAAACAATTCTTATTTCTTTTATTAAAATTAATCAGGTTTACCTATATATTTATATAAATATCTATATTATATATTTATATAAATTATATCTAGAATTAAACTCAGGGGTGAATTTACGTGCTACAGATAGTGGCGCCCCTATGGAGAGCGAAAAAAATTAAAATTGAAGTATTGGTAAGAAGACGTGTTTGCGATTTATTATTAGATATCGGTTTAGAAAATAAGGTTTAGTAAATTTATTTTTGCAATAAAATAATAAAAAGTAGGAAGTTTGATTTATTTTATTTTGTCTCTTCGAATGGGTTTCAAATAGGATATAAAAGATATCGTTTAAATTTATTTCAGATTTACTTTTATATATATATATATATATATATATATATATATATTTCCTCGAAATTGGCAATGCTTTACAGTTTCAAATTTAATTTTTGCAACGCTTCCAAGAATAATATAATGAATTATTTCTAACTAGTTTGAAACATTGGACTTTGTCTAATAATTCATTTTTATCGTTAAATTTTATTTAATATTAACTAAAACTTTATATAGTCATATTATTAGGATGGTTCACATTTTTAGTCTACTTTCTATGAATCTTTTCAAGAAACTTTGCCGAAGAAACCGCAGCAAAATTTATTATTATTACCACAGCTATATTTATCAGTATTAAATCTCTCTCACGCCTTATTTTGTCAAACTTCTTTTCATAGGCCTACAATATTTTAAGGCCTTCGTTTTGACCCTCAACCATGCAAATTCACCTCCCAGTTTAGAACCAGTAAATCAGATGACATAAATTTCGTGTCGAAACGTACAAATTAAATTTTTCACTCGAGAATAAAATATAAATATATTATTTACTATCTATATATTTTATTTTTACCAGAAATATTTAGCTTGTACGTTTTGGCACTAAATGTGAGACATCTTATTTCGTGGAAAACGCATAAAAAGTATCTTAATATATTTCACTATTTATAATATGTTATCTAAATATTCTTAATGTTTAATTTTTTTATATTCCTGTTAAAAACGTAAAGTTCCCACCTATAGTAAGGTCCACTGAAAAAGATAACACACATTTGGTTTCGAAACGTACAAAATAAATTTTTCGTCAATGATAAAATATAAACTATAAATATTTTTATTGATGACCATAATATTTTATCATATTGTTGTATACGATATCTACAATTTTGTTCTTGACAAAAATTTTTATTTTGTACGTTTCGGCACTAAATGTGTGTCATCTAATTCCGCAGTTCAAAACAGAAAACGTATAAAAAATCTTAAAATATTACTATCTTTAATATATTATCTAAATATGTTCAACTGTTTAATTTTTAAATTATTATTAAAATGTACAATGTGAGGTTACCGCCTATGATTAGGACCACTAATCGGGATGACACATATTTAGAGTCGAAACGTACAAAATAAATTTTTTAGCCACAAACATAATAGATATATACCTTCATTCATTTCAACCATGTTGTTTATTACTATATCTACATGTATATTTTATGCTTGAAAAAAATATTTATTTTGGACGTTTCGACTCTAAATGTGTGCCATCTAACTTTGTAGTTGAAACCAGAAAAAGCGAGAAAAGTCAAATATATAATCAATATATATGTCGAGGAAAATTTTATCCGCACACACGCACAAACACACATACATCCATTTTTTCTAAGGTATGCTCTTATTATTAGTGTTTTTTTAAATTTTTAATAAAAAAAATTATATTTACCAGTTATCGTCTCGAGTATCTGCTGCAAGTTGTGTTTATATTTATATTTATATTTTTTATTTAATAAACAATACTAGATAATAACTGCAAAATAACTTTTGTATTGAAGATTTTTATAATAGCACGTAGAAAGCTTGTAAGGTTCTATCGATCAGGGGTGCATCTAAAAATAGTCTTAGTCTTACAATGAGTTTATACATACTTATATATATATATATATATATATATATATATGTATATATTGGTTTCCACAAAATATGTTTACGAATTCCTTCTTCGAAAATATCAAACTTAATAAACACCTCAGTTGATACTGAGTATATAAACAGGCTGTTTAACAATATGAATGAATGCCTTAAAGAGTTAAAATAATAATGAAATTTTGTTTTGCATACACAAGTCGAATACATTTTGTTTTGAATTGACGAATCATACGACATGGGTCTGATTAATTTAAGAAACATTGTTTCATTTATCATGAACTTATAGTAAGTAGAATTCAAAATATAATGACTAATATTGCATTGTAAAAGCCAGTCTTCTGATCTATAGGAAAAAATGATAAACAAATTGTTTCTTGAAAATAGTCATTGCAAAATTTAGTAAATCATGATATAAGATCTTATAAGATGAATCTAATAAGAATCTAAAGTTGGAGCAATATGAGAATATGATATGATGATGAGTCTCAAACTTATTAATAAAGTCTTTCTAACTTCCAATAGGGTAATTTATTGTAATCGACCAACAATCGAAAATGAAAAATTTTGCCTTTTGGCGTACCTCAGAAAAAATGGATAAGGGTGTGCCTGTGTGTGTGTATATATGGATACAATTTTTCGTCCACGTTTTCGGGCGCACGGATCAACCGATTTGAATGGTTCAAATAACATGTGAGTCCTATTGATAAAGAGATGTGCTGATGAGTTTTTAAGGGAGGCAGGTCCAGCAGTTACGAAGATAAAGAGCAAAGAGTGCAGAAAATAGAAATCGAGTTTTTGAGAGAATGGAGCATCCGATTTGTATGATCTAAAAAACATTCAATTTTTAATGATGGGGCGAAGTGGTGATTAGAATTTGGCAAGGGCATTTCCAGCCATTTTGAAGAAACCGAGCTAAATGTACAAAAATAGCAGTTTTTGAGAGAACTAAGCATCCGATTGGAATAATTCAAAAAACTTTTTGCTTGTGTTGACAAAACGATTGCTTTTGAGAAAAAAAATAATTTTCAAATTTAATTTGCAGTAACTTGCCTTAAAGTACGTTGCCATTCACCGCTAGTTTGGATTTAAATCAATTATTTGGAATTGCTTCTAATTATATTATTATTAAATTTTATTGGCCTTACTCTAAACTAATTTCAAATCTATTGAAACATAAAAGTCTCAATCATACCCTAGAAGCTTTAATTGAATTTTAACAAAAAATCTAACAATTATTCAATTGCAATTTAAATTGCAAAGATTGTAATTTAAATAAGTGCATTTGGCTTAATTGAAAAATTAACAAAAAAACTGTATCATTAATTAAAATCTAATTGAATATGATTTGTATATATAATTAGTCTCCTTTATAGAAATTATTTTAATAAAGTATATAGCCTGAAATGCTGGATGCAAGAATGTATTTATTTCATGAAAGTGAAACGTGTCGCACTATTCTCAGGCGTATCTAAATTTTATTTAGATATTGATTTGTTTATTAACAAGTATATTTAATTTATTTAATAAAAATACCAAGACATAGCTTTAGCAATATCAGTCAAAAAAATATACCACTTAAGTATAAATAGATCGCAAATACGGCCGCTTTGCCAATACTTCAATTTTAATTGTTTCCCAAATCCATAGAGGCGCCACCAACTTTAGCACGTAAATTTACCTCTAAGTTCAGTTCTAGATAAATTTTTGTAAATATGTAATATGGAAAAGATAAACCCAATTAATTTAAATTAATTTAAGGCACAAATGTTAAAAAAATCTTTAAACCTCGGAAGTACGTGTATTATAATTAGAAAATCAGTTCTTCAGTAAGTGTGATGAATTGAGCAACAAGACCCCCCCTGTTGAGTGCGGAAAACACTAAAACAGGATAAAGCACATTTGTCTTGTGTTTATCCCCATGATAATATTCTTTTCATCATCAACAATGACATGATCTATTCCATCATCAGCCCAAAAGAAATATTAATCTATCATTTAACCAAAGGCAGGTTGTAAACTAAACTAAATAACTAATAACTAATAACTAAATCACAATATATTTTCACAAAAATATATAAATTTTTGTGAAAACTTATAAAAATCTATATAAATATATATGGTAAAAATATATTTAAAAACTGAAGAAAATAATACAGAGTTTATTTTAGTTTTCTACAGTTTCAGTTATATAAGGAAATTCATAAAGGTACCGCACACATTAAAGCTTTTAGTAAACCATTTTTGCACGGAATTCTAAAAACACAAAAAGTTCTTATTTATATTATTTATATTTTTGTTTATTACAGAATTACAATTACTAAGAAATTTATTTAGACGTATAATCTTGGCTCTATCTTTCTTTAACTACGATTTTTGGAATTCCTTCCAAATGCGCCTTTGTTCATAATTAAATTACACGCAATTTATTTATGATTACAACAACAATGCAAGAATCCTTTCAATTCTACAAACAATAAGAAAAATTTGAAAAATAATCACATTCCGTCTATTGATCATTGTTAGGAAGATGTTTATGTCCTGACTTGTATCACATATAACTCGAGGCGTTTCGTGACCTTTGACTGAAAGATCTTCAAAGAGTGCATTCCTTGGATTAGTTAAAGGACTGGTCGAAGCCTTTTGTTGATATTATAAACTATAAATTCCAACCAATCTGTATAAGTTTCACCCTATATCAGACAATACCATTCTTGCATGTTACAACTAGACCCAAGGTTTTGTTTCAACTAGCCCCAGGTGTGATTTTTTTACATTAATCAATGTAACTAGATAAATAATTTAGGAATCACAAAATTGTTACACATTATCAAATATTGATATATTTGAAAGTTTAAAATAGTTAGTTTGAAGTTAAAATAAGTCTATAATCGTTAACCCAAACCAAAATTTTATGATAGTGCAATATTACATGTTAAAAATGTCGCACTGCACACTTCTGTTTACTTCGTCCGCCTGTGCGACACTAGCTGACAATGTTATGCAAGACGTTTTACATGTCCAATAAAAATAAAAATATTGTAATCCTATTAATGGTATCGTCCAAAAGTCCTGATACTACTTACCCTTATTACAATAGGCCCTTAGTCCCCTTACGTATGAAATATATACTTAATTTAGAAAAGTAAACTGCAGTCAATATCGTAAAATGAACTCATATTTTGAACTTTCCTTAGGGTAAGTTATAGTAATCGCAAAAAATCGAAAATTAAAATTTTTATAAATCTTGACGTTTGAAAGGTTTCTGAACATTTTGGCATACCTTAAAAAATGAATGCATGTGTGTGTACGTGTATATATATGTGCGGATATAATTTATTGAAAGATTCAAAAAAAAATAGATTTCTATTGATAAGAAGACGTGCTGATTAGTTTTTGGACACGGCAGGTCTTAGCCGTTTTGAAGATACGAGAGAAGAAAGCGTCCGATATGAATGATTCAAAAAACCTTTACCTTTGAATAGACGAAATAAAAACTAGCGGTTTCTAAAATCTAAATTAATAGAAAAAGTAAAATAAAATGAAAAGCGCCATCCGTTAGACTGCGTTAGCATATCACGATTGCTTTGAAAAAAAAAGTTCTAAATTTCCAAAATTTTTCAAAGTATAAAAAAATCAAAGTTTTCAAAAGGTCAATTTTATCAAAATTTTAAAATTTTCAACCATGTATTTTCAAAGTTCTAAAACAAATCTTGAACCTTTCTTTTAAACTTTTAATTTTTGGTACGGAAAGTTCCAGCAATTTGTTTTATCAGTGTTCTTCACCTGTGATTGACCAATATATTCGTTATAAACACAAAACTGTTTGATATGACGAGAGAGTTAACTCATCAATACAAGATTTTAAAACGATTTTTTTATCGAAGAGTTCTATCACAATATCAAATGATTATTAGGTAAAATTACCACCGACTCTCCCACTTTTGAATTATCTCACCGGCATTCTATCAAGGGATTCTATCTAGGTGATTCTAGGTCTTCGCGTGGGTGCAGTGCTTAAGATCAGTCCATCGGTATTTTGCAATCAAAAGTTTAGATATTATATAAGATTTGTATTTTAAGACAATAACTATGTAAATTGTAATGAAATATTATACATTTCATGTAAAAAATTGGTATCATACTCTAGCTCAAACTCTTCATTTTTACTCCACGGCTGGCATAGAATTTACGAATTAATATAGATTTTTTCGAGAACATTATATGAACACACTTATCATTTATATATCATTTTATTCGTTATTTTATTCTGTATCTGTCGTACAAATAAAGTTTTTTCGTATCTTTTACGGTTTGGCTTGTAGAGCGCAATCTGTGTGAATATTCAATTGTTGAAATGCAAAATACGGTTAGGTTCCAGCAACAGACCACACTATTCGATATTTCTCTAAAGAAAATATATAAAGTATTATACATAGAAAGGTCTCAAAATTCTTAGTTCGTTCCTAAATATCGCAACTTCGAATTTCGCACGGTTGGCCTACAGGCGAGTTGCAGTCGTGAAAAGTGCAAGCAGATTCTGAATGAAAATTCGTAAGCATTTGAGTTTGCAAAGGGTTAATTTATTTAGCTACTAATATTTGTTTTTATCTTCGAATTCTAATACAATCACAATGTATCAAATGTCATTGAAGCAAATGTGTCCTTTCATTTTCAATGACATTGATGATGGTCTCAGATCTGCAGGCGATGCAAATGTAATTATTACCTTATGTAATGAATTATTCAGAACATTCATATAAATTTTACGATCAGGAAAGACATTTCTTGGATTAATTATGTAGGGTAAGTTATTGTAATCGTCCAAAATGAAAATTGAAGATTTTTGCATATCTTTACGTTCCAGAGGTTTTCTGATATTTTGGCATACCTTACAAAAAATGGATGATTTCGAGCGTACGGATCAACTTATTTAGATGGTTCAAAAAGAAATTGATTTTTATGGATAGAGAGACGTGCTGATTAGTTTTTGGGAAAGGTCGGTCCAGCCGTTTCGGAGATACGAAGCAAAGACTGCAGAAAATAAAAATCGAGTTTTTAATAGTACGGAGTATCCGATTGGAATGATTAAAAAACAATCAATTCGTAATGATGGAGAGAAGTGACGATTAGTTTTTTGGCAAAGACAGGTCCAGCGGTTTCAGAGATACGGAGCTGAAGATGTAAAAATGCAGTTATAATAATAGTATTTATAATAATGTATTTAAAAACATCAATATTATTCAAATATTTTAATAGCTCTTTTCATACTTAAATAAGTCAATTGAAACAAATATATGTATGCAAACAATATTATATTATGATAGTATAATGATATTCCCAGAATAGGTGTATACAATTTGTATCTTTATGTAAAAATCAATGTATGTATTTAAGTCAAATAAAGCAAATTTTCAAATTAAAATTTTTTTATTCAAATATTTTATTATGTGCAATACATCACTAGTTACAACTTAGTTTTCTTCTTAAGCAGTGTTTCAATTTCTTTTAAATTTCGGCAATTTATGTAGAAACAAGTAAATTAAATATATTATATATACAGTATGGGAACGCCATAAAAATAATTAAATCGCACCAGATAATGACTTTCTAAAAACAGCACCACGTACTTCTCACGAAAATTTATAAACATATTATATGTCAACAATGCAATATGAGATGAGCTTGATAATATTGTTTCAATGATTATGAAACTTGGAGAATCCTAAAAGTTCCAGTAAAAGTACACTGTGCACAATTTTTTTACTGTGCTCCAATTTGCATGAAAATTGGAATTAGGTTCATCTTACCCTCAAGATCAAAAGTTAAAACATTTTGGACTCCACGGGGTATATGATACCTCTTCTCGGTGATGTAATTTTATTTTTTCAAAATAATTAATTATAAAAAATGTTTTATAAAGTTTTTCGATATAGCAAATACTATTTAAGTACTGGCTATTAAAAGTGTATATTTTTGTCGTTTTTTTCTTCGTTTTTTTTGCAACTATCTTTAAAAATATATTTTTCATCGATTTTATTAAAAATCCAACTTATTTTCATTATATCTCAAAAAGAATAAAAGATAAGTGTAGAAGTATATAGTAAAAATTAAAGGGCTTGTTATTGATTTTTATTATTTTTCTTTCACGCAGAAAATTAACAGAGTTATAATCGTTTAAAAGCTGCGTAATCAGAGTCTCTCTCGAGCCCTTTAACCCTTCCCCGTTTCAAAATAAAAGAAGCTACGCAAAAATTTATAATGAAAATGTTGTAGCCATTTTAATTACCTTCCAAATGATTTATTACAAATTGTGATGGAGTCAAAATTAAAGGTTATGACCCAAAAACTCATCGTATTTTTATGTAATTTTGTCTATATTTAGAGCAAAGTGTAAATTCGCAGTATTAGGTGTCCAAAACTATTGACTTATATATGTGAATGATAAACCTCTGATTTCTTAATCTATAGTTAAACTAGTTGGAATTGGTATTTTGACTTGAGGCGAGTTGCATGAACTTCCCGATATGTGTAATTAATCGACTTAATCAAAATTGTTTTTTACTTTTGATCTTAAGGGTAAAATTTAGCCTATTTCCAAAACTTTTTGCAAATCGGA
>NW_020536999.1:14308951-14335770 GCF_003426905.1 Ctenocephalides felis
TATGGATGCAACCCTCAATTTTCACCTTCCTGCCACACTTCCGAGTTTCACTGATCATTTTTAACCTGATCAATACTGGTCAATTATATATATATATATATATATATATATATATATATATTATAGCAAAAAGTTCAAGGACAGCTACAAATTGTTTATGAATAATTTAAATCATTTATATAATTTGTATTTGCATGTGTACTTGATGATGTACCTGTATCCAAGTCAATATAGAGATTGGTTCGGTGAATGTTGAGATCATTAGTTGGTCATACTACTATATTATCTCATCTTTCGAGTAAAATAAGAGAGTAACTAGCGGTGCATGGCATCGTGCCTTAAGGCAAAATCTTTAACACTATACCTACCAATGCCGGTCAAAATAACAGTTTCACACTTTGTATATAGCCAAAGACATTTTTAAACGTTAAAATTCTTTTATCAAACTATATGACAATTCTTATTATTAGAAAATACTAATGACATTTTCTTCACTCTCTGATTTTAGATACTTTTTCTATTTTCCAAAATTAAATTGTTATATACCTAACTACCATGGTCGGTCAATTTGACCGGTAAAAAATAATTTTATTTTGGGTGTTTTTTCCATCGAAATGTAGGTGTAGGTGTAAAAATGTAGGTGTAATACAAAATATACCAAAAAACCGTAAAAAAAACCTTAAAGAAAACCTTAGATTGTTAAAATTGTATTAGGATCTTATTAAAGATCCTTATTAGAACCTTATTGAAATGTGACAGACATCGATATGTAAATTAGAATTCACTTAATGGTGCATAATAAGATTCTTATTAAATATATAATATTATTTAATAAAAATCTTATTAGATAAAACTAATAAATTAAAAATACTAAAACAAAGAATATATTTCCTTGTATTACTGAATTGTCTTTTTTAATTGATACAGTTGGAAACAAGTCGAATTCGTTCGGAGATAATAGAAATTAAGAAAAAAAACGATTACATAAACAATTAACCTTGCGCAATAAATAAATGAATGTACATTTATATATATATATATATATATATATATATATATATATATAAATGTGTCAGATGTTTAACTCCAGAATTCTGAGAACGTTTCTTAATAATACTTAATGAAAAATTGACGCTTTAAACCTTAATGAACATAAGAAAGTTCATTTGACAACACAGTACAACATGATCGTATCATTTACATATGATAGTATTATTTTTTGGAGATGGAGAAGTTTATATTTTTGAACAAAATGAATTAAAAAAACAATTTACAAAAGCACGTATTTTGCAGTTTTTTTAATCATTTAAATCGGATGCTTAGTTCTCTCAAAAACTGCAATTTTTTGCACATTTAGCTCTGTATCTCCGTAACGGCTGGACCTGCCTTTGCCAAAAACTAATCAGCACATCTCTCTATCAATAGGAATCAAATGTTTTTTGAACCATTCGAATCGGTTAATCCGTGTGCTCGAAAACGTGGACGAAAAAATGCGGACATACAAAACACACTCACACATACATCCATTTTTTTTTAGGTATGCCAAAATGTTCAGAAACCTCTGAAACGTGAAGATATGTGACAAATTTCAATTTCGATTTTTGGACGATTACTATAACTTGACTACGATAAGTTAATAAAATGGAACAGTAAATACATCAGTCAAAAACTGCTTGTAATCGTACTAAATTTTCTGTTATTTTTTTGTTCGTATAATTATGTAATATTTCCTAGTTTCGTTAAGATAATTTTGAAGTTCATTCACCTCTCATCCTTATAATTTGTTTTAAATACGAATTCAATTGAATTATATATTCATATTGAAAAGTCTTCAACAAACATTAGTCGGTATTCGGCCTGAACAATCGCGTTTTGACTTATTTTCATTGTTTAATGAGAACTCGTTAAATAAATAAAACATATATACTAATTCAGAAATGCCGCTCATATATTGATATGAATTATCCAGAGATTGTGGGAAAGGTGGGAAATAATTTCAAAACCGCGTAGAAACTTTATATTTTTAGTTTAAAGTTGCTTCTAAAAACGTCAAAAATCATATGGTTTTGACTGATTATGTTCAATTCAATTTAATAGTATGTTTGAGGTAAATATTATTTAATAGTACCTTTATTTGTACACAAAAACATTGAACGCAATCGGTTCGCAAGTGTCATTAGAAAATATCAACTTTTTTAAAAGTTAATATGAAAATACATTGCTGTGTGAAAGAACTCATTTGTATATTTATAAAACATTTTTTAGGTTATTTATTTAGGTTATCTAAATTAAGATTCTAAATTTGAAATCTATATAAGGGGACATTTTGTTGAATAACTTATTTGTGTTTGATAAAACTTTAGAACACTTATCTGTAAAAATGTCAATAAAGTCAATACAGATCTTTCTTATATACTTACAATGAATTAGTAATTTTTTCAATTCTTTAGAAATTGATTACAAATACCTTATATGGTATAACAATGTTTGGCGGGTCAGCTAGTATATATATATATATATATATATATATTATATATATATATATATATAAAATTTAACTTACATTATACAGAGGAAAATTCTTCCCAGGAACTATCCATTCTTAAAATTTGGCACCAAAACTGCACATGACAACTAAGTCTATTTATGCAATCAACTCTTGTATAAAATAAAAAAATAATTATATTATTTTAAGACAGATATTAACAAAAGATTAATTCACAAATATCATTAATTTTTTTATTTTTTTTATATTAATTTGATCATAGATCTTTGAACTAATCGCGATCGACTAACTCTAGTTGGATTTGCAAATCAATTCTTGGCACTGGTCTGCAGTGAGAATTCTTTTGGACGTTAGTCATTTGCCAAATATGATAATATGTAACATAGATTAATATATATATATATATATATATATATATATATATATATATAATACAAGTTGGCAATGCATTTTAATCTAACCGCACTTGTTTTCCTTTAATGAAAATACTAATCACGAACATGACAATGATAATGCAATAATAACCTAATGAAGTATAAGTAAGTATTAATAAATGTGCTTTATCCTGTTTTCATCCAAATTGATCACTTTTTTTAAACATCGAATCCTCTATGATACACTTACTCTAAACGTTTAAATTTTTTTATTATATATTTTTGTGAAAACATATTTGTTTGTTTTGGTTTGATTGATTTTTTGAAGGACCAATGATTTGTTATAAAACACTTTATTTGTAATATTAATTATGTGTTAATTTTTAATATTACTACAAATTGTATTTGTATTTACAATATTCTAAAATTTAAGGTATTGTATTGATTGATTTTATTCATAATGATTTTTGATTGATTGTATTTATTTTTATCAATATAGCAGATGCTTTGACTTGGCGTGAACAATATTTGAGATTTAGGTGAAAATTTATTTTAAACAATTCTTATTTCTTTATTAAAATTAATCAGGTTTACCTATATATTTATATAAATATCTATATTATATATTTATATAAATTATATCTAGAATTAAACTCAGGGGTGAATTTACGTGCTACAGATAGTGGCGCCCCTATGGAGAGCGAAAAAAATTAAAATTGAAGTATTGGTAAGAAGACGTGTTTGCGATTTATTATTAGATAACGGTTTAGAAAATAAGGTTTAGTAAATTTATTTTTGCAATAAAATAATAAAAAGTAGGAAGTTTGATTTATTTTATTTTGTCTCTTCGAATGGGTTTCAAATAGGATATAAAAGATATCGTTTAAATTTATTTCAGATTTACTTTTATATATATATATATATATATATATATATATATTCCTCGAAATTGGCAATGCTTTACAGTTTCAAATTTAATTTTTGCAACGCTTCCAAGAATAATATAATGAATTATTCTAACTAGTTTGAAACATTGGACTTTGTCTAATAATTCATTTTTATCGTTAAATTTATTTAATATTAACTAAAACTTTATATAGTCATATTATTAGGATGGTTCACATTTTTAGTCTACTTTCTATGAATCTTTTCAAGAAACTTTGCCGAAGAAACCGCAGCAAAATTTATTATTATTACCACAGCTATATTTATCAGTATTAAATCTCTCTCACGCCTTATTTTGTCAAACTTCTTTTCATAGGCCTACAATATTTTAAGGCTTTCGTTTTGACCCTCAACCATGCAAATTCACCTCCCAGTTTAGAACCAGTAAATCAGATGACATAAATTTCGTGTCGAAACGTACAAATTGTATTTTTCACTCGAGAATAAAATATAAATATATTATTTACTATCTATATATTTTATTTTTACCAGAAATATTTAGCTTGTACGTTTTGGCACTAAATGTGAGACATCTTATTTCGTGGAAAACGCATAAAAAGTATCTTAATATATTTCACTATTTATAATATGTTATCTAAATATTCTTAATGTTTAATTTTTTTATATTCCTGTTAAAAAACGTAAAGTTCCCACCTATAGTAAGGTCCACTGAAAAAGATAACACACATTTGGTTTCGAAACGTACAAAATAAATTTTTCGTCAATGATAAAATATAAACTATAAATATTTTTATTGATGACCATAATATTTTATCATATTGTTGTATACGATATCTACAAATTTTGTTCTTGACAAAAATTTTTATTTTGTACGTTTCGGCACTAAATGTGTGTCATCTAATTCCGCAGTTCAAAACAGAAAACGTATAAAAAATCTTAAAATATTACTATCTTTAATATATTATCTAAATATGTTCAACTGTTTAATTTTTAAATTATTATTAAAATGTACAATGTGAAGGTTACCGCCTATGATTAGGACCACTAATCGGGATGACACATATTTAGAGTCGAAACGTACAAAATAAATTTTTTAGCCACAAACATAATAGATATATACCTTCATTCATTTCAACCATGTTGTTTATTACTATATCTACATGTATATTTTATGCTTGAAAAAAATATTTATTTTGGACGTTTCGACTCTAAATGTGTGCCATCTAACTTTGTAGTTGAAACCAGAAAAAGCGAGAAAAGTCAAATATATAATCAATATATATGTCGAGGAAAATTTTATCCGCACACACGCACAAACACACATACATCCATTTTTTCTAAGGTATGCTCTTATTATTAGTGTTTTTTTAAATTTTTAATAAAAAAAATTATATTTACCAGTTATCGTCTCGAGTATCTGCTGCAAGTTGTGTTTATATTTATATTTATATTTTTTATTTAATAAACAATACTAGATAATAACTGCAAAATAACTTTTGTATTGAAGATTTTTATAATAGCACGTAGAAAGCTTGTAAGGTTCTATCGATCAGGGGTGCATCTAAAAATAGTCTTAGTCTTACAATGAGTTTATACATACTTATATATATATATATATATATATATATATATATGTATATATTTGGTTTCCACAAAATATGTTTACGAATTCCTTCTTCGAAAATATCAAACTTAATAAACACCTCAGTTGATACTGAGTATATAAACAGGCTGTTTAACAATATGAATGAATGCCTTAAAGAGTTAAAATAATAATGAAATTTTGTTTTGCATACACAAGTCGAATACATTTTGTTTTGAATTGACGAATCATACGACATGGGTCTGATTAATTTAAGAAACATTGTTTCATTTATCATGAACTTATAGTAAGTAGAATTCAAAATATAATGACTAATATTGCATTGTAAAAGCCAGTCTTCTGATCTATAGGAAAAAAATGATAAACAAATTGTTTCTTGAAAATAGTCATTGCAAAATTTAGTAAATCATGATATAAGATCTTATAAGATGAATCTAATAAGAATCTAAAGTTGGAGCAATATGAGAATATGATATGATGATGAGTCTCAAACTTATTAATAAAGTCTTTCTAACTTCCAATAGGGTAATTTATTGTAATCGACCAACAATCGAAAATGAAAATTTTTGCCTTTTGGCGTACCTCAGAAAAAATGGATAGGTGTGTGCCTGTGTGTGTTTGTGTATGTATGGATACAATTTTTCGTCCACGTTTTCGGGCGCACGGATCAACCGATTTGAATAGTTCAAAAACATTCGATTCCTATTAATAGGGAAATGTGCTGATTAGTTTTTGACAAAGACAGGTCCAGCCGTTTCGGAAATGAAGAGCAAAGAATGCAGAAAATAGAATCGAGTTTTTGAGAGAACGGATCATCGGATTTGAATGATCCAAAAAACATTCAATTCGTAATGACGAGAAGATGTGCTGATTAGATTTTGGCAAAGGCAGGCCCAGCCGTTTTGGAGATACCGAGCTAAATGCGCAAAAAATAGCTGTTTTTGAAAGAACTAAGCATCCGATTGGAATAATTCAAAAAACTTTTGCTTGTGTTTGACAAAACGATTGCTTTTGAGAAAAAAAAAATTTTCAAATTTAATTTGCAGCAACTTGCTCTAAAGTACGATGTCATTCACCACTAGTTTGGATATAAATCAATTATTTGGAAATGTTTTAATTATATTATTATTAAATTTTATTGGCCTTATTCTAAACCAATTTCAAACCTATTAAAACATAAAAGTCTCAATCATACCCTAGAAGCTTTAATTGAATTTTAACAAAAAATCTAACAATTATTCAATTGCAATTTAAATTGCAAAGATTGCAATTTAAATAAGTGCATTTGGCTTAATTGAAAAATTAACAAAAAAACTGTATCATTAATTAAAATCTAATTGAATATGATTTGTATATATAATTAGTCTCCTTTATAGAAATTATTTTAATAAAATATATAGCCTGAAATGATGGGTGCAAGAATGTATTTATTTCATTAACGTGAAACGTGTCGCACTATTTTCAGGCGTATCTAAATTTTATTTAGATAATGATTTATTTATTAACAAGTATATTTATTTTATGTATTAAAAATACTAACACGAGCTTTAATAATATCACTCAAAATAATATACAACTTAAGTATAGATCGCAAACACAACCGCTTTGCCATTAATTTTAATTGTTTTCCAAATCCAAAGAGGCGCTATCAACTGTAGCACGTAAATTTACCTCTAGGTTCAATTCTAGATAAATTTTTGTAAATATGTAATATGGAAAAGATATACCTAATTAATTTAAATGAATTTAAGGCACAAATGTTAACAAAAAAAAAACCTTGGAAATACGTGTATTGTAATAGGAAAATCAGTTCTTTAGTAAGAGTGATGAATTTGAGCACACAAGACCCCCTGTTGAGTGCAGAAAACACTAAAACAAGATAAAGTACATTTGTCCAGTGTTAATCCCCAATGATAATATTCTCTTCATCATCAACAATGACATGATCTATTCCATCATCAGCCCAAAAGAAATATTAATCTATCATTTAACCAAAGGCAGGTTGTAACTAAACTAAATAACTAATAACTAATAACTAAATCACAATATATTTTCACAAAAATATATAAATTTTTGTGGAAAATTATAAAAATCTATATAAATATATATGGTAAAAATATATTTAAAAACTGAAGAAAATAATACAGAGTTTATTTTAGTTTTCTACAGTTTCAGTTATATAAGGAAATTCATAAAAGTACCGCACACATTAAAGCTTTTAGTAAACCATTTTTGCACGGAATTCTAAAAAACAAAAAGTTCTTATTTATATTATTTATATTTTTGTTTATTACAGAATTACAATTACTAAGAAATTTATTTAGACGTATAATCTTGGCTCTATCTTTCTTTAACTACGATTTTTGGAATTCCTTCCAAATGCGCCTTTGTTCATAATTAAATTACACGCAATTTATTTTATGATTAGAACAAACAATGCAAGAATCCTTTCAATTCTACAAACAATAAGAAAAATTTGAAAAATAATCACATTCCGTCTATTGATCATTGTTAGGAAGATGTTTATGTCCTGACTTGTATCACATATAACTCGAGGCGTTTCGTGACCTTTGACTGAAAGATCTTCAAAGAGTGCATTCCTTGGATTAGTTAAAGGACTGGTCGAAGCCTTTTGTTGATATTATAAACTATAAATTCCAACCAATCTGTATAAGTTTCACCATATACCAGACAATACCATTCTTGCATGTTACAACTAGCCTCAAGGTTTTGTTTCAACTAGCCCCAGGTGTGATTTTTTTACATTAATCAATGTAACTAGATAAATAATTTAGGAATCACAAAAATTGTTACACATTATCAAATATTGATATATTTGAAAGTTTAAAATAGTTAGTTTGAAGTTTAAAATAAGTCTATAATCGTTAACCTAAACCAAAATTTTATGATAGTGCAATATTACATGTTAAAAATGTCGCACCTGCACACTTCTGTTTACTTCGTCCGCCTGTGCGACACTAGCTGACAATGTTATGCAAGACGTTTTACATGTCCAATCAAAATAAAAATATTGTAATCCTATTAATGGTATCGTCCAAAAGTCCTGATACTACTTACCCTTATTACAATAGGCCCTTAGTCCCCTTACGTATGTAATATATACTTAATTTAGAAAAAGTAAACTGCAGTCAATATCGTAAAATGAACTCATATTTTGAACTTTCCTTAGGGTAAGTTATAGTAATCGCAAAAAATCGAAAATTAAAATTTTTATAAATCTTGACGTTTGAAAGGTTTCTGAACATTTTGGCATACCTTAGAAAAAATGAATGCATGTGTGTGTACGTGTATATATATGTGCGGATATAATTTATTGAAAGATTCAAAAAAAAAATAGATTTCTATTGATAAGAAGACGTGCTGATTAGTTTTTGGACACGGCAGGTCTTAGCCGTTTTGAAGATACGAGAGAAGAAAGCGTCCGATATGAATGATTCAAAAAACCTTTACCTTTGAATAGACGAAATAAAAAACTAGCGGTTTCTAAAATCTAAATTAATAGAAAAAGTAAAATAAAATGAAAAGCGCCATCCGTTAGACTGCGTTAGCATATCACGATTGCTTTGAAAAAAAAAGTTCTAAATTTCCAAAATTTTTCAAAGTATAAAAAAATCAAAGTTTTCAAAAAGGTCAATTTTATCAAAAATTTTAAAATTTTCAACCATGTATTTTTAAAGTTCTAAAACAAATCTTGAACCTTTCTTTTAAACTTTTAATTTTTGGTACGGAAAGTTCCAGCAATTTGTTTTATCAGTGTTACTTCACCTGTGATTGACCAATATATTCGTTATAAACACAAAACTGTTTGATATGACGAGAGAGTTAACTCATCAATACAAGATTTTAAAACGATTTTTTTATCGAAGAGTTCTATCACAATATCAAATGATTATTAGGTAAAATTACCACCGACTCTCCCACTTTTGAATTATCTCACCGGCATTCTATCAAGGGATTCTATCTAGGTGATTCTAGGTCTTCGCGTGGGTGCAGTGCTTAAGATCAGTCCATCGGTATATTTGCAATCAAAAGTTTAGAATATTATATAAGATTTGTATTTTAAGACAATAACTATGTAAATTGTAATGAAATATTATACATTTCATGTAAAAAATTGGTATCATACTCTAGCTCAAACTCTTCATTTTTACTCCACGGCTGGCATAGAATTTACGAATTAATATAGATTTTTTCGAGAACATTATATGAACACACTTATCATTTATATATCATTTTATTCGTTATTTTATTCTGTATCTGTCGTACAAATAAAGTTTTTTCGTATCTTTTACGGTTTGGCTTGTAGAGCGCAATCTGTGTGAATATTCAATTGTTGAAATGCAAAATACGGTTAGGTTCCAGCAACAGACCACACTATTCGATATTTCTCTAAAGAAAATATATAAAGTATTATACATAGAAAGGTCTCAAAATTCTTAGTTCGTTTCCTAAATATCGCAACTTCGAATTTCGCACGGTGTGGCCTACAGGCGAGTTGCAGTCGTGAAAAGTGCAAGCAGATTCTGAATGAAAATTCGTAAGCCATTTGAGTTTGCAAAGGGTTAATTTATTTAGCTACTAATATTTGTTTTTATCTTCGAATTCTAATACAATCACAATGTATCAAATGTCATTGAAGCAAATGTGTCCTTTCATTTTCAATGACATTGATGATGGTCTCAGATCTGCAGGCGATGCAATGTAATTATTACCTTATGTAATGAATTATTCAGAACATTCATATAAATTTTACGATCAGGAAAGACATTTCTTGGATTAATTATGTAGGGTAAGTTATTGTAATCGTCCAAAAATGAAAATTGAAGATTTTTGCATATCTTTACGTTCCAGAGGTTTCTGGATATTTTGGCATACCTTACAAAAAATGGATGATTTCGAGCGTACGGATCAACTTATTTAGATGGTTCAAAAAGAAATTGATTTTTATGGATAGAGAGACGTGCTGATTAGTTTTTGGGAAAGGTCGGTCCAGCCGTTTCGGAGATACGAAGCAAAGACTGCAGAAAATAAAAATCGAGTTTTTAATAGTACGGAGTATCCGATTGGAATGATTAAAAAAACAATCAATTCGTAATGATGGAGAGAAGTGACGATTAGTTTTTGGCAAAGACAGGTCCAGCGGTTTCAGAGATACGGAGCTGAAGATGTAAAAATGCAGTTATAATAATAGTATTTATAATAATGTATTTAAAAACATTCAATATTATTCAAATATTTTAATAGCTCTTTTCATACTTAAATAAGTCAATTGAAACAAATATATGTATGCAAACAATATTATATTATGATAGTATAATGATATTCCCAGAATAGGTGTATACAATTTGTATCTTTATGTAAAAATCAATGTATGTATTTAAGTCAAATAAAGCAAATTTTCAAATTAAAATTTTTTTATTCAAATATTTTATTATGTGCAATACATCACTAGTTACAACTTAGTTTTCTTCTTAAGCAGTGTTTCAATTTCTTTTAAATTTCGGCAATTTATGTAGAAACAAGTAAATTAAATATATTATATATACAGTATGGGAACGCCATAAAAATAATTAAATCGCACCAGATAATGACTTTCTAAAAACAGCACCACGTACTTCTCACGAAAATTTATAAACATATTATATGTCAACAATGCAATATGAGATGAGCTTGATAATATTGTTTCAATGATTATGAAACTTGGAGAATCCTAAAAGTTCCAGTAAAAGTACACTGTGCACAATTTTTTACTGTGCTCCAATTTGCATGAAAATTTGGAATTAGGTTCATCTTACCCTCAAGATCAAAAGTTAAAACATTTTGGACTCCACGGGGTATATGATACCTCTTCTCGGTGATGTAATTTTATTTTTTCAAAATAATTAATTATAAAAAAATGTTTTATAAAGTTTTTCGATATAGCAAATACTATTTAAGTACTGGCTATTAAAAGTGTATATTTTTGTCGTTTTTCTTCGTTTTTTTTGCAACTATCTTTAAAAATATATTTTTCATCGATTTTATTAAAAATCCAACTTATTTTCATTATATCTCAAAAAGAATAAAAGATAAGTGTAGAAGTATATAGTAAAAATTAAAGGGCTTGTTATTGATTTTTATTATTTTTCTTTCACGCAGAAAATTAACAGAGTTATAATCGTTTAAAAGCTGCGTAATCAGAGTCTCTCTCGAGCCCTTTAACCCTTCCCCGTTTCAAAATAAAAGAAGCTACGCAAAAATTTATAATGAAAATGTTGTAGCCATTTTAATTACCTTCCAAATGATTTATTACAAATTGTGATGGAGTCAAAATTAAAGGAGTTATGACCCAAAAACTCATCGTATTTTTATGTAATTTTGTCTATATTTAGAGCAAAGTGTAAATTCGCAGTATTAGGTGTCCAAAACTATTGACTTATATATGTGAATGATAAACTCTGATTTCTTAATCTATAGTTAAACTAGTTGGAATTGGTATTTTGACTTGAGGCGAGTTGCATGAACTTCCCGATATGTGTAATTAATCGACTTAATCAAAAATTGTTTTTACTTTTGATCTTAAGGGTAAAATTAGCCTATTTCCAAAACTTTTTGCAAATCGGAGCACAGTAAAAAAATTCAGAGGTTACATCCTTTTTCCTCTCCATTTACAGCATTAATACAATATATATGTACATTATCTATAATTCTTGTGTACTGAAAGTCTTATGCTGAACGTCTGAACGGATTTTCATAAAAATCTTTTAGGAGTCATAATTACCAGAGACGTCGGCCAACTTTACGAACCTTTTCTATAATTTTTCAATTGATATTATAAGCGATCATCTGTCCATCAAATAGTTTAAAACTAAAGTGTCGGGAATGAGAATTGCATAAATATTGATGTGACTCAACATCCGACATTTAAATATCGCGCGCTCTGCTCGTCAGTCGACGAGTGAAATGAAATGAAACATGACAAAACTATTTTATGAATTGAAGAGTACATAGCTCATGTTTTTTTTTATTAATAAAATAAATGTAGTTATTGGCATTTGGACAAATTAGATTACTCAATAGTTGTGGGCTTGTTAAATTTAAATTGAAGGCTTTGTTGTGTTCGAATCGTTTGGGGATATAGTTATTACTTTGTGGCACAATCGTAATTTGTGCAATTGTCTTTTTAAATTTAGTATGTATGTATGTATGGATACAATTTTTCATCGATCAAACGATTTAAATCATTGAACTAGAGGTGTTGTATGACATCGTGCCTTAAGGCAAATTGCTGGAACTTTCCGTACCGTAATGAAATTCGAGGAGTATTAAATGTTTTCAAATAGATTATTATAAATACAGTAACATTGTCAAATAATTAGAAGAATTATATAAACTGAATTGAAAAGTTATAATTATTTACTTGAATATATAAGTGAGCTTTATAACTTTAGCTAGAAAAAAAATCGAAATATTTTCGGTATAAAAAAAAAATAGTTTTTTTTCAAAACCAATCGTTTCTTCAACACAAGCAGAAAGTTCTTTGAGTTTGTGCGAAAACTGCAATATCTCCGGTAACTCCGAAACTACTGGATCTGCCTTTGCCAAAAGCGAATCACCACTTCAAAACTCAATTTATATTTTCTGCACTCTTTGCCCCTTATCTCCGTCACGGCTGGAACTGCCTGTGCCAAAAACTAATAAGCACATCTCCCTATCAATAGGAATCGAATATTGAATTGAATATTGAATATTTGAAATCGGTTGAACCGTGTTCCCCAAATCGTCGACAAAAATTTGTATCCGCACATACATACACACACACATACATACACATTTTTTTCTAAGGTATGCGAAAATGTTCAGAAAACTCTGAAACGTAAAAATCAATTTCGATTTTTGGACGATTGCAATAACTTACCCTACGGAAATTGTATAAATCGATTCGAGAAGTTCACGCAACTTGCCACAAGGTATCATTGTTATTATTACCTTGGCATTATAAAAATATCTAATTCGAATCTATCAATCCATTACGAAAGTGTACCTACTAAAATGTGTCGTTATCGTTACCGACTTTAACGACAAAAACATTTACTTTGTTAAAGATGAGCACGAAAAGATATATAATATTAAATGCCATCTCTTACACACCGACATTGTTTCTTAACATCGAGATTATGTATCAGAAAACACAAAACATAAAACAATACCCATATTGTGACGATGGCGGATGAGGATGAGGTTATTATTATTGTCTCATTGAAATCAGTTTTTTTTCTATTAGTAATGTTTTTATTGATACGGCGACTGAAACCCTGCAAGATTTTTAGTGAATGTATGGACACAATATTGAGTAAGATGTGGTTTTTCCAATTGATACAATGGCGCATATCATTAAATATTTGCGATGATGAATTGAGGATTGTTTTAATGGAAACTGCTTAACAGATTATTTAAAGAGCGTGCGGGAGTTTGGGAAATATACTGTGGAATTCGTATATCGACATTATATATATATATATATATATATATATATGCTAGATGACCCGATAGACGTTGTTCTGTACCCACGTCTACAATACAAAAGTTCAAAATTTTTTAATATCCTATCCTATACTTTTTAATATCCTATTTGATGTCCTGTCTTTGTGATTCATTTATGGTCTTAGCATAAGCAGTATAAGAAATTCAGAAAAAATTTATATAGCATCTGCGGAAAAACAACAATTTCACACTTGATTTTACCACACAACATAATTGCTTCAATAATTTAGTCTATAATTTTCATAATCTCGTACGATTTATTAGTTGCTTTTTGGCAATTATAATTTCTAAAGTACATTTTTCTTACTAATAATTTAATAAATATTATTGTTTATGTTCAAATATTAGGTGAATTAATATGTAAAACCTAGTTCATATGAGCACTCTTCAATCTAAGATCAACTTGCTAAATATTCCATGTCCAATGGGAAACAAATGAATTTTTGAATGAAAAAAATTCTAAATCATTTTTTTCAATAAATAGAAATATTTTTTGTATTGTTAAATAATTTAGTAAAGTAAACCAAAATGCGACATGCATAAGTTTAAAACAATAATGTATATGCAACTTTGGACTTATTGTGCTATTTATTAAACTGAATTATACAATTTCATAATCTCCCAAACATATATCGTTGACTGTATCTTATATTATTTTAATTTCTCAGCTGCTTTTCGGCAAAAATAATGTAGACATTACACTTTTCTTGTATATTATATTCTAATATTACCTAGGGTCAAAATTTCAGCTAAATTCAAATTTCAAGTAAATTAACAATTCTAGCAAATGACAGTTCAAATGTCAAACATTCATAAGTGTTTTTGCAATTTTTGCCATTTATTTCTACAATATTATTATAGTTTTATCGTTCAATAAATCTTAAAAATTCTCTTTAACAAACTCTAAAAACAATTATCAAAATCCGAATAACCGTTAAGGAGAAGTATCAAATCATACACCCGTACAGAAGAATTTTATATATAAGATATAGCAGTGCGTCCGCGGGTAAAAAAGTCCGCCAACGATATCTCAAAAACAAGTGTAAAGTTGACAATTTTTAACAACAATATTTGAAAGTAGTGGGCAAAAGATGTATAACCAGCCATCACGTTGATTCTTACGACGTCGCTATCGGGAGATAAAAGGAATGCTAAAAAAAAAAGAATTTTTTTAGTTGTTAGTTTTTTTGATTGTGAGTACTGTTGTTTAGTTGACGAGAGTTTCAGGTCTCGTGAACTAAACAACATGTTTAAAAAAATTGTAAGGTTGACAAAACTTAAAATGAATGGCCTTCTCCTTTATCTCAAGTCTTCATAAGTCTTAAAATTATGATACAATTGATGTCAAATAACGAATTCATAAACTATTTCACCTCAAAATGTTCATTCCCACGTTGTGTGTTTGCAAAAAAAAATGAATGTGTGCATATTTGTGCTACGCAAATAAAATAATTTTACTATTGCATCGAGAACAATTACATTAGAATTAAATTAGAACTTCTTTTTCAAACATCTCACGACTTGTCATAATACGAGATGATATAATATTGTGGATCATGACATACGTGAAATTATCATATGAGAGTTACGGCGAGAGTCAAAAATTGTAATAGACGAAAAAGAAGTAAATCACTAGGTGAAAAAAACATATTTCTGCGATTTATTATTTCATTTATTTAATTTTGATTGACAATAAAAGTATGCAAAAAAAAAATATTATGAATGCACGTGCATTTCTATATATCCATCAAATCAGAAAATCTGAATAATCATCACATAAATCGTAATCTGAACCTCGCTATCATTAATTTATTTATCTGCATATAATTTTATACAGTAAATTATTATATCGCCATTATGACCCGTAAAGACCCGAAGCCAATAAATGAGTAAAAGATTTTTACAGCATGAAGAATTTCTATATTACATATATTACGTTGTGTAACTCGGTGGCTTCTTATTATTATGGTCAAAGTTCTCAAACTTTAGTTAACTATTATTAACTAGTTGGTATTGGTATTTTGCCTTGAGGCAAGTTACATGAACATGAGCAAATATTTATCAGCAATCAGTAACTACATAATCCAGATACGTTTCTATATTTTTCTATCTCAAAACCTTTTAAGTAATTACGGTTGTAAATCCTAACTAAACACCAGTTCAGAATGCATTCTTGCCTTCGAAGTAATAAATCAAATATAGACATATTATAATAAACTTATAAATATCAACCACAAGCCCAAAGGTCAGTTCTTGTTCTATTGTGACAGAATAAGCCTTCCTTCTCGACGAGTTTATACTCAGATCGTGGTAAGAAAATCGTGGGATGTGCCCAGAAATATCAATATTAATTGAAATTTATTTTAATTAATAAATGAAATATATAAATGTTTTTTGAACTCGACGACTTTTGCAAAATACCATCGAGCACAAATCAGTAGGAATCTGAATGAATCGTTATGAATCTTTTTTTGGCAGTAGATATCATGGTCTTAAAAACATACTAAAATGTTACTACCCCACGATAAATAGTTTGATGGTAAAAATTCATTAAAGTTTGAGAATATATTATAGTCAAAATTTGTGTCAAAAATTACTTTTGTGATATGATGAGCCGAACATTATCAATTCATTTTAAAATAATAAGCTACAATTTTAGGGCATCAAACACATGTCTGTGCAATATAATTAATATAATTACAGTTAATATGTTTGACAAAATTTTATTCGAAATCGCAATGTTCAGGTTTAATTGAAAGCGATAACTTCATATTCAAAATAAACTGTTGAAAATTTTATTTAAATATCTAAATGTCAATTTCGCTTGAATAAGTTAAATATTACACATTTCGGGAAGTTCATGCAACTTGCCCCAAGGCAAAATACTAATACCAAGTTCTTTCTTTGGTTCAATTCAACGGATTTTAATCCATTACCGTGATGAGTAAATCACGGATATACAATAAAATAAAATAAATATTTCTAAAGCAATTAAAATAATAGTTAAAGATGCAGGCAGATGATTCAAGAGATCATCATCATGAGAGGATGAGATGGGTGTGAATCGATGTCGATCTAGGTGTGTTCTCGGTTATGACATTTTGTGGAAGTGAATTCCTCGAAGAACGCTCTTGATCGTCATTCGGATCCCAAGACAATGAGTTAAATAAGAAAATTAAAAAATACTTATTGATAAATGTATTATATAAACTAGTTGTAATTACCATTTTGCCTTAAGGGTAAATTGCACAAACTTCCCGATACCAATGTCAAAGGTATAATTTATCGATTTATCTAACACATGAGTCACATTTGTTGACTTTGTCTTTCATAAAGTTGTTTTTAACACAACGCGTGTCCGTGAGAAGTCCGTAATTCTTATGTCTAATATAATTTGTTGATGCAATAGAAAATTACAGATTTGCATAAGAAACCATATATACTCATTTACATGAATAATTGTTTTCAATCTTGAGATTACTACTTTAGAATCCTATTATCAACTTGTTATTTGTGAAGCAAATTTACTAATTTCATAGAAAATCATAAAGAAAATTCATCGATTTCGATGCAAAATTTTATAAATCAAGACTTGATTTTGGACAGAATTACGGTCAACATCTTTACATAAAAAATTTTAAGGAGCAGCATTGAATTTTTTAATTCAATGACAACATATTATTAAAGAGTATGTTAAGGTTTTTATAATACATATCTGGTGAAATCGATATAAACCAAGACTTGATTTCGAACAAAATTATAAGCCAGCATTTTCTTTTGTTAATTTAAGGAATAGTATCATAAACATTTAAGTCTTTTGGTTCAGAGACAACATACTGTTAAAGAACAATATCTTAAGGATTTAGGTTTCTATTTTAGAATAATTTTATTGCTTTTTCAATCATTCAAATCGGTTGATCCGTGCTCTCGAAAATCGTCAACTCCGCACATACATACATATATACTTTACGATAGTCCTTAATATGGACATCTATCTAAATGTTTTTATTAAGAGCTTAAACTTTTAGAGATTTATTTTTTATTAATTTGGAAGCATTTGAACGCTTGGGAGCAAAGAAATTCTAAAATGTCTATATTAAGGACCACCCTAATATACATACACACACATATACATTTTCTCTAATTGTAAGATGTGCCAAAATGTTTAGAAATTGTTGAAACCTAAAGACATGCAAAAATATTCATTTTTGCGATTACTATATAGCTTGCCTTAAGTGAAATAAATTAATAAAAATAATAATAATACAAAATTTTGAGAAATAACTTAATAACAGTGACAAAATTATAGCACATTTTATGTTTCAAAGGAAAGCATTAAAGAAACTTATAAAAAAAATGATAATTATTATAAAATTATTATAAAAATAAGAATATAAGGTACCAAAAAAATTATTGGTGATTGTTAATTGTATTTATCTAATATTTGTTCATTAAATGATTTATCTCCGGCTTAGATCTTATTATCCAATAATGTATTAACAAAGGAATATAATGTTATTTATGCTAAATATAAATAATATATTGTAGTTATTTATGCTAAATAAATTGGATATAAACTGCGATAATTGTATGCAAATTGATTAATTAGTCATTGTTTATAATCAGCTTTACACATCACCAATTATTATATTATTAAGTCGACACAATAAATTATAGAAATCTATAAACAAATGTCTGGAAAAACATTTAATTATAAAATAATTTATTCACGATTTTATTTGCCTAACTGAATTAACCAATTATTTAAATAATTACTTCAATTTAATAAATTAATATATGCCATGCAAAATGTCTTCTGAATGGATCTTTTTTAGTATTATAAGATAGGATTTGATCAAATACCAGGGGCTATTGGAATTTTTACTGAAAATTTCTATTACCATTAAAAGGTATTAATAAATCTATCTAATTTTTCTTCAGGAATGTGATATTCTTTCATTATGGGCTAAAAGGCCAAGAGATGTTCTCGACAGAAACAAAGTTCAGGCGACCTGACACTTTTCAACAGATTATTAGATAATCTATAGTACGAGAGCTGATGGAAAATTATTCAAATTGAACAGAAGACTAGAAGTGCACGGCATTGGGTCTTTATGGTAAATTGCTGAAACTTTTTTCACCGTAATTAAATATTAAAAATAAATAATTATGATTGATAACGTTTGTTTTAAATATTATCAAAAAAATATTTTAACACTTTCCACTCGCGAATTCAGAGATTTATATGAATTATGCCGCCGGCATCCGAGTCCCAAGGGTTAAATACCGTAAATTTTATCTTTCATGTTTTATATAGATCTTTAATATCAATAAGTGTTTTTATTTGGGCAACATTCTTATAAGCTCACAAAAACATATATAAACAAAACCTAATCCACTCAAAATGAATGCTTTTGTTTTGAGGTCCTTATATTTCTATGAATTATATAATATTTAGAAACTATATTATAAATAAGATAAATATATTGCAGAAATGAAAATGTTTGATTTTTTCACATAATAAAATTTTTTCAGAAATTTCAAAAAATTCATTGTTTTTAAAAAAATTCAATTTCAAAATTAAAAAAATAAACAATTGCTAAAAAATATCAAAAGTGCATATCTGTTTTAATTGAAATTTTGTAATAAAGTGTAAAGCTTTGTGGAGCTTTTAAAAATTGTAGAAAGTATTTGAAAAAAATCGAAAGTCATAACTAAATACCAATATAGCTCATATAACAAGTGAATAAGTAATATGTAGTAAATATAACAAGTAGTATAATCAAGTATCAAAAATTTAAATCTTATAGATGTAAAATTTTAAAAGTCAATATCAATATCTAGCTCTCTGTTTATAACATGTAATGTCAAATACTTCCATCGAACTCTAATTGTCGGGGCGTTCGCTGATTATCGCAAATGCACAAATTAAACACATAGGTGAGAAATGCCACATAGGGTTTATATATATATATATATATATATATATATATATATACACGGTGCCCGAGAACTCGAAGTCGAGCCGAAAAGGGGTGATGGTTTGACCTTAAGGTCAATAAATAAGTCTTGATTTTCAGTGCTGAAAAATGGTCATAATTTCACCGAACCTCTATGCGGCACTCAAAACATCATAGAAAAAAATTGATATATGTGTGTGTATGTATGTGTCGATACAATTTTTCGCCGACGTTTTTCGCTCGCGACGAAACGATTATTTTTTTATGAATACAGTTTTTTTCAAAATTCCAAAAAAAAAATTATTCTAAAAAGAATTTAATTTTATCAAATGTGATTCAAATTTCAATTTTAACTCATGTTAGAATTCTATTTTCATTTATATGCGTGCAATAAATAATTTTAACTTTGCAATTCAGTTTATATAATTTTTAGAAATATGAAATAAGTTCATTCTAATTTCGCTTGATCAAGTTTCATTACGGTACGGAAAGTTCAAGCAATTTGTTTTAAGGCACAAGGCCATGCACTACTCGTTTCACTTCAAATTCGGGAAATTATGTCACCTATGATCTAAATAAAATGGTGGGGCGCATGGTATCGTGCCTTAAGGCAAATTGCTCGAACTCTGAAAAAATTAGATTTTTGAGAAACTATAAATTTTTGACAAAAATTTACTTTTTTTGAAAAAAAAAAAGACTTGAAGAAAAATTTATTTTGAAATATTTTGGAAATTCTGAACTTTTTTTCAAAGCAATCGTACTTCTTTAACTGCATGGAGACGAAATGTCAAAGCGCGTAAGCGCCGCGTCGCCGCCTAACGGATAAACATTGGTACGGAACCCATAGGATAGGATGTACTTATTTTTAAAATCTCTATAAAATATCTGATAGTTTGATGTGCATATGTCTTATGATCATTTTTGACCGCCAAATGGCATTTTTTTTTACCTTTTTTATTAGATCTCTAAAACCGCTAGACCTGCCTTCATGAAAATTTGATCAATTGTTCATCTTGTCAATACAAGTAATATGTTTTTTGATTTTTAAAATCGGATGCTCCGTTCTCTCAAAAACTCGATTTTTATTTTCTGCACTCTTTGCTCTTTATCTCCGCAACTACTGGACCTGCCTTTGCCAAAAACTAATCAGCACATCTCCCTATCAATAGGAATCGAATGTTTTTTGAAACATTTAAATCGGTTGATCCGTGCGCCCGAAAACGTGGACAAAAAATTGTATCCATACATACACACACACACATCCATTTTTTCTGAAGTATGCCAGAATGTTCAGAAACCTTCAAAACGTCGAGAAATGTAATAATTTTCGATTTCGATTTTTGAACGATTACAATAACTTACCCTACGGGAAGTTAAAAAACAATACATTAATTGCAAAATGTTTACGTAAGCATGGGGATAGGGGGTAAGAGCTTTGCTTACTTTTGCTTACAAGGGGGATGGGGGGGTCTTTAATTGTAATAAATCTGCTTACGTAATATTTGAACGATCCCCAAGTTTCATTACGGTACGGAAAGTTTGACCGATTTGCCTTGATTCACGATGCCATACATCACTAGTTTCACTTTGAATTCGGAAAATTTAAATCACCGACGATCTAAATAATGATGATGATAAAAACTCCAATAATCCTAATATTGATTGGCAAATAAACCTGCCTCCCATGGCGTCCACCTGTCTCCGAATCCGCTAATACTAATTAAATGCCGTATAAACCAGAATAAGTATGTCTCACCGTCTCACCTATCCATCCATATACCATATACCTTCGTACGAAATGCCGTGTAAACCAGTAGAAGAAGAGGTCCTCGGTGACCTCTGTCGTGAGATACGCGAACGGCGGCGGCGGCATAGGTGTCTTCGGCACCTCGGCACTAGTGTTAGAAGTATCGAGGCAAAAGATCGATATTGAGTACTTTAAAAAGTATCTAATCAAAATATCGATGCCAAAAAAATATCGTGGCGAAAGTATCGATAGTACTCAATATCGAATTTTGAGTACTTTTCATCAAAATCAAACATAAGTGCAAGAAAGATCTAAAACTCATTAAATATCATATCACAATATTAGAATGAATTCTATTGCTTGTATCTGATGTGTTAAATCAGAATCATTTTCAACATTGTAAAATGTTTACAGTAATTTTTCAATACTAATTTCAAATTCTATAATTTTTCAAAAAAGAGACAAGTTATAATAGTTGAGTATTTTTGATTAAAACAATATAATAGTCTGATACTATATTCAAAAAGCAATACTTTTAAATATTTTTAAGCACAATAATATTTTTAATATTTTTAAGTAAAATAATATTTTATAATTGTTGAATATTTTTATATGAATAATTTTAGCGAGCATGCAACTTTAAAAATCCGTAACATGTTTACATAAAAGTGCAATATTAAGCTCTTTGGAAAGCAATAAACATTCAGTTTAATGACGGTCAAGATAATATTTCGACACTTGTAGAGAAACATCCCTTCGGAGCGATGGGATTTAAAGTTTAAATGGTTCCGAGAAACTCAAACCCATATGTTTGCATGTTGATATTGCGTAAAAAAGAATCGAAATATATTATTTCGAATAATAATACTCAACCATTTCAATATATTAGTATTTTGCGTAAAAAAGAATCGAAATATATTATTTCGAATAATAATACTCAACCATTTCAATGTATATAAAAAATATATATTCATATTTTAAAACATAATAAACACAAAATACTAATATATTGAAATTGATGAATATTATTATTTGAAATAATAATATTTCGATTCTTTTTTATGTAAAATACTAATATATTGAAATTGGTAAGTATTATTATTTGAAATAATCATACTTCGATTGTTGAATATGTTTTTATAAAACATTTAAGGTACTTTAAATCATTTTATTTTTTCAGTTTACATAAGTTGCAATAAGTGGTGTTCATAGTTGGTTGATGAGTGGTGTTCATAGATTACGCTGTCGATTCTTTTTGAGTACTATCGACGAAAAGAATCGATATTGGCAAATAGATCGAACTAAAAAATCGATAGCAAAAGTAGTCACTATCGACCGTAAAGTATCGATATTTACTCAGTACTCGATATTTTGTTCTAACACTAACCTCGGCACCCGCCTGACCTTTCTTATGTTAGCGCTACCCCGCCCGCGATTCAGCATTTCGGGCAGATGAGACATATATTACGAAGACGATGCTGGATCCTCTTCATTACGATTAAGGACTCGGACGGGACAAGAATTAAATATTATTGTTGTAATTGAATTTTGAGTTGGTTTTGAGAAGCTAGTGCCATGTTTGATTCAAGGATTACTGTGAGTTTCATTATTGTATATTTATTATTAATTAGTTTGGGGCTAGAATTTTGTGGTGTGACGATTGAATTAAATTTTTGCAATTTTTTTAAAATTACAAACAGACCTGATGAGAGTAGTCTACTTTTAATTTTTATTGTATTGTTGTGGTTTCGGTTTTGCAAATTAGAGAGCAAATTCGTACTGAGGGTTCAACCTAATATTTTTTTACATATTTTTGTACGTGGAAGATAAACTCAAACTAGTTGGTATTGGTATTTTGCCTTGAGGCAAGTTACATGAACTTCCCGATATGTGTAAATAATCGACTTAATCAATAATAAATTAATTAATTTATGAGTGATTACAAGTATTCCGAGTGGATTTATTACACATAATTCAAAACGAACAAACACGTTAACTCGAGTATTTTCTAAAAGCAAATTTTCACGAATCAATAATTTTTATAATTGAACCAGTTTCCGTACGACTTTAATGGTTCAGTATGTTCATTAAGACCAATTACTCTATCGCCATACCAAGTAAATCGTCTAATTTTAATTTTAACAAACGTCAAAAAAACTATTCATTTTCCCAAACTTTGATAAATTTTAAAATTAAACTACTTGTCGTAAGGCCGTAATATTTCAGTAAGTTCTGTAAGACCATAATATATATCGCCAAAAAAAACTATAAAAATTGGCTTAATTTTTCTTTCAACAGTTAATTACAAGAAAACGGCTCGATAGATTTCACCTAAACTAATCATTATCATACCCGACTAATATCTTCGAACAGTTTTTGATTTTTTAAAATCAATTCGGTAGTATGAGCTTAAATGTGGACAAAAGTCTAACTATTTTTTTCAAATTACAAAGAACGGCTTAGCAGATCGTCGCACACAACTGACAACCGATAGTCCTCATTGAGATACATCAAATGGCTTTTAAATTTCTGAAATCGATTCAGGCGTTTTGAGCAAACGTCGATGAAAGGTCTAATTTTGACAAATGCCAAAAAAATGATACCAATTTTTGCAAACTTTGACGAATTTTAAAAGTTAAACCAATTGTCGTAGAGGCCATAATATTTTAGTATGATCTAGAAGACTATAGTATCTACCGTCAAAAAAATAATAATAAAAATCGTCGAAAAAACAAAAAAACTTTTTAAACTTTTACAAGAAAATGGCCCGGCCGATCTCTACCAAAAACTAATCAACACGATTCCAATCTATATCTTTCGAACGGTTTTTGAATTTTCATAATCGGTTCAGAATTGCGGGCTAAAACGTCGACGAAATTTTTTCACATTTCTGCTATTTATAAGAAGCGTCTCGGCCGATCGTCCAACAAAACTGACAAACGATAGTCCTCGACGAGATACATCGAATGGCTTTTAAATTTTTGAAATCGGCCAGCCGTTTTCGAGAAAAAACACAACCACATACTTTTTCCAATTGGTCTCATTCGATTCGAATCAGAATGGCTTGAAACGTCGAGAAAACATAAAATTAGCAAATCGGATTTTTGATGAAAACAAACTTCTCCTTCGCGGGAAGTTAATAATTTTCCAATTGGAATCCAATTTATTCACTTAAAATTCAAAAAGTAATACATGTTTTTAAAAACCTAATAATATTTTTTATTACTTTTTGTAGTGTCAGAATAAAATTGCAGTTTATTCTAAAAAAACGTTTAAAAATTATAAGCAATTCGAACACTAAGGGTTTTATCCAAATATTTATTTAAATACTTTTGTCTTATTCTTTTTTGTCAACAACAAAATTAATAAATTTTATAATTTAACAAAGTTGAACCTAAATTTAAAATTAAAATAAAAAAATAATTTAAAATTAAAATTAAAATTTTTAATAAGAAACTTGTTAATAAAAATAGTAAATTGTAATAAAATAATTGAAATTGTAATAAAAAGTATTGTTGAAAAAATATTAAAACGTTTAAAAAAATAAGGCAAAACCCCACCCTAATTAGAAAAGCAAAAATTTAATGAAAACTTTTAGCAAAAAATACATAAAAAAATAAAAAAAACAATAGGAAAAAAATAAAAAAAATAAAATAATATAACAAATATAATATTGAATAGAATAAAAAAAATCGAAAAAATAAATAATATTAGATTTTAATTAGTGTCCATTAACTAAATAATAAAGAAACTTGTTAATAAAAATATAAATTGTAATGAATAATTGTAATTGTAATTAAAAGTTATTGTTGAAAAAAAATTAAATCATTTCAAAAAAAAAAATAAGAAACAAAACCCAACCACATAATTAGAAAAACAAATTTAATAAAAACTATTAGTAAAAAAAATTAAAGAATAAATAAATAAAAAAAGCATAAAAGATTAAAAAAAACAAGAATAAAAAAATTAAAAAAACAATAAAAAAAATTAAGTAGAATATATTCTAGACTTTTTTTTAATATATAAAATATATAATCAATTCCTTTAATATTTACTTCATCATATTCATTTTACTCTCATCTAATTAGAAGTTTTAATTTAGCGATGTTTAATTTCTGTTCATTAACGCAACAATGTATTTTATTAATTAAGATTTCTTCTGTAATATTTTTTTTAACTTTTCATTAGAATTCATAAATTCATTCCGTAATTTATCATCTTAAACATCAAAGAGTGGCATGGTTATTATCTCGTTACATTATATTATTATTAATAACACCTCATTATAAGTGATAATTAAAACCTGATTTGCTTGTGCGATTATTTTAAAAAAATTAAATAATGGACATAGGATAATTAATTGAACTAGGCGCTTTAGGCATAATTGCTTTAACTTTCCGTACCGTAATTGAACATTCGAGGAATAAAATATACAAATCAACATTGATAAATGACAATGTTTTAAGATAAGGCCACATTAAATCAATCATTTATGGTATATGAAATAGCATTCAATTATAATATATCATTAAATCAGACCTAAAAAGTACAGCTATTAAATTCATTCCTATTTAATTTTATTTACATGAACCGTGGACAAAACCCTACAATAAACAAAGCGTAAGAATGATAATAAAATTAATTTACTTTATATATAATATAAATATTATTATGCAACACTCACACCAAAGCGTTAATTCCACTGTTCTGGTTTCTTTTCTACTTCGAGATCTCGAACATGCAGCTCATCGACCCGGGTGCGTTTCTGGTGCCCGGGTCGACACGCCTCTGTTCTTGTCTCTGCAGAACGCAGAAACGAAATGAACGAATTACTTCTACAATCGCCATAATGTTAACAAACATAGACATACATGCTATTCTGTATAGATAAGAACTTCGATTGGTAAAAATAAACCGTCTGAAGTGTATCAAACTATCGAATGGTAGATACAACTGCCCTCTGAGTGGTGTATTTTTGAAAACAGTATTTTGCAAATAACAAAAAGGCATGTAAATATCATAAATTTTAACTGACTTTTCTGCAAATTGTAATGAAGTCACAATTAAAGGTTTATGCATTTTTTTATGTTAATTGCTATTTGAATTCAGTTTTTTTTATCCACTTTATTGAGAAAAACTTCAGTCTTCTTCTTAACTACTTTATACAAAACTTTAGGCC
>NW_020536999.1:14336770-14368847 GCF_003426905.1 Ctenocephalides felis
AAGCCTTCCTTCTCGACTCAGATCGTGGGTAAGAAAATCGTGGGATGTGCCCAGAAATATCAATATTAATTGAAATTTATTTTAATTAATAAATGAAATATATAAATGGTCTTTGAACTCGACGACTTCTGCAAAATACCATCGAGCACAAATCAGTAGGAGCAAATTTTAATTATCAGATTAACAAATTAAATTTGGCGCGATGAACGAGATTATTTGTTAACTTCCCGAAGGAGAAAGAGTATGTGTCAAAAACGGCTGGACCGATTTCAAAAATTTAAAAGCCATTCGATGTATCTCGATGAGGACTAGAGTCTATAAATTTTGCGCGGCTTCTGCCAAGCTGTTTCCTTGTAAATATCAGAAAAGTGAAAATTTTTTTATGCACGTTTAAGCTCCCAATTCTGAATCGATTTTAAAACATCAAAAACTGTTCAAAAGATATTGGTTGAGAATAATACTGATAAGTTTCAGGTAAAGGTCTGCCGAACCATTTTCTTGAAATTAACTGTTGTAAAAATTTTTTTGCTGATTTTTATGAATCTTTTTTTGGCAATAGATATCATGGTCTTAAAAACATACTAAAATGTTACTACCCCACGATAAATAGTTTGATGGTAAAAATTCATTAAAGTTTGAGAATATATTATAGTCAAAATTTGTGTCAAAAATTACTTTTGTGATATGATGAGCCGAACATTATCAATTCATTTTAAAATAATAAGCTACAATTTTAGGGCATCAAACACATGTCTGTGCAATATAATTAATATAATTACAGTTAATATGTTTGACAAAATTTTATTCGAAATCGCAATGTTCAGGTTTAATTGAAAGCGATAACTTCATATTCAAAATAAACTGTTGAAAATTTTATTTAAATATCTAAATGTCAATTTCGCTTGAAATAAGTTAAATATTACACATTTCGGGAAGTTCATGCAACTTGCCCCAAGGCAAAATACTAATACCAAGTTCTTTCTTTGGTTCAATTCAACGGATTTTAATCCATTACCGTGATGAGTAAATCACGGATATACAATAAAATAAAATAAATATTTCTAAAGCAATTAAAATAATTGTTAAAGATGCAGGCAGATGATTCAAGAGATCATCATCATGAGAGGATGAGATGGGTGTGAATCGATGTCGATCTAGGTGTGTTCTCGGTTATGACATTTTGTGGAAGTGAATTCCTCGAAGAACGCTCTTGATCGTCATTTGGATCCCAAGACAATAAGTTAATAATTTTATACTTTTTAGCTCGAAGAAAATTAAAAAAATATTCATTGATAAATGTATTATATAAACTAGTTGTAATTAGCATTTTCCCTTAAGGGCAATTTGCACGAACTTCCCGGTACGTCACCTACCCATGTCAAAGGTATAATTTATCGATTTATCTAACACATGAGTCACATTTGTTGACTTTGTCTTCGGTAAAGTTGTTTTTAATACAACGCGTGTCCGTGAGAAGTCCGTAATTCTTATGTCTAATATAATTTGTTGATGCAATAGAAAATTACAGATTTGCATAAGAAACCATATATACTCATTTACATGAATAATTGTTTTCAATCTTGAGATTACTACTTTAGAATCCTATTATCAACTTGTTATTTGTGAAGCAAATTTACTAATTTCATAGAAAATCATAAAGAAAATTCATCGATTTCGATGCAAAATTTTATAAATCAAGACTTGATTTTGGACAGAATTACGGTCAACATCTTTACATAAAAAATTTTAAGGAGCAGCATTGAATTTTTTAATTCAATGACAACATATTATTAAAGAGTATGTTAAGGTTTTTATAATACATATCTGGTGAAATCGATATAAACCAAGACTTGATTTCGAACAAAATTATAAGTCAGCATTTTCTTTTGTTAATTTAAGGAATAGTATCATAAACATTTAAGTCTTTTGGTTCAGAGACAACATACTGTTAAAGAACAATATCTTAAGGATTTAGGTTTCTATTTTAGAATAATTTTATTGCTTTTTCAATCATTCAAATCGGTTGATCCGTGCTCTCGAAAATCGTCAACTCCGCACATACATACATATATACTTTACGATAGTCCTTAATATGGACATCTATCTAAATGTTTTTATTAAGAGCTTAAACTTTTAGAGATTTATTTTTTATTAATTGGAAGCATTTGAACGCTTGGGAGCAAAGAAATTCTAAAATGTCTATATTAAGGACCACCCTAATATACATACACACACATATACATTTTCTCTAATTGTAAGATGTGCCAAAATGTTTAGAAATTGTTGAAACCTAAAGACATGCAAAAATATTCATTTTTGCGATTACTATATAGCTTGCCTTAAGTGAAATAAATTAATAAAAATAATAATAATACAAAATTTTGAGAAATAACTTAATAACAGTGACAAAATTATAGCACATTTTATGTTTCAAAGGAAAGCATTAAAGAAACTTATAAAAAAATGATAATTATTATAAAATTATTATAAAAATAAGAATATAAGGTACCAAAAAAATTATTGGTGATTGTTAATTGTATTTATCTAATATTTGTTCATTAAATGATTTATCTCCGGCTTAGATCTTATTATCCAATAATGTATTAACAAAGGAATATAATGTTATTTATGCTAAATATAAATAATATATTGTAGTTATTTATGCTAAATAAATTGGATATAAACTGCGATAATTGTATGCAAATTGATTAATTAGTCATTGTTTATAATCAGCTTTACACATCACCAATTATTATATTATTAAGTCGACACAATAAATTATAGAAATCTATAAACAAATGTCTGGAAAAACATTTAATTATAAAATAATTTATTCACGATTTTATTTGCCTAACTGAATTAACCAATTATTTAAATAATTACTTCAATTTAATAAATTAATATATGCCATGCAAAATGTCTTCTGAATGGATCTTTTTTTAGTATTATAAGATAGGATTTGATCAAATACCAGGGGCTATTGGAATTTTTACTGAAAATTTCTATTACCATTAAAAGGTATTAATAAATCTATCTAATTTTTCTTCAGGAATGTGATATTCTTTCATTATGGGCTAAAAGGCCAAGAGATGTTCTCGACAGAAACAAAGTTCAGGCGACCTGACACTTTTCAACAGATTATTAGATAATCTATAGTACGAGAGCTGATGGAAAATTATTCAAATTGAACAGAAGACTAGAAGTGCACGGCATTGGGTCTTTATGGTAAATTGCTGAAACTTTTTTCACCGTAATTAAATATTAAAAATAAATAATTATGATTGATAACGTTTGTTTTAAATATTATCAAAAAAATATTTTAACACTTTCCACTCGCGAATTCAGAGATTTATATGAATTATGCCGCCGGCATCCGAGTCCCAAGGGTTAAATACCGTAAATTTTATCTTTCATGTTTTATATAGATCTTTAATATAAATAAGTGTTTTTATTTGGGCAACATTCTTATAAGCTCACAAAAACATATATAAACAAAACCTAATCCACTCAAAATGAATGATTTTGTTTTGAGGTCCTTATATTTCTATGAATTATATAATATTTAGAAACTATATTATAAATAAGATAAATATATTGCAGAAATGAAAATGTTTGATTTTTTCACATAATAAAATTTTTTCAGAAATTTCAAAAAATTCATTGTTTTTAAAAAAATTCAATTTCAAAATTAAAAAAATAAACAATTGCTAAAAAATATCAAAAGTGCATATCTGTTTTAATTGAAATTTTGTAATAAAGTGTAAAGCTTTGTGGAGCTTTTAAAAATTGTAGAAAGTATTTGAAAAAAATCGAAAGTCATAACTAAATACCAATATAGCTCATATAACAAGTGAATAAGTAATATGTAGTAAATATAACAAGTAGTATAATCAAGTATCAAAAATTTAAATCTTATAGATGTAAAATTTTAAAAGTCAATATCAATATCTAGCTCTCTGTTTATAACATGTAATGTCAAATACTTCCATCGAACTCTAATTGTCGGGGCGTTCGCTGATTATCGCAAATGCACAAATTAAACACATAGGTGAGAAATGCCACATAGGGTTTATATATATATATATATATATATATATATATATATACACGGTGCCCGAGAACTCGAAGTCGAGCCGAAAAGGGGTGATGGTTTGACCTTAAGGTCAATAAATAAGTCTTGATTTTCAGTGCTGAAAAATGGTCATAATTTCACCGAACCTCTATGCGGCACTCAAAACATCATAGAAAAAAATTGATATATGTGTGTGTATGTATGTGTCGATACAATTTTTCGCCGACGTTTTTCGCTCGCGACGAAACGATTATTTTTTTATGAATACAGTTTTTTTCAAAATTCCAAAAAAAAATTATTCTAAAAAGAATTTAATTTTATCAAATGTGATTCAAATTTCAATTTTAACTCATGTTAGAATTCTATTTTCATTTATATGCGTGCAATAAATAATTTTAACTTTGCAATTCAGTTTATATAATTTTTAGAAATATGAAATAAGTTCATTCTAATTTCGCTTGATCAAGTTTCATTACGGTACGGAAAGTTCAAGCAATTTGTTTTAAGGCACAAGGCCATGCACTACTCGTTTCACTTCAAATTCGGGAAATTATGTCACCTATGATCTAAATAAAATGGTGGGGCGCATGGTATCGTGCCTTAAGGCAAATTGCTCGAACTCTGAAAAAATTAGATTTTTGAGAAACTATAAATTTTTGACAAAAATTTACTTTTTTTGAAAAAAAAAAAGACTTGAAGAAAAATTTATTTTGAAATATTTTGGAAATTCTGAACTTTTTTTCAAAGCAATCGTACTTCTTTAACTGCATGGAGACGAAATGTCAAAGCGCGTAAGCGCCGCGTCGCCGCCTAACGGATAAACATTGGTACGGAACCCATAGGATAGGATGTACTTATTTTTAAAATCTCTATAAAATATCTGATAGTTTGATGTGCATATGTCTTATGATCATTTTTGACCGCCAAATGGCATTTTTTTTTACCTTTTTTATTAGATCTCTAAAACCGCTAGACCTGCCTTCATGAAAATTTGATCAATTGTTCATCTTGTCAATACAAGTAATATGTTTTTTGATTTTTAAAATCGGATGCTCCGTTCTCTCAAAAACTCGATTTTTATTTTCTGCACTCTTTGCTCTTTATCTCCGCAACTACTGGACCTGCCTTTGCCAAAAACTAATCAGCACATCTCCCTATCAATAGGAATCGAATGTTTTTTGAAACATTTAAATCGGTTGATCCGTGCGCCCGAAAACGTGGACAAAAAATTGTATCCATACATACACACACACACATCCATTTTTTCTGAAGTATGCCAGAATGTTCAGAAACCTTCAAAACGTCGAGAAATGTAATAATTTTCGATTTCGATTTTTGAACGATTACAATAACTTACCCTACGGGAAGTTAAAAAACAATACATTAATTGCAAAATGTTTACGTAAGCATGGGGATAGGGGGTAAGAGCTTTGCTTACTTTTGCTTACAAGGGGGATGGGGGGGTCTTTAATTGTAATAAATCTGCTTACGTAATATTTGAACGATCCCCAAGTTTCATTACGGTACGGAAAGTTTGACCGATTTGCCTTGATTCACGATGCCATACATCACTAGTTTCACTTTGAATTCGGAAAATTTAAATCACCGACGATCTAAATAATGATGATGATAAAAACTCCAATAATCCTAATATTGATTGGCAAATAAACCTGCCTCCCATGGCGTCCACCTGTCTCCGAATCCGCTAATACTAATTAAATGCCGTATAAACCAGAATAAGTATGTCTCACCGTCTCACCTATCCATCCATATACCATATACCTTCGTACGAAATGCCGTGTAAACCAGTAGAAGAAGAGGTCCTCGGTGACCTCTGTCGTGAGATACGCGAACGGCGGCGGCGGCATAGGTGTCTTCGGCACCTCGGCACTAGTGTTAGAAGTATCGAGGCAAAAGATCGATATTGAGTACTTTAAAAAGTATCTAATCAAAATATCGATGCCAAAAAAATATCGTGGCGAAAGTATCGATAGTACTCAATATCGAATTTTGAGTACTTTTCATCAAAATCAAACATAAGTGCAAGAAAGATCTAAAACTCATTAAATATCATATCACAATATTAGAATGAATTCTATTGCTTGTATCTGATGTGTTAAATCAGAATCATTTTCAACATTGTAAAATGTTTACAGTAATTTTTCAATACTAATTTCAAATTCTATAATTTTTCAAAAAAGAGACAAGTTATAATAGTTGAGTATTTTTGATTAAAACAATATAATAGTCTGATACTATATTCAAAAAGCAATACTTTTTAAATATTTTTAAGCACAATAATATTTTTAATATTTTTAAGTAAAATAATATTTTATAATTGTTGAATATTTTTATATGAATAATTTTAGCGAGCATGCAACTTTAAAAATCCGTAACATGTTTACATAAAAGTGCAATATTAAGCTCTTTGGAAAGCAATAAACATTCAGTTTAATGACGGTCAAGATAATATTTCGACACTTGTAGAGAAACATCCCTTCGGAGCGATGGGATTTAAAGTTTAAATGGTTCCGAGAAACTCAAACCCATATGTTTGCATGTTGATATTGCGTAAAAAAGAATCGAAATATATTATTTCGAATAATAATACTCAACCATTTCAATATATTAGTATTTTGCGTAAAAAAGAATCGAAATATATTATTTCGAATAATAATACTCAACCATTTCAATGTATATAAAAAATATATATTCATATTTTAAAACATAATAAACACAAAATACTAATATATTGAAATTGATGAATATTATTATTTGAAATAATAATATTTCGATTCTTTTTTATGTAAAATACTAATATATTGAAATTGGTAAGTATTATTATTTGAAATAATCATACTTCGATTGTTGAATATGTTTTTATAAAACATTTAAGGTACTTTAAATCATTTTATTTTTTCAGTTTACATAAGTTGCAATAAGTGGTGTTCATAGTTGGTTGATGAGTGGTGTTCATAGATTACGCTGTCGATTCTTTTTGAGTACTATCGACGAAAAGAATCGATATTGGCAAATAGATCGAACTAAAAAATCGATAGCAAAAGTAGTCACTATCGACCGTAAAGTATCGATATTTACTCAGTACTCGATATTTTGTTCTAACACTAACCTCGGCACCCGCCTGACCTTTCTTATGTTAGCGCTACCCCCGCCCGCGATTCAGCATTTCGGGCAGATGAGACATATATTACGAAGACGATGCTGGATCCTCTTCATTACGATTAAGGACTCGGACGGGACAAGAATTAAAATATTATTGTTGTAATTGAATTTTGAGTTGGTTTTGAGAAGCTAGTGCCATGTTTGATTCAAGGATTACTGTGAGTTTCATTATTGTATATTTTATTATTAATTAGTTTGGGGCTAGAATTTTGTGGTGTGACGATTGAATTAAATTTTTGCAATTTTTTTAAAATTACAAACAGACCTGATGAGAGTAGTCTACTTTTAATTTTTATTGTATTGTTGTGGTTTCGGTTTTGCAAATTAGAGAGCAAATTCGTACTGAGGGTTCAACCTAATATTTTTTTACATATTTTTGTACGTGGAAGATAAACTCAAACTAGTTGGTATTGGTATTTTGCCTTGAGGCAAGTTACATGAACTTCCCGATATGTGTAAATAATCGACTTAATCAATAATAAATTAATTAATTTATGAGTGATTACAAGTATTCCGAGTGGATTTATTACACATAATTCAAAACGAACAAACACGTTAACTCGAGTATTTTCTAAAAGCAAATTTTCACGAATCAATAATTTTTATAATTGAACCAGTTTCCGTACGACTTTAATGGTTCAGTATGTTCATTAAGACCAATTACTCTATCGCCATACCAAGTAAATCGTCTAATTTTAATTTTAACAAACGTCAAAAAAACTATTCATTTTCCCAAACTTTGATAAATTTTTAAAATTAAACTACTTGTCGTAAGGCCGTAATATTTCAGTAAGTTCTGTAAGACCATAATATATATCGCCAAAAAAAACTATAAAAATTGGCTTAATTTTTCTTTCAACAGTTAATTACAAGAAAACGGCTCGATAGATTTTCACCTAAAACTAATCATTATCATACCCGACTAATATCTTTCGAACAGTTTTTGATTTTTTAAAATCAATTCGGTAGTATGAGCTTAAATGTGGACAAAAAGTCTAACTATTTTTTTCAAATTACAAAGAAACGGCTTAGCAGATCGTCGCACACAACTGACAACCGATAGTCCTCATTGAGATACATCAAATGGCTTTTAAATTTCTGAAATCGATTCAGGCGTTTTTGAGCAAACGTCGATGAAAGGTCTAATTTTGACAAATGCCAAAAAAATGATACCAATTTTTGCAAACTTTGACGAATTTTAAAAGTTAAACCAATTGTCGTAGAGCCATAATATTTTAGTATGATCTAGAAGACTATAGTATCTACCGTCAAAAAAATAATAATAAAAATCGTCGAAAAAACTTTTTTTAACACTTTATTACAAGAAAATGGCCCGGCCGATCTCTACCAAAAACTAATCAACACGATTCCCAATCTATATCTTTCGAACGGTTTTTGAATTTTCATAATCGGTTCAGAATTGCGGGCTAAAACGTCGACGAAATTTTTTTCACATTTCTGCTATTTATAAAGAAGCGTCTCGGCCGATCGTTCCACAAAACTGACAAACGATAGTCCTCGACGAGATACATCGAATGGCTTTTAAATTTTTGAAATCGGCCCAGCCGTTTTCGAGAAACACACACACATACTTTTTCCAAATTTGGTCTCATTCGAATCAGAATGGCTTGAAACGTCGAGAAAACATAAAATTAGCAAATCGGATTTTTTGATGAAAACAAACTTCTCCTTCGCGGGAAGTTAATAATTTTCCAATTGGAATCCAATTTATTCACTTAAAATTCAAAAAATGTAATACATGTTTTTAAAAACCTAATAATATTTTTTATTTACTTTTTGTAGTGTCAGAATAAAATTGCAGTTTATTCTAAAAAAACGTTTAAAATTATAAGCAAATTCGAACACTAAGGGTTTTATCCAAATATTTTATTTAAATACTTTTGTCTTATTCTTTTTGTCAACAACAAAATTAATAAATTTTATAATTTAACAAAGTTGAACCTAAATTTAAAATTAAAATAAAAAAAATAATTTAAAATTAAAATTAAAATTTTTAATTAAGAAACTTGTTAATAAAAATATAAATTGTAATAAAATAATTGAAATTGTAATAAAAAGTTATTGTTGAAAAAATATTAAAACGTTTAAAAAAATAAGGCAAAACCCCACCCATAATTAGAAAAGCAAAAATTTAATGAAAACTTTTAGCAAAAAAATACATAAAAAAATAAAAAAAACAATAGGAAAAAAATAAAAAAAAATAAAATAATATAAAAAAATATAAATTGAATAGAATAAAAAAATCGAAAAAATAAATAAATAATTAGAATTTTAATTAGTGTCCAAATTAACTAAATAATTAAAGAAACTTGTTAATAAAAATATAAATTGTAATGAAATAATTGTAATTGTAATTAAAAGTTATTGTTGAAAAAAAATTAAATCATTTCAAAAAAAAAAAAATAAGAAAAAAAACCCACCCATAATTAGAAAAACAAAAATTTAATAAAAACTATTAGTAAAAAAAATTAAAGAAATAAATAAATAAAAAAACATAAAAAAATTAAAAAAAAAACAAGAATAAAAAAAATTAAAAAAACAATAAAAAAAATTAAGTAGAATATATTCTAGACTTTTGTTGCAATATATAAAATATAAATAATTCCTTTAAATATGTTACTTCATCATATTCATTTTACGTCCTCTAATTAGAAGTTAATTTAGCGAATGTTTAATTTCTGTTCATTATCTGCAACAATGTATTTTATTAATTAAGATTCTTCTGTAATATTTTTTTTAATTTTCATTAGAATTCATAATTCATTCCGTAATTTATCATCTTAAACAATCAAAAGAGTGCATGGTTATTATCTCGTTACATTATTATTATTATTAAATAACACCTCATTATAAGTGATAATTAAAAACCTGATTTGCTTGTGCGATTATTTTAATAAAAATTAAATAATGGACATAGGGATAATTAATTGAAACTAGCGCTTTAGGGCAAATTGCTGTAACTTTCCGTACCGTAATTGAACATTCGAGGAATAAAAATATACAAAAATCAACATTGATAAATGACAATGTTTTAAGATAAGGGCCACATTAAATCAATCATTTATGGTATATGAAATAGCATTCAATTATAAATAATTCAATTAAATCAGACCTAAAAAAAGTACAGCTATTAAATTTCATTCCTATTTAATTTTATTTACATGAACCGTGGACAAAACCCTACAAATAAAAAGCGTAAGAATGATAATAAAATTAAATTTACTTTATATATAATATAAATATTATTATGCAACACTCACACACAAGCGTTAATTCCACTGTTCTGGTTTCTTCGAGATCTCGAACATGCAGCTCATCGACCCGGGTGCGTTTCTGGTGCCCGGGTCGACACGCCTTTGTTCTTGTCTCTGCAGAACGCAGAAACGAAATGAACGAATTACTTCTACAATCGCCATAATGTTAACAAACATAGACATACAATGCTATTCTGTATAGATAAGAACTTCGATTGGTAAAATAAACCGTCTGAAGTTGTATCAAACTATCGAATGGTAGATACAACTGCCCTCTGAGTGGTGTATTTTGAAAACAGTATTTTGCAAATAACAAAAAGGCATGTAAATATCATAAAATTTTAACTGACTTTTCTGCAAATTGTAATGAAGTCACAATTAAAGGTTTATGCATTTTTATGTTAATTGCTATTTGAATTCAGTTTTTTTTATCCACTTTATTGAGAAAAACTTCAGTCTTCTTCTTAAACTACTTTATACAAAACTTTAGGCCCTTCTCATGCTTTCAAACAGATTAGACTTTCTTTTAATCATTACTAATGTTCAATCAATTTCAATAATTGATCAATCTGTATTGAGTAATAATTATTTTTATTTCTCGAAGGTTTTATTACAGTACGGGAAGTTCTCGGTCCAATTACAAGCTCATTTAAATTTTAATTAATTTTTAATGTTTCGATTTCAAGAAAAAATTCATCACAAAAACTAAAAATTTTTTGAATCAAAATAACAAATATTGCAAAAAGTTATGAAATAAACTTCATTTGACAAAACCACATAAATTACCATCACAAAAATATATGTCAGCTGTCCCTGAATGAATAAATTTCTCATTTCGTAATATTATATAATATCAAGTAAACATTACCTTTTGAACTTCGGATTAACATATGGTCATTTAATTTACTGGTTTATTGCAAATCGAGGAATTTGCGATTTGCAATTCAGGCAGACCAGTTTGTCCACAAATAATTGCAATATGAATCTTCAGAAGACATTTTGATAAATGTTAATAAATGGGTAAAAGGGTAAAAGATTGATTGGGTATTTATTAGTTGGGAAATATTTTAAAATTAATAGATTTTCTTTGAAGACTCGAAAGGTATTGAAATTCTTTTTAAACATAACTTAGTTTCGAAATAAGTTTTTGAATATATCAATATTTTGATGAATTAGATCTATTTTTTATTAATTATTTTTTTTAGTTTATCTAGTTATAATTATCAAAAATCTTGTATTCAGGTTTATCTTTTCTATAATATAAATTTATATAAATCTTATCTAAGAATTAAACCTAGTGGTTAATTTACGTGCTACAGTTAGTGGCGCCACTATGGAGTGTGGGAACAATTAAAATTAAATCAATGGCAATGCGGTCATGATTGCTATCTATTTAAAATTATCAATATTTTGATGAATTGGATCTATTTTTTATTTATTTTTTCAGGTCGGTTTGCTGCTGACAATAAGCTGTTACTTAGTGTCGTCCCTGCCCCAAAGAGGAGGATTCCAACCTCAGGCTCCAGGAAACCAAATACCAATTTTACGGTATTCATTCGAACCTAATCCAGATGGTTCCTACAATTACAAGTAAGTGGTAATAATTTGAAATTCAAATACTCAAATTAGTGGTAAAACGATAAGGCAAGTTGCATGAATTTTCCAATAACGAATGGCTACGTACATCAAATGGCTTTAAAATTTTTGAAATCGGTCTAGCCGTTTTTGAGAAAATGAATGAATTTGACGAAAGGTAAATAATCATCTTAAATACAAAAACTTTTGGTCTCATTCGAATCAAAATGTCTTGAAACATCAAAAAACCAAAAATTAGCAAATCAGATTTTCTGATGATTCTTTTCCTTGAGTAAAAATTAGCACCAGCTCTCATTTTACCCTGTAGGATCGGCCGTTCAGCATTTAACTGAAACATCTTATTGAAGTCGTTCTGATAATAATTGCTATTGAATATCATCACGATTCATAATGTCATTTGTGAAATGGCGATGGAGCCCTGAAGTAGTAACATATATTTCGCAATCCTCTCACAATATAAAGGAGAAGATTAAATCTCGCAAATAAGAACATCACTTAACCAGTTACCAATTGTGATTGACGAATATACTCGTCATGGAGAAGTGGCAAAATTTACTAAAATTTAAATAGTGACCATCATTATTTATTCTAAAATATTAAAAAATGTATATTCTGAAAAGTCAAGTTCCTTAGAATGTTTTGAGGCAGTAATTAGTGGCATTTTACCTTATAAGGAGATATTCTAGTGTAAAAATTTCAAAAAAATATCTTTGTTTTTTTTTTCAAATTTTCAATACTTAAATATTCTAGAATATGTGTACGAGAGGATTTTTCAAAACTATAATTATTTTCAGAGATACAGCTATTTGATACATTATGATAATCCTCTTCTACTTCCTTCTTTTTGCAAAACTTTAAATGCATTTTTCTCAAAACTGTCTTTCTCAAAACGATGTGCACGATTTCTCATCCCCAAATTTAATTTTCACTACTGTTGAAAAATTTGAAAACCATTGGTAAGGAATGTTCTTTTTTTAAAACAGCCGCCATTTTGTTAAAAATGTTTTGTTAACTTAATCCTAGTATATGCCATTTCGACATCATTTTAGATTAAAAAACTTTTTTATTTTTCCATTTCGGATTACCAGGAGAGTTGCAATCGTTTTTTCGTTTTTACTTTTTCTCAAAAATGTCTTTTTCAATACGATGTACACGATTTCTCAACTTCTACAGAACCGATCTACTTGAAATATTCAGAGAATCTTCTTTCAATTTCAATTTTTACTATTTTTAGAAAATTTGAGAAACTCGAAAAATTGGTAAGAATATGGTTCTTTTTTTTAAACAGTCGCCATTTTGTTTAAATTTTTTTTTGCTCAATACTAGTATATGCTATTGCGACATAATTTTAGATTAAAAATCTTTTTTAATTTTTTATTTCGGATTACCAGAAGGGTTGCAATCGGAGACACGGTCACGTGACAACTTTTTGAGACCACCCACTTTAACAAATGCTAATTATTAAAATTATCAACTTTTTTGTTTTTTTTTATTAAGATTTTTTTTCAAACAGTCGCCATTTTGTTTAAACTTTTTTTGCTCCAAATATATGTGTGCGACATCATTCTAGAATTAATTTTTTTTTATTTTTTCATTTCGGATAACCAGGAGGGTTGCAATCGTAGACACGGTCACGGGCCAAATTTTTGAGACCCCATTTCAACAAATGCTATTTTTTGAAATTATTAATTTTTTTGTTTTTATTTTTCTTCTGTACTCTTGTAATAAATAAATTATAAAATAAATAATAGTAAAAAAATATTGCCCTTTTTACAATGATTTAAAAATAAAATTCATGCTTTTAACTGGAATACCCCCTAAAGGCAAGTTCCATAAACTTCCCGAAATTTGGAAATAATATACTTAAAAATAGTTTTTAAATTTCATCAAAAACTATTCCTACTTTATTACTATCGAATTTCACTTGACAAAATTTTATAGCAATATACGAGTTCCTTCACTTATAAACGTGATATAAAAATTAAATATATTTTTGCTTATTAAAAAATTATTAATCAAGTATATTATATAAGTTGATAATATTATATAATTTGTTTCAGCTATGAAACTGGAAATGGAATTCAAGTAGAAGAGCAAGGTTACTTGAAAAATGCTGGAAATCCACAAACAGAAGCTCAGGTAATAATATATTTATTTATAAAAAAGTTAAACAAATCTTCATTTTTATATTCGAATATTAACACTTCAATTAACGATTCCTACATTTGTAAAAACTGATTTGAACTGAACAATTTACTGAATTGATTCCAAACATTTGTTCAATACCTAATTAACTAATACACAAAATGAGTACAGTTTTTTATAAGAATTGAATTGAATACAATTTCATCCCAGCCAAATTTAAAAAATAATTTATCAGTTGTTTTTAAATATTTAATAATATAATGTAATAATTTTACTAAACAACCTTGCCATGAAGAAGATTCTTATTAGAATTTATTTATTCCTTGCCGCGAAGAAGATTCTTATTAGAATTTATTTATTTCAAGTGTCTTATTAGAAATTCAATCAGCGATTTGTAATTAGTTTTATAAATAATCAATAATTAAGCAAATGATGTAATTAAACAATTAGCAGTAAGCGAACGTGATTGAATTTGATTTTATCAAGAATTGTTTAATTACAGATTCAGTAATCATTATATAAGAAAATCTGACTCATTTTATAAGGGAATCTGACACACACTTTTATATATAAATAAATAAATTAATATATATTTATATATATACCAATAAATATATTATGATAACACAATATGTGTATAATAAACATATTTAATTTAATTTAAATTTATATGATGATATTTAAGTTAAAGTATATATATATATATATATATATATATTATATATATTTCTAATATATTTTTTGGTTCATTTAAATAGTGCGAATATAATATAAATCAGTGATAACAATAAATATTAATAATCAGACTTACCATTTAGTGTCCAATTTAAATCCAAAATCAAAAATCCAAGAGTCCAATTTCATCCAAAACTCCAAAATGAAAAGTAAATTCTTCTTTGAAAACACAAACCACATACTTACAATTTAGTATGAAAAATAATTTCACAAATTATACAAATAAACCGTTATATATTTTTTGCTAAAGTAGTTTGACATATTTCCATATTTAAAATAAAAATTAAATACATTGATTTTGTTGATTTTATAACACTAACGCCATCACAATTTTTGTCCAAGAACTATTATACAATTGCACAAACAAAAAACACCTCAGTAAAACCCACCTCCGTAACACTTTCACAGATGCGCACGCATATGTTGCGTGAGACAGTTGTTGATAACAGTTTATGCGTTTGCGTTCTTTGGAATTCAAAATAGTATTTTAAGTAAAATTAAATGCTTAAATTGAAATTTTTACTACACACATTTTAAACAAAAATAGTCCTATTTATTATATTTTGGTACATTCTTTAAATTTCTTACAAACAGGAATGGTTTTATTTTTAGCACAGGGGGAAGTATAAGCAACACAAGGCTAGCAGTGAGAGTGTTAAAATATTATAGGCCTATGTTTAGCTACTTAATTATAAAATTTAATTGAATTTTAGTATTTTCTGTTGACAAATTAGAATTAGGGCAACTCCGGACTTTTATGCTCATTTTTAAAATTAAAATTTGAAACTATATTAACTATATATTGTAAGTAGCATTTTGCCTTATCAGCTAAAATGCTCCAATGTTTATTTTAAAAATGAAACTTACGCTATTGCTAAAAAATAATCAATGCGATTTCCAATTGATGTCTCTCATACATACTTGTAATATCTGTGATTATATTAAATAAATTAATTTGTTTAACACATATCATCCATATCGGGTTCTGCATAGATTCTGATTAGAATAGTTAAAGGGCCCAGCGATATTCTAAACTTTTTATGATTTTTTATAATTTAATCGCTTATCGTAGGCCTATAATATTTCAGTATGTTATTTAAGACTGCAAAATCTATCGTTATAAAAATTATCATCAAAATCGTCGAAAAAAATCAACACATAATTACGAAAAAAACGTCCCGATAGATCTTTACCAAAAAGTAATCGGTATCATTTCCAACCAATATCTTTTGAACATTTTTGATTTCTTAAAATCGATTAAGAATTGAGAGCTAAAACATAGACGAAATATGTTTCACTTTCATGCTATTCACAAAGAAACGGCTTGGCTGATCGTCGAAAGATTGATAAACGCTAGTCCTCATCGAGATACATCGAATGGTTTTTAAATTTTTGAAATCGGTCCAGCAGTCGATTTACGGCAAAAAATCTGTTCACACACACACACACACTACACTTTGTCCAAATTTGGTCTCATCCGATTCAGAATGGCTTGAAACGTCGAGAAAACATAAAACTAGCCAATCGGATTTTTTGATGAAAACATAAACTTCTCCTTCGGGAAGTTAATAAATTGAATGCAAATCTAATTTGGTAGGTAATCAATATATATTTCCTATTTTTAGGTGATGCAAGGTTCCTATTCCTACACGGGCCCCGACGGAGTCGTCTACACGGTGAAATACATAGCCGACGAAAACGGATTCAGGGCCGAAGGCGCCCACATACCCTCGGCAGGAGGACCCGCCAAGGCGGCGCCCGGCGGTAGATTCTTCTAGGAAGGAAAACATCCTAGTACCCACCACAACATTTTAATTTAGTGAAAAACACAGCGCCCATGATGACGAGTCGAGGAACAATTGTGAACTATTAATTAATTAATTCTACGGTGCCTTCTCATAATCACTATAGAGTTATACTATGTAATATATTTTATGTGAACAAATAAAGTATTAAGTTGTAATAAATTAAAGAATTCTAATTAATTCTAATAGTCTTGTAGTACTGTTGTACCCCGACTTACGAGTGCTTACTTGAGATACGAGCCGCTAAAAAAGTAATTCATCGTTGCTTCGACATACGAGCAAAATTCGTAATACGACCTTGGAGCAAATAAGAGCTATCCCGAACAATGTTAATGGCAAAATGAAAATATGAAACATTGCGTTAGTTGTAAAAATGATTTTCCTACGACAGAAATATTCTGGCTGATTTATGATAGTAAATTATCCTAAAGTTAGTTTAATTAACTTCCCGTAGGGTAGTTATAGTAATGGGCCAAAAATTTTGGCAAACCTCAGAAAACAACGGATGTGTGTATGTATATATGGATACAATTTTTCGTCCACGTTTTCAAGCGCACGGATCAACCGATTTGAATGGTTCAAAAAACATTCGATTCTTATTGATAGGGAGATGTGCTCATTAGTTTTGGGCAAAGGCAGGTCCAGCCGTTACGGAGATACAAAGCAAAAAGTGCAGAAAATAGAAATCGAGTTTGAGAGAACGGAATCCGATTGGAATGATTTAAAATAACATTCAATTTGTAATTATTGGGACAAGGGGTGATTAGTTTTTGGCAAAGACAGGTCCAGCCACTTCGTAGATACGGAGCTAAATGTGCAAACAATTGCTGTTTTTGAGAGAAATAAGCATCCGAATTTGAATGATTCAAACATCTTTCTGCTTGTGTTGACAAAACGATTGTTTTTGGCAAAATAAAAAAAAAAAAAAATTATTTCCAAAAAAGATGTTTGTAATATCGAAAATAATTGAATTTTTTAAATTTTAATTCGGTTACGAAAGTTCCAGCAATTTGCCTTGAGGCACGATGCCATGCACCACTAGTTTACATGTATAACCATCATCCAAAAAAAAGGTCATGTGTCTTGAATAAAGGGCATTATGATATAATTTCAGCTATACTCTTCTATATTCAACTGCGATATTAAAAATAGCTTAAAGAAATGTAATTTTTAACAAGTCTTACTCTTTTTTAATTGAATAATTTTAAATCTATATAGTTAAAATGAAATACATATTAACAAGATAGTTGAAAATAATCGCCTACCTACTATCAAATTTGAGTTAAAAAGTTCAGTTTTAAACTAAAAAAAAAAAAAATATATAATAAAAATTATTTCAGTTAAATAAATCAAATATTAATTTTGCATTAAGGCAACAGTATAAAAATATAATAAAAAAAATAAGTAGTTGTCTTAAGCATACCTTAAAATCGTGAGTCCTACTTAAATATAATAGCTGATGCCTAACACTCACTGTGCGATATATCTAAAACAATAAAATATGAATCTTTAGTAAATAATAATATAGAGTACATTCAATAAACTATGTATTTCTCATAACGTTGTACAAAAAGCATATAAATTTAAAATATAAAGCATGAACTTAAACATTTTAAGTACATAAATATATGTATACTCTCTCAATAGTACTTGCATCATCAGTTTCTGGGTTTACTTTAAGGTGAATTGTGTGAATGTTGATTTTTCTCGTGCAATTCTAAAACATAAATTCGATTTTGATTAAGCCATCCTGGCCTTTTTGGTTGGCTGATTTCTGAAAATTAAAATTAGGTGTTCAGAATTACTTGAAACATGAAAACTTCATAAAGGTAAAAATTGCTTTCTGTTATACAGTATCAAAAAATAGTGTCTAGTCTTTTTTGTAAGAAATTATCTGCAAAAAATCATATACATAAAAAACACTGACTGGTTTCTTGGAAAAATTTTGGTTCTATTCCAAATATACGACATTATATTATAAAAATTTTTATTAACACTCACAAAGGTATTTCGTAGTTCACATCACCATCACGTTTACTCTGAATATAAGCTGCATGAACTTCAGCTGATAATATACTCTTTTTAACAGCTTCATCTTCAATCATAGCTAAACGCCATTTTAGCTATAAAAATTTAAAATATGTTATGAGACATGCATATTATATAATAAACTTAGAATAAGTATTTTTTTGCAATTTTTATGAAACCAGTAGTTAATCTGGTTAACATGTTTTTATTACTCTTACCAGAGCTGGATATCTGGTTGAATCAAGTTCAAAAACTTTACGCTGTGCAAGAATGGTCATCAGATCAGCACGCTCACACCATGGCCAGATCATGTAGTCCACCATACCAGGTTTGGTACCATGGAAAAAGTGAGCAGCAGGATCTTTAGCAGTCTGTTGTCTATGAACCAATTTGGCTTCGAAGTAATCCAAACCAATTAGTACAGTGGTGATGCTTTGGCCTTCCTGGTTGAGAAAGATGCGGAACATTGCACCAATTGTCTGAAAATAATAATAATCAGATAATGATAACTATTAATTATGGTAAAGAGATATAAGAAAATAAATCCACTATTTCATGCAGTAAATAAATACATTTTTGTAAATATTTGTTTCAATTTCATTCATAATTAATGTATCAAAGTGCTTATCTATAAATTAATAAACTAAGTTTTACCTCATTGAATCTCTCGACCACAATTCTATCTAATGCTTTCTTTAAAGGATCTTTATCTTGAAGTGGCCTTTTGGAATATTCCTCATCGAGATAATCTGCTATGATTAAACTTTCATACAATACTTTTCCATTTGGCAATTCTAAAGCGGGCACTTTTCCTGGTGAAAATGAATTATTTAAATATATTCATTTCAGTAAATTCAAAAATCCCAGTAAGTATATAAATACTTAGGTTTAATTTAAAATACATTCTACTTGCAAAAAAGGAGAACAATGCATTAACATGTTTTTTAACAATAATTCATGTAAGTGCAACATTTTGGCAATTGTCCAGTAAATATGTAAATCATTGTTTATGTAAACTAAAGACCAAAATAAAACATACAATATTAAATAATCCTCAATATTTTCTGATACATTATTAGAGAGAAAATTAAAGAGATATTTTCGATGTAGTATTATATACCAAAATTTATGTCTATGACCATTCATAAAAAAACAATTTATTTATCAAATATTAATTTAATGTAAGTATTTAATTTAAACAAATGGTACTAACCAAGAGGACTAACTTCCTTCAACCATGTAGGTTTATTTGTCAAATTGATGTAAACGGTTTCGTATGGAATTTCTTTTGCATCCAATACTAGATGAATTCTCTGAGCATACGGACAAAACCGCATTGAATATAATCTCAATTTTCCTTCAGGAACTGGTCCTGGTCGTTTGGAATCTGAGAAAAAATATGATGTAAATAAATAAATACTATAAATATAAAAATTGAATTAACCTGGGCAGTAGTAAAGTTTGTCGTGTATTCTAAGTTAACAAACATTTGAATGATTGTAAGAAAGAAATATTTCATCTATCGTTAGATATATTTATAAAGTGCTCTTAGTTATTTATAAGCATTTCTAGAAAAAATTCTCTAACACATAAATGAGTCATTTTGATATTCGCTATTTGTTTATTGTTAAATTTCCTGGAATTCTAAAATAATAACTAATTGTGATCGAAAAACAATAATATAGATTGTTTTATATAGAAGAATTCACAATTTTTTATAAGATTGTGTATCATATTTATATAAATTTGATAAATAAAATTACTCATGCTGTTTTATAATTAAAAGGTGTTAATGTTCATTGGAAATATATATATATATATATATATATATATATATATGTATATATATATATATTATACATGCCCTCATTGTTTTATAATTTTAATGGTATCAATAGCTAGATCGATAAAATTTCATGTGTTTAAGTATTTAACAAGCTAAAAGTAAAGTAATAAAGTGATCTTTTAGCATTTTTAAAGAATTAAAAACTGATGTAAAACGTAAAATTAAAACAGTAATAAAATCTAGCTTCATACAATGCTTAACAGTAAAAACCAGTTTTTACAAATAACCTTGCACATAACATCTTTTGCATAAATTACTGTGAAATTACTTAAGTGAGTAATAATTAAATAAAATCAATAAAAGCACTAGAATATCAATGAAAAGTGCAGGGCTTTGAATAGAATCCTTACAATGCATATACATATATTACAATGTAGGTGTGTCAGTAGGTCACTCAATAAATATTTCACCAATGTATGGAACACAATTAGATGCATACTTAATTAATTAAATGCATTTATAAAATAATTATATTCACAACTTAATTTTACTCTAATTAACTTAAATGTGGTAAATATATACTCATATCATATTCAACAAATATAAATATCTGCTTACCGGTACTTAAATGTTTAACTCCCGTCATGTTTTCGAATCAATCACAAATAAACTTAATAACAAATTTAAATCTAAGGCACAACAATACTAAATTTAATATAACTAAGAATTTATTATTAATTTTTAAGATATGACGATAAATAGATTATTTATCGATCTAGCTTCGTCGAAGAACTAACTGAAATTAAACTTGAAATGAAGGTTAAATTTGACAGCTCGGTAGTACAGAAAGAGACAACTTGTCTTTGACGCTTTTCTTTTCGTCATGGCGGATATGGCGGTTAACGAAAAATATTGGTTTGTGCAAGATTGCCTTTAAATCTAATATTTTTTCAAAAATTTTGGCATTTATGTGCTAATTATAAAGCACTTTATGCATTATTCTAATCAACCCGTCCTTATCGAGTTTCATGAAACAGCTTTTAAATTTTTGGAATCAGTGCAGCCATTTTTGAGAAAATTAAAGGCCAAATTTTGATTGCACGCACTTCCTTTTCCGGAGTAAAACGATTCAGAATGACTTGAAACTTCCGGAAAACAAAATGTTTTTTTTTTCATGAAAACAAACTTATATTCATGATAAATATAACTTCCCTTAGTATTCTATATTCTTCAACCAATATTCTAAATTTTCAATAAGAACAATTGATCAATTTACATTTTGTCATTATTTAAATTATTAAATTTATGTAGTCTTATCCATTTTATATAAATTGCAAAGAAGTATTCAAAATATATTAATAATTTGTGTTTAAACTTAAAAAACAAAAAAAAAAAACTATATATGAAAAATTCTGTTACCAAATTAGAATCAATATTTCTAATTAGAATCATTATTTGTAAGTAGTAGTACTAGATTATGTAAATTACAAATAAATAATAAATAAATAAATAAATAATAAATATATATATATATATATAATAATATATATATATATATATATATATATATATATATTTACATCTGTTTATAATACCTTTACCCAAATAAAAATAAAATAATAACATAAAAGTACGTCAATGTTTTTATTGAATTTTTATAATACAAAATATGTACAATTTCATAATTAAAACTATATGCCATATACATTTGTACGAATTTATTAAAACTTGAGTGAGAAGCCTGCACCCATTGGAATGTTTCTTGTATCCAACAAAGATGCTCGTTCACCCCAATACGCATCTGCTCCTTCACCTTCCCCCTTAAGAAGTAATAGAATTAATAATTTTATTTAAAAATAAATAAATTTTTACTATATGCCCAAGTAGGTTGAAACTAATTACTAATTCTTTTAGTTTATATTTATGTCATATTTATTTTAAACATATTAATTCTAAACTAACATGATATTTACCAATGCTTTAAACTGGTCACCTCCTGAAGGTGGTTTAGGACTACTGGCAAGTGCACGTCTTGTTCCAAGTTCACTTTTTGCAGGCCACGTTGGAAACATAGCAGGATCAATAGGTAGTGGTACCTCCTATTCAATCATTCAGATTCATGAAATCAATTATTGCATTCTAAAATAATTAAGCACATTTTTGTGGATTTTTTTTTGAAGACCACAAGAATGTGTTTAACCTATAAAAATTCTATATAAAATACTATACCTTAAAATAGTTATGTTGCAAGGCAACCTCAGATGTGATTCTTTTTTCAGGATCATAAGTAAGAAAACCGTTAAGCATGTCCAGGCCTCTTGGTGATAAGGTTTGTGCAAATCGGCGTCCAATCATAGACACAGGATATTCAGTAAAAGTCATCTTTTGAACTGCAGGTAGTTTTGAATAACCAGGCCAGATTTTTTCATTTGGTGTTCCTAGATCCTAAGAAAAAATTTAAAGTTGATTTAAATACAATATAATAAAAATATTAATTTAATCATTATTTGAATGCAGAATTATTGGCAATAATAATTTATGATTTACCTTAAATATTCTATTTAGTTGATCAACTTCACTTTTACCCGGAAATAAGGCTTGCATTGCAACCAGTTCAGCAAATATACAGCCAACTGACCTAAAATTTATTTAATCATAAATACACTCACATAAATATTTTTTTGTATAAAACTACATATATAGCATATTATTTAATAAGCAGTACCACATATCAATAGCTGTGGAGTACTCTTTGCATCCAAGAAGAAGCTCTGGTGATCGATACCACAGGGTTACTACAACCGGCGTGTAAGCCCTCAATGGAGAACCATATTCCCTAGCTAAGCCAAAATCTCCAACCTATTTATAAAGGAGAGATGCTTTGTAAAAAAAACATTAAAAAACTATTTAGAAAAGATTTTATAAAAATAATACATTTGATAATTTTGTAAGTATATATCAACTTGTTTTTATTGAATATATTTTTATTTTTTTATATAATTACCTTAAGAATTCCTTTATGAGATAATAATAAATTTGATGTTTTCAAGTCTCGATGTAAAATCCAATTATCATGCAAATGTGCAACAGCTTTTAATAATTGTTGAACTAAACATTTCACTTCACCTGGCAGAAAACCCTGTAAAATATAATATTTTAATATAAAGTTTCTCTTATCTCAACCGATAAGTTGCCGAATTTGGATCTTCTAATTTCATTTCTCGACGTTTCGGAGTGATTGTATTCTCAATCCTCACGAGATTGTGGAACAGCCTGATGAGATCAGTTACCCATTTATTGAAGATGGCAAATATAAATGACAAGAAATGAAACTAGAAATTTGAAATTCAACATTATTAATTAGCACAAATGTAGAAATTAATATAAAACCAATATTACCTGTTTTTTATGCTTCATGGTTTCCATTAAGCTTTTTAAATCGTGCTCTACATAATCCATGACAATGAAGATTTTATCCATGTTACTCCCAACAACTATTTCACGAACTGTAACAATATTTGGATGTTGTGCCTGCAAATAATTTTAAATGCAATCATTACAGAATTTTCTATTTAAGGGGTAGGAATCACTTAAAATGATGGAGAGAAAAAATATTTTACTATACTGACCTTCAGTAATGTATTAATTTCTCTTAAAGAAGTAATTGGAAAACCTTCTTTCTCTTTCTCCATTTTCAATCTCTTCAATGCGACAACTTCACCTGTTCGAAGATCTTTTGCTCTAAAATATAAATGATAAAATAAAGCAAGATTGAAAAACAATATTTCAAGAAAAAATACTTAGCACCACAGCTTTTTCAAACCTGTAAACAACTCCATAAGTACCCTCCTCTATTCGATTTAAACATTGAAATTCAGCAACAGATCTGCAGCCTTGTATTCCTGGATAGTATGGTGGAAATTTTGTCAAATCTTCAGCTTCGCTGTTTTTTTCGTGCTCTGCATTATTATTAGCAATGTTATTAGTATTTGGACTGTTAGTTTCATTCTCTGTCTTTGTGTTTTCAATTTTCTTTTCTGAATCTTCCATTTGAATATCATCATCGTCCTTTTGTATTTCTGTATGAGATTCATCATTGGACTCTGAACTCGTATCAGACTCTGAACATGATCTTGATCTCGAACTGCAATACAGATTATGGAAGTCATATTTCATTCTTCTGTGTCAAGCACAGTTGCTAGAGAAACAATCTAATATTACATAAGTTTAATTAGTGAGACACAATAAACTTTCATATAGTGAATCTATGTTTTTTTTCATTAATTGATACTTTGTAATATAAAATACACATAATGTTATTGAACATATTACATATACTCAATAATAATGAAAAAGTCATTTGTAATAGAATTTTAATTAAAAGAAAATAGCATTCTTACTTGGATTTACGTTTCTCATCAGAATGATCATCTGTATTCTCTGAAGCTTCTTCTTCACTGTCATCTGAAACATCGTAAGATTCTAATATAAAATTATATCAAATAGACTTAAAAATTTATTTTTATATTTATTTATTTAAAATCTTATTATAGATAAAATATACAAAACCGTGTAAATGTAATAATTAGTAATTAATAAACACTAGTGCTGTTAAATGAAGATGAGACCTTTCAGCAGTAATTATTGTTACTATTCTTAAAATTCTTAATCAACATACCTGATTTACTATGATCAGAGTCATAGTTCGAATTGGCCATTTCCTCTTCTGTGTCATCAGATACCATTACTACAGTAACATCTTTTGAATCTAAAATTATTTTTAAAATTTCAAGTAAATAGTATAATTATACTGAATATATATATGCATTTCTATAAATTACCTTTATCTAAGCTATCCTGACTAGATCGTCTCATCTTTTTCCTAGATGATGCTTCTTCATGTTCTAATAGTTTTTTACTTTTTAATTCCCGCCTAGCTAGCAATTCCATACGACTAATTTTTTTTAACCTGAGCATTTCTCTTTCTGCAACTAATAACCTATCTCTTCTTTCATCATATTCAACATCACGAACAAGATTTGTTTTTTCCTTGTGCCTATATGTCTCCATTTCTGTTTTATCCCTCTTCTGCTCATAATTATGTTCAGATTCACCTTCAGAGTTTCTTTTTTCTCTCACTACATTAGGTTTATATCTGCTGTGTCGTTTATCAAGATCATAATCTATATCTATACTCATTTTATCTCTACTTTGCCTTCTGTAATCCTCATTTTCTAAATCCCTGGATTTGATATCAATTTCTTTTTTACTTTTACGTTCATAATACTCTGCAGGTTTATCACGTTGTCTTCTATGCTCTTCAAGGTCCCTACTGTAATTTTTATGCCTTTTATCATCATGATCCAAATCATGTTGACTGCTACCTTTTGTTGGCCTTCTATATTCATCGTGAGACTGTACTTTATGCCTATTGCGCTTATCTAGCAGTCTAGATCGCAAATCTTCTAATATTCGATCAGGATTACTACTCTCAATATCTCCGGATCTGTGTCGTTTGTGTTTATCCTTATCCTTCATAGAGTGCCTTCTACTACTGTGTTTTAATTTTGAGTGTTTGTCATGGGAATGTTTTTTCCTAGATAGTTTGTGACTTCGTGATGAAATTAACTGTGGTGGTTTTATATGCAAGGAAGCATCATGTTCTATGTCTTCCTCAGATAAGCTGAAATTTGTTCGAACAGTTGTAAGATTTAAATTCAACTATAACTCCACACACTAGCACTAAAATGGATATACATGTATTATAATATGATTTAGACTTAGATATAAGAATAAAATAAATTAGGAACAATAAAATCAAGTATTAACAAATGCATAAACTATAACCTTATTTTTCGCCAAGGTCTTCAACTCATCTTATATATAACATAAAGAATATGTACCTAAACAATATACGTTATACATTTTGAAACCAACTCCGATCTAATTTATAATAGTTTTTTCGAAAAACATTCTGATTTTCTAATTGACTAATATAATTTTTACATAAATGCAAATGTCATTCATACTAACCTAAAATCATTATCATTTGAATTAGGAGGCGAAACAATTTGTCCATCTTCACAACCATCCGAATCATTATTACTCATTTTAGATTAAATACGAATTTTACTTAAAACTATTAGATTTGACAATAACATTGAAGTTTATTTTTCACTTTTAATGGCGGCCACGAGTGGCCGCTTGAAAGCATAAAGTAATGTTGACAACATGACAGTAATAAATATTTAAGAAAATGCGCGAAATTTGAAATACTATTTACTTATGCACGTTGAATAAACTAAATAAAATTTGTGTGATATTTTTTCAACTTGATATTATTCATGCAAAACTACGTTTGTATGTTTTTAAAAATATTTTAAATTTAGACATTAAAACGGAAATCGCATGTGCATTGAATGTTATGATTACTGAATGACATAAAAATAAGAATCGTAATAAATCGATTTTTTTAAACTTATGTTTTGGAATGAGAGTTTTTCTTTAAATGTTGTAAATAATTCTTTATTTAATAACAGACCTTGGTGCAACCGGTTAAACAAAAATTAAAATCGAATTTCAAACTTTCTTTCTTGTTATTGATACATTTGAAAATAACGGAATATGACATTTTTGAAAAGGAAACACGTGTCTGAGTATAAATGTAAAATAAGTGATTGATTTAATCAATTAATTTAACAATATACATTTAAACAATAATTGTTTTAATTATTTACAAATTTTAAAAAATTGGCAAGGAATTATTTCACAAAATTGTTGAAACTATTATATTACCTTGAGTTTTATTTACTAATTTGGATTTAAAAAATTATTCAAATACCGCTGTATATATCAATTAAATTTTTGTATATGCTTTCCTTACATGAATGTTGGAATACATTGAAACTTCCTTTTAGAATTTGATATAATTGATGTTTTTTATATTATTATTATTTTTATATTATGAACACGTTTTTTAACTTTCCAGAAAAAATTGTTTTCATAAAAAATCCAATTCTCCGTTTTAGCCAATAATTCGGAATCAATTTTAAAAAAATTATTCGAAAGATATTTGGGAATCGTGCTGATTAGTTTTGGCTATAGATCGGCCGAGCATTTTCTTTGTAAGCTGTTGAATTTTTTTTAATAAGACATTAATTATACTAATAATTAATAATACTAAAATTTTGCGGTCTTACGACTAGTACTTCCATTCTAAAGGTAAGTATTTTAACTTTCAATAAATTCAGATACAATTTTTATTTTATTTCACTTTATTTCAGCAATCAGAAAAACAAAAATAATTTCTATGAGCAAAACTGTACAAGATACAAAATTTGAATGCAATATATCATAGACAATAACATATAAAATTAACTTTGTGAACGGATCAATAACAAATGTTAGAGGAGAGAAATTTCTTAAAAACTCTTGCCATATTTCTATTTCCTATAATACTTAATAAAAATACTTCCTGTTTATAAATGTATCAGATATTAGACATACACACACACACACACACACATATATATATATATATATATATATATATATTATATAAATATATATATATACAATCACAGGTATCGGAACTAAATATAACATTTAAACTTGACCACAGAATTACGTGACGAAACTAGTAAATTGTTTTTAATAAGAAGACTAGTAACAAATTTACTCATTTTTAGTTTTTTAGCTTAAAAGATTTTTTTTATATTAGCTATTGGTAATTTAATTTGTTTAAATAATTGCCAATTTTAATTTTTGATTCGTCACATTTAATGTATAATATATTTTGACGACAAAAAACAACATATAAATTATAAAATAAATTATAATATAATTATCACAAAATTATAACAAATCAAAACATACTTCTTAGAATTATCAATTTCTAAGTCTTTGTCAAATGAGAAATAAAAGCAATAGGAATATAATTATAAATTAGATTTCATTAAAAAGTTTAATTAAGCAAAAACGATGTATTTAATTTGTTTCTAGTTTAGTTTATAAATTTGAAGACTGATGTCTTTCAAATACACTTTTTTTTTTAATTTGGCATTTGGTTTTTCCGGGACACAAACAAACAAAAAATTGCTCTGTGGACCATCACTAAAAACAATTCAAGTGCGATTGAAAAATTTTAATATTTTTCGAACTCTTTTTGAATTTTCAAAAGTCAGTATACGAATTTCTTTATATAAACGTTTTATTTACCCTTATAATTAATATTCTATTAACCCTCATTTATTTCACAATATTATTTAAAAAAATCTTCAGCTCATTGTCTATTTGTTTCACATTCACTATATCATTTTCTTAATAGAATTTTCTAAGTGTATTTGTATGAGAATATTATATATTGCAGAGAATTTATAAAATAAAATCATTTCTTTATATAATCTTAAAGAGTTTATATCATTCGTCAAAATATAAACTTTGAATTGAATATATAATATAAAAAATATATATAAAAATATTATGCTGATTTAAATAATTTTAGTAAAAGAATCATAAATTTGATTAATTCAATATACTTTTATGATAACACTAAGTTATAAATAATTAAATAATATATGCAATTTATTGAATAAAATTATCAGAAATATATGTGTTGTCAAAAATGCAACTAATTATATATATACAATAATAAAAATTCAATTTATAGTATTCAATTTTTTAAAAGTCAAAAATGTTTTCACAATCATTTGCTGTATTTTTATTTATTATATTAGTAGACACAGTTATTTCGAAACCAAGGTATGTTATATATATATATATATATATATATATATATATATATATATTGTTAATGGGTTTATAAAATTTAATTAGTAATATTTATATCAATAATTTATTATTTTTATTTCAGGCTTCATATTCGCGTGTATGTACCAGAAATAGTGCAGCATTTGCATCACACAAACACCATTTACAAACACATTCACCATCACATAGGAGGAAAATCAAACGAGAAACCAGAAGAACCGAAGAAACATTACCATCTGCACAAGCACATAATAAAACCATCTGATGTTACCGATAAATTGATCTCAGAATTGTATCGGATAAGAAATAATGGTAAGGAGAAAAATATCAGCATCAAGCATTGTATTTTATTTTAAGAATAATCTCAAATTTGTATCCAAGTTCAATATTAAACTGAAGAACAATTATTCTTTATAAATAGATAACAATAATTACATGCACAAATACGAAGTGACTGAGAAAGAAAAGGAAATCATGGTGACTCCTCCCCCGATGATATATGGATTTGTGCCCCCATCACCAACCCCCGCTGAACACAAGCACCAGACCAAACCTGATGGTGGGAAGTATGAATATACCAAATTTCATGTGAGTACATACATTTTATCGAATAAATGTTTCTGATACTTTGTAAAAATATATAAAACTTTTTTAGATAAGTGAAGGCTACAATAAGGTTTTGCCTCTGATAGAGGAAGGCAGTTATGGTGAAGTGAGGAAAAAAGGAAATTCTGAGACCATAAAAATTACTGACGAGGTAAGATGCATTCTGAAGAAATCCTCAATGAACAAATTAAAATTGCTGTTATATATAAATTTATGTTTCTTGTTAAACATATATATATATATATATATATATATATATATATACATTCTGCAGTTTTTATATATTTATCACAGGGAAGTGTTTATAAAAAAATAAATAGCGAGCACTCAGATATTGGAGGTAAAAAAGATGGTGGTTACTATGAAGAATCTTATCACACAAAAAAAACTCCTAAAAACTTTCATGGTGGTAGTACAAGTGGTAAACATGAACAAGAAGAATCGAAAAAAGAAGGTGATCACGAACACAACAAAGGTAAGTTCTTTTAAAATAAATTATCTTGAAAGTCATTTCACAAAAACTATATTATAGGATTCAGTGAAAATGTGAAATACAATCACTTAACCAATGAAGACTCTGAGAAAGAACATAGCCAACATAGTGGCAATAATAGTGAAGAGCATTCTAAGAAAGAGTATAATAAGCAAAATAATAATAATAATAAGGAGCAAGAAGACAATCAGCAAGTTTATGCAATATATTATCCAGTAGTCCATAATGCACCGTAATTATAAGAACTTTATAAATATAAATATACTTATTTTGCTTCTATAAGATATTTTACTTTGCCAACAATTTGATTTGCTCAAACTCACATTTGTATTGTCATCATAAAGAATTCAATCAAAATTTTTATATGAGTATAAGAATAAAATTAAAAAGCAAATATTACCATTAAGTGCATAAGAGCAATCTGTTTTAATTTTTCATCTGGTGTCTTTGAAAAGCTTAAACACATATTAGATGTTATTTTGTTTTATATTTCATTAAGTTTAATGTAAAACAATATATAAACACATTATACATCTTGATGTGACTTTTTGGTAAATCGCTTAACTTTAGATCTCTTTCTGAGTCCTTGAGAAACTGTGGGTTCAATGACATTACGTTTTTGTAAGCTCTTAAATCTATCCAACAGAAGATTTCCTGTAACAACAATTTAAAATGCATAAAATAATAAATAAATAATAGAGTATAAAAGTGATAAGTAGATACTAACCTTCCTTTTTAACATTTCTTAAGTTACCAGCAATTTCTTTTTTCATGTTGAATTCTAATTCAGGTTCTTCGAATTTAACTTTTCCAAGAACTTTAGTTCCCTTTGACTTTTCTTCTTGTTTTATTTTACGTTTTTCTTGAACTTTCTTTTCAATTTCTTCAGCTTTTGCTATTTTTTGTGCTAATTTCTTCAGTCTATAAAAAGATAAAATTAGTAAATCTTACTTAAATTATTGTAAACTTTTATATCAAAAATTTTTTAATTATTGCAAGAAACTTGCAAGCCATGATGTAAAGCTAAAAATAATTAAGTCTTACTTGTAAATATCGGCTACTTTCTTCTTTTCTACACGTGCCTTTCTCAATTGAAGTTTCAATATCCTCTGTTCTTTGGCTTTTCTTTTTTGCTTAAGATCTTTTTTCTTATTTTTTACTGCTGGATTTCCATTTTCATCATTTTCAGATTCTGAACTTTCAGATTTATCATCATTATCAGCACCGTTGGCAAGAACGGTTTTTGGTAAACCTTCAGACATTTCTGCTAACATGTCCTTTTCTTTTTGCGAAGGTGAAACTTTTCTGAAGAACTATAAAAAATGTATAAAAAATGTATAAAAAATAAATATATAATTATATATATATCTATATATATATTCACCAAACAAAAAAACTCACTTTTGATGTAACACGATTCAAATGCACACTTCTTGTTTGATTAATTCTTTTTCTTTATCAACTATTATCTTTAATAAATTTCTGTGATCAGCTACACTAGGATTGTAAGACATTCCGGGATGAGGAGCTTCAACAGCTGACATAAATACCTAGAAATATATTTATTAATAAACATTTTCTTAT
>NW_020536999.1:14369847-14391450 GCF_003426905.1 Ctenocephalides felis
AAACTAAAAAAAAAAAAAATATATAATAAAAATTAGTTCAGTTAAATAAATCAAATATTAATTTTGCATTAAGGGCAAACAGTATAAAAAATATAATAAAAAAAAAAAAATAAGTAGTTGTCTTAAGCATACCTTAAAATCGTGAGTCCTACTTAAATATAATAGCTGATGCCTAACACTCACTGTGCGATATATCTAAAACAATAAAATATGAATCTTTAGTAAATAATAATATAGAGTACATTCAATAAACTATGTATTTCTCATAACGTTGTACAAAAAGCATATAAATTTAAAATATAAAGCATGAACTTAAACATTTTAAGTACATAAATATATGTATACTCTCTCAATAGTACTTGCATCATCAGTTTCTGGGTTTACTTTAAGGTGAATTGTGTGAATGTTGATTTTTCTCGTGCAATTCTAAAACATAAATTCGATTTTGATTAAGCCATCCTGGCCTTTTTGGTTGGCTGATTTCTGAAAATTAAAATTAGGTGTTCAGAATTACTTGAAACATGAAAACTTCATAAAGGTAAAAATTGCTTTCTGTTATACAGTATCAAAAAATAGTGTCTAGTCTTTTTTGTAAGAAATTATCTGCAAAAAATCATATACATAAAAAACACTGACTGGTTTCTTGGAAAAATTTTGGTTCTATTCCAAATATACGACATTATATTATAAAATTTTTATTAACACTCACAAAGGTATTTCGTAGTTCACATCACCATCACGTTTACTCTGAATATAAGCTGCATGAACTTCAGCTGATAATATACTCTTTTTAACAGCTTCATCTTCAATCATAGCTAAACGCCATTTTAGCTATAAAAATTTAAAATATGTTATGAGACATGCATATTATATAATAAACTTAGAATAAGTATTTTTTTGCAATTTTTATGAAACCAGTAGTTAATCTGGTTAACATGTTTTTATTACTCTTACCAGAGCTGGATATCTAGTTGAATCAAGTTCAAAAACTTTACGCTGTGCAAGAATGGTCATCAGATCAGCACGTTCACACCATGGCCAGATCATGTAGTCCACCATACCAGGTTTGGTACCATGGAAAAAGTGAGCAGCAGGATCTTTAGCAGTCTGTTGTCTATGAACCAATTTGGCTTCGAAGTAATCCAAACCAATTAGTACAGTGGTGATGCTTTGGCCTTCCTGGTTGAGAAAGATGCGGAACATTGCACCAATTGTCTGAAAATAATAATAATCAGATAATGATAACTATTAATTATGGTAAAGAGATATAAGAAAATAAATCCACTATTTCATGCAGTAAATAAATACATTTTTGTAAATATTTGTTTCAATTTCATTCATAATTAATGTATCAAAGTGCTTATCTATAAATTAATAAACTATGTTTTACCTCATTGAATCTCTCGACCACAATTCTATCTAATGCTTTCTTTAAAGGATCTTTATCTTGAAGTGGCCTTTTGGAATATTCCTCATCGAGATAATCTGCTATGATTAAACTTTCATACAATACTTTTCCATTTGGCAATTCTAAAGCGGGCACTTTTCCTGGAGAAAATGAATTATTCAAATATATTCATTTCAGTAAATTTAAAAATCCCAGTAAGTTTACAAATACTTAGGTTCAATTTAAAATACAATCTACTTGCAAAAAACAAGAACAATGCATTAACATGTTTTTTAACAATAATTCATGTAAAGGCAACATTTTGGCAATTGTCCAGTAAATATATAAACCATTGTTTATGTAAACTAAAGACCAAAATAAAACATACAATATTAAATAATCATCAATATTTTCTGATACATTATTAAAAAAAAAATTAAAGAGATTTTCTCGATGTAGTATCATATGACAAAATTTATGTCTATGACCATTTGTAAAGAAACTTCAATTTACTTATCAAATATTAGTTTAATGTAAGTATTTTTATTAACTAACCAAGAGGGCTAACTTCCTTTAACCATGTAGGTTTATTTGTCAAATTAATGTAAACGGTTTCGTATGGAATTTCTTTTGCATCCAATACTAGATGAATCCTCTGAGCATACGGACAAAACCGCATTGAATATAATCTCAATTTTCCTTCAGGAACTGGTCCTGGTCGTTTGGATTCTGAGAAAGAACATGGTGTAAATAAATAAATACTATAAATATAGAAATTGAATTAATGTGGGTAATAGAAAAGTTTGTCATGTATTTTAAGTTAAGAAACATTTCAATTAGTGTAAGAAAGAAATATTTCATCTAGCTAGACATATTGCTAAAGTACTCTAGTTATTTATAAGCATTTCTAGAAAAAATTCTCTAACACATAAATGAGTCATTTTGATATTCGCTATTTGTTTATTGTTAAATTTCCTGGAATTCTAAAATAATAACTAATTGTGATCGAAAAACAATAATATAGATTGTTTTATATAGAAGAATTCACAATTTTTTATAAGATTGTGTATCATATTTATATAAATTTGATAAATAAAATTACTCATGCTGTTTTATAATTAAAAGGTGTTAATGTTCATTGGAAATATATATATATATATATATATATATATATATGTATATATATATATATTATACATGCCCTCATTGTTTTATAATTTTAATGGTATCAATAGCTAGATCGATAAAATTTCATGTGTTTAAGTATTTAACAAGCTAAAAGTAAAGTAATAAAGTGATCTTTTAGCATTTTTAAAGAATTAAAAACTGATGTAAAACGTAAAATTAAAACAGTAATAAAATCTAGCTTCATACAATGCTTAACAGTAAAAACCAGTTTTTACAAATAACCTTGCACATAACATCTTTTGCATAAATTACTGTGAAATTACTTAAGTGAGTAATAATTAAATAAAATCAATAAAAGCACTAGAATATCAATGAAAAGTGCAGGGCTTTGAATAGAATCCTTACAATGCATATACATATATTACAATGTAGGTGTGTCAGTAGGTCACTCAATAAATATTTCATCAATGTATGGAACACAATTAGATGCATACTTAATTAATTAATTAAATGCATTTATAAAATAATTATATTCACAACTTAATTTTACTCTAATTAACTTAAATGTGGTAAATATATACTCATATCATATTCAACAAATATAAATATCTGCTTACCGGTACTTAAATGTTTAACTCCCGTCATGTTTTCGAATCAATCACAAATAAACTTAATAACAAATTTAAATCTAAGGCACAACAATACTAAATTTAATATAACTAAGAATTTATTATTAATTTTTAAGATATGACGATAAATAGATTATTTATCGATCTAGCTTCGTCGAAGAACTAACTGAAATTAAACTTGAAATGAAGGTTAAATTTGACAGCTCGGTAGTACAGAAAGAGACAACTTGTCTTTGACGCTTTTCTTTTCGTCATGGCGGATATGGCGGTTAACGAAAAATATTGGTTTGTGCAAGATTGCCTTTAAATATAATTTTTTTTCAAAAATTTTGGCATTTATGTGCTAATTATAAAGCACTTTATGCATTATTCTAATCAACCCGTCCTTATCGAGTTTCATGAAACAGCTTTTAAATTTTTGGAATCAGTGCAGCCATTTTTGAGAAAATTAAAGGCCAAATTTTGATTGCACGCACTTCCTTTTCCGGAGTAAAACGATTCAGAATGACTTGAAACTTCCGGAAAACAAAATGTTTTTTTTTTTCATGAAAACAAACTTATGTTTATGATAAATATAACTTCCCTTAGAATTCTATATTCTTCAACTTCCAATATTCTAAATTTCCAATAAGAACAATTGATCAATTTACATTTTGTCATTATTTAAATTATTAATTTTAAGTAGTCTTATCCATATTATGTAAATTGCAAAGAAGTATTCAAAATCTATTAATAATTTGTGTTTAAACTTAAAAAACAAAAAAAAAAACTATATATGAAAAATTCTGTTACCAAATTAGAATCAATATTTCTAATTAGAATCATAATTTGTAAGTAGTAGTACTAGATTATGTAAATTACAAATAAATAAATAAATAAATAAATAAATAAATAAATATATATATATATATATAAATATATATATTATTAATAATATATATATATATATATATATATTTACATCTGTTTATAATACCTTTACCCAAATAAAAATAAAATAATAACATAAAAGTACGTCAATGTTTTTATTGAATTTTTATAATACAAAATATGTACAATTTCATAATTAAAACTATATGCCATATACATTTGTACGAATTTATTAAAACTTGAGTGAGAAGCCTGCACCCATTGGAATGTTTCTTGTATCCAACAAAGATGCTCGTTCACCCCAATACGCATCGGCTCCTTCACCTTCCCCCTTAACAAGTAATAGAATTAATAATTTTATTTAGAAGGAAATAATTTTTTAAATATTACTGTATGCCCTAGTAAATTAAAACTCATAATATTTATTTTAAACATCTTAATTTTCTATAAACTATCAACAATTATTATAAAAATTGAATATATTTACCAATGCTTTAAACTGGTCACCTCCTGAAGGTGGTTTAGGACTACTGGCAAGTGCACGTCTTGTTCCAAGTTCACTTTTTGCAGGCCACGTTGGAAACATAGCAGGATCAATAGGTAGTGGTACCTCCTATTCAATCATTCAGATTCATGAAATCAATTATTGCATTCTAAAATAATTAAGCACATTTTTGTGGATTTTTTTTTGAAGACCACAAGAATGTGTTTAACCTATAAAAATTCTATATAAAATACTATACCTTAAAATAGTTATGTTGCAAGGCAACCTCAGATGTGATTCTTTTTTCAGGATCATAAGTAAGAAAACCGTTAAGCATGTCCAGGCCTCTTGGTGATAAGGTTTGTGCAAATCGGCGTCCAATCATAGACACAGGATATTCAGTAAAAGTCATCTTTTGAACTGCAGGTAGTTTTGAATAACCAGGCCAGATTTTTTCATTTGGTGTTCCTAGATCCTAAGAAAAAATTTAAAGTTGATTTAAATACAATATAATAAAAATATTAATTTAATCATTATTTGAATGCAGAATTATTGGCAATAATAATTTATGATTTACCTTAAATATTCTATTTAGTTGATCAACTTCACTTTTACCCGGAAATAAGGCTTGCATTGCAACCAGTTCAGCAAATATACAGCCAACTGACCTAAAATTTATTTAATCATAAATACACTCACATAAATATTTTTTTGTATAAAACTACATATATAGCATATTATTTAATAAGCAGTACCACATATCAATAGCTGTGGAGTACTCTTTGCATCCAAGAAGAAGCTCTGGTGATCGATACCACAGGGTTACTACAACCGGCGTGTAAGCCCTCAATGGAGAACCATATTCCCTAGCTAAGCCAAAATCTCCAACCTATTTATAAAGGAGAGATGCTTTGTAAAAAAAACATTAAAAAACTATTTAGAAAAGATTTTATAAAATAATACATTTGATAATTTTGTAAGTATATATCAACTTGTTTTTATTGAATATATTTTTATTTTTTTATATAATTACCTTAAGAATTCCTTTATGAGATAATAATAAATTTGATGTTTTCAAGTCTCGATGTAAAATCCAATTATCATGCAAATGTGCAACAGCTTTTAATAATTGTTGAACTAAACATTTCACTTCACCTGGCAGAAAACCCTGTAAAATATAATATTTTAATATAAAGTTTCTCTTATCTCAACCGATAAGTTGCCGAATTTGGATCTTCTAATTTCATTTCTCGACGTTTCGGAGTGATTGTATTCTCAATCCTCACGAGATTGTGGAACAGCCTGATGAGATCAGTTACCCATTTATTGAAGATGGCAAATATAAATGACAAGAAATGAAACTAGAAATTTGAAATTCAACATTATTAATTAGCACAAATGTAGAAATTAATATAAAACCAATATTACCTGTTTTTTATGCTTCATGGTTTCCATTAAGCTTTTTAAATCGTGCTCTACATAATCCATGACAATGAAGATTTTATCCATGTTACTCCCAACAACTATTTCACGAACTGTAACAATATTTGGATGTTGTGCCTGCAAATAATTTTAAATGCAATCATTACAGAATTTTCTATTTAAGGGGTAGGAATCACTTAAAATGATGGAGAGAAAAAATATTTTACTATACTGACCTTCAGTAATGTATTAATTTCTCTTAAAGAAGTAATTGGAAAACCTTCTTTCTCTTTCTCCATTTTCAATCTCTTCAATGCGACAACTTCACCTGTTCGAAGATCTTTTGCTCTAAAATATAATATAAATGAAAAAATAAAGCAAGATTGAAAAACAATATTTCAAGAAAAAATACTTAGCATCACAGCTTTTTCAAACCTGTAAACAACTCCATAAGTACCCTCTTCTATTCTATTTAAACATTGAAATTCAGCAACAGATCTGCAGCCTTGTATTCCTGGATAGTACGGAGGAAATTTAGTCAAATCTTCAGCTTCGCTATTTTTTTCTTGCTCTGCATTATTATTAGCAATGTTATTAGTATTTGGACTGTTAGTTTCATTCTCTGTCTTTGTGTTTTCAATTTTCTTTTCTGAATCTTCCATTTGAATATCATCATCGTCCTTTTGCATTTCTGTATGAGATTCATCATTGGACTCTGAACTCGTATCAGACTCTGAACATGATCTTGATCTCGAACTGCAATACAGATTATGGAAGTCATATTTCATTCTTCTGTGTCAAGCACAGTTGCTAGAGAAACAATCTAATAATACATAAGTTATATTAGTGAGACACAATAAACTTTTATATACTGAGTCTATTTTTTTTTCACTAATTGATACTTTGTAATATAAAATACACATAATGATATTGAACATATCATATATACTCAATAATAATGAAAAAGTCGTTTGTAATAGAATTTTAATTAAAAGAAAATAGCATTCTTACTTGGATTTACGTTTCTCATCAGAATGATCATCTGAATTCTCTGAAGCTTCTTCTTCACTGTCATCTGAAACATCGTAAGATTCTAATATAAAATTATATCAAATAGACTTAAAAATTTAAAGCACCTATTTAAAATCTTATTATAGATAAAATATACAAAACCGTGTAAATGTAATAATTAGTAATTAATAAACACTAGTGGTGTTAAATAAAGATGAGACCTTTCAGCAGTAATTATTGTTACTATTCTTAAAATTCTTAATCAACATACCTGATTTACTATGATCAGAGTCATAGTTCGAATTGGCCATTTCCTCTTCTGTGTCATCAGATACCATTACTACAGTAACTTCTTTTGAATCTAAAATTATTTTTAAAATTTCAAGTAAATAGTATAATTATACTGAATATATATATATATATATATGCATTTCTATAAATTACCTTTATCTAAGCTATCCTGACTAGATCGTCTCAGTTTTTTCCTAGATGATGCTTCTTCATGTTCTAATAGTTTTTTACTTTTTAATTCCCGCCTAGCTAGCAATTCCATACGACTAATTTTTTTTAACCTGAGCATTTCTCTTTCTGCAACTAATAACCTATCCCTTCTTTCATCATATTCAACATCACGAACAAGATTTGTTTTTTCCTTGTGCCTATATGTCTCCATTTCCGTTTTATCCCGCTTCTGCTCATAATTATGTTCAGATTCACCTTCAGAGTTTCTTTTTTCTCTCACTACATTAGGTTTATATCTGCTGTGTCGTTTATCAAGATCATAATCTATATCTATACTCATTTTATCTCTACTTTGCCTTCTGTAATCCTCATTTTCTAAATCCCTGGATTTGATATCAATTTCTTTTTTACTTTTACGTTCATAATACTCTGCAGGTTTATCACGTTGTCTTCTATGCTCTTCAAGGTCCCTACTGTAATTTTTATGCCTTTTATCATCATGATCCAAATCATGTTGACTGCTACCTTTTGTTGGCCTTCTATATTCATCGTGAGACTGTACTTTATGCCTATTGCGCTTATCTAGCAGTCTAGATCGCAAATCTTCTAATATTCGATCAGGATTACTACTCTCAATATCTCCGGATCTGTGTCGTTTGTGTTTATCCTTATCCTTCATAGAGTGCCTTCTACTACTGTGTTTTAATTTTGAGTGTTTGTCATGGGAATGTTTTTTCCTAGATAGTTTGTGACTTCGTGATGAAATTAACTGTGGTGGTTTTATATGCAAGGAAGCATCATGTTCTATGTCTTCCTCAGATAAGCTGAAATTTGTTCGAACAGTTGTAAGATTTAAATTCAACTATAACTCCACACACTAGCACTAAAATGGATATACATGTATTATAATATGATTTAGACTTAGATATAAGAATAAAATAAATTAGGAACAATAAAATCAAGTATTAACAAATGCATAAACTATAACCTCATTTTTCGCCTAGGCCTTCAACTCATCTTATATATAACATAAAGAACATGTACCTAAACAATATACATTATATATTTTGAAACCAACTCCGATCTAATTTATAATAGTTTTTTCGAAAAACATTCTGATTTTCTAATTGACTAATATAATTTTTACATAAATGCAAATGTCATTCATACTAACCTAAAATCATTATCATTTGAATTAGGAGGCGAAACAATTTGTCCATCTTCACAACCATCCGAATCATTATTACTCATTTTAGATTAAATACGAATTTTACTTAAAACTATTAGATTTGACAATAACATTGAAGTTTATTTTTCACTTTTAATGGCGGCCACGAGTGGCCGCTTGAAAGCATAAAGTAATGTTGACAACATGACAGTAATAAATATTTAAGAAAATGCGCGAAATTTGAAATACTATTTACTTATGCACGTTGAATAAACTAAATAAAATGTGTGTGATATTTTTTCAACTTGATATTATTCATGCAAAACTACGTTTGTATGTTTTTAAAAATATTTTAAATTTAGACATTAAAACGGAAATCGCATGTGCATTGAATGTTATGATTACTGAATGACATAAAAATAAGAATCGATTTTTTTTAAACTTATATTTTGGAATGAGAGTTTTTCTTTAAATGTTGTAAATAATTCTTTATTTAATAACAGACCTTGGTGCAACCGGTTAAACAAAAATTAAAATCGAATTTCAAACTTTCTTTCTTGTTATTGATACATTTGAAAATAACGGAATATGACATTTTTGAAAAGGAAACACGTGTCTGAGTATAAATGTAAAATTAGTGATTGATTAATCAATTATTTAAACAATATACATTTAAACAATAATTGTATAATTATTTACAAATTTTAAAAAATTGGCAAGGAATGATTTCACAAAATTGTTGAAATTATTATATTACCTTGAGTTTTATTTACTAATTTGGATTTAAAAAATTATTCAAATACCGCTGTATATATCAATTAAATTTTTGTATATGCTTTCCTTACATGAATGTTGGAATACATTGAAACTTCCATTTAGAATTTGATATAATTGATGTTTTTTATATTATTATTATTTTTATATTATGAACATGTTTTTTAACTTTCCAGAAAAAATTGTTGTCATAAAAAATCCAATTCTCCGTTTTAGCCAATAATTCGAAATCGATTTTAAAAAAATTATTCGAAAGATATTATTTGGGAATCGTGCTGATTAGTTTTGGCTATAGATCGGCCGAGCATTTTCTTTGTAAGCTGTTGAATTTTTTTTAATAAAACATTAATTATACTAATAATTAATAATACTAAAATTTTGCGGTCTTACGACAAGTACTTTAATTAAGGTAAGTATTTTAACTTTCAATAAATTGATACAATTTTTTTTTATTTCACTTTATTTTAACAATCAGAAATACAAAAATAATTTCTATGAGCTAAACTGTACAAGATACAAAATTTGAATGCAATATATCATAGACAATAACATAAATAAATTAACTTTGTGAACGGATCAATAACAAATGTTAGAGGAGAGAAATTTCTTAAAAACTTTTGCCATATTTCTATTTCCTATAATATTTAATAAAAATACTTCCTGTTTATAAATGTATCAGATATTATACATACACACACACATATATATATATATATATAAATATATATATATATATATATATATATATATATATATACAATCACAGGTATCGGAACTAAATATAACATTTAAACTTGACCACAGAATTACGTGACGAAACTAGTAAATTGTTTTTAATAAGAAGACTAGTAACAAATTTACTCATTTTTAGTTTTTTAGCTTAAAAGATTTTTTTTATATTAGCTATTGGTAATTCAATTTGTTTAAATAATTGTCAATGTTTAATTTTTGATTCGTCACATTTAATGTATAGTATATTTTGACGACAAAAAACAACATATAAATTATAAAATAAATTTATTTTATAATTTATATGTTGTTTTTTGTATATAATTAATTATAATATAATTATCACAAAATTATAAAAAATCAAAACATACTTCTTAGAATTATCAATTTCTAAGTCTTTTGGCAAATGAGAAATAAAAGCAAAAGGAATATAATTATAAATTAGATTTTATTAAAAAGTTTAATTAAGCAAAAACGATGTATTTAATTTGTTTTTAGTTTAGTTTATAAATTTGAAGACTGATGTCTTTCAAATACACTTTTTTTTTAATTTGGCATTTGGTTTTTCCGGGATACAAATAAACAAAAAATTGCTCTGTGGACCATCACCAAAAACAATTCAAGTACGATTGAAAAATTTTAATATTTTTCGAACTCTTTTTGAATTTTCAAAAGTCAGTATACGAATTTCTTTATAAAAACGTTTTATTTACCCTTATAATTAATATTCTTTAACCCTCATTTATTTCACAATATTATTTAAAAAAATCTTCAGCTCATTGTCTATTTGTTTCACATTCACTATATCATTTTCTTAATAGAATTTTCTAAATGTACTTGTATGAGAATATTATATATTGCAGTGAATTTATAAAATAAAATCATTACCTTATAAAATCTTTAAGAGTTTATATCATTCGTTGAAATATTAACTTTGGATTGAATATATAATATATAAAAATATTATGCTGATTTAAATACTCAATTAGTCAAAGTATCATATATTTGATTAATTGAATATACTTTTATGATAAACACTAAATTATAAATAAACAAATAATAAATGCAATATGTTCAATTAAATTCTTAGAAAATATAAGTGTTATCAAAAATGCAACTAATTAAATATATACAATAATAAAAATTTAAATTATAGTATTCAATTTTCTAAAAGCAAAGTCAAAAATGTTTTCACAATCATTTGCAGTATTTTTATTTATTATATTAGTAGATACGGTTATTTCAAAACCAAGGTATGTTATACATAAATCATGAAAGAGTTTATAAAATTTAATTAGTAATATTTTTATCAATGGGTTATTTTCTTTTTATTTCAGGCTTCACATTCGCGTATATGTGCCAGAAATAGTACAGCATTTGCATCACACAAACACCATTTACAAACACATTCATCATCACATAGGAGGAAAATCAAACGAAAAACCAGAAGAACCGAAGAAACATTACCATCTGCACAAGCATATAATAAAACCATCTGATGTTACTGATAAATTGATCTCAGAATTATATCGGATAAGAAATAATGGTAAGGAGGAAAATATCAGCATCAAGCATTATATTTTATTTTAAGAATAATCTCAAATTTGTATCCAAGTTCAATATTAAACTGAAGAACAATTATTCTTTATAAATAGATAACAATAATTACATGCACAAATACGAAGTGACTGAGAAAGAAAAGGAAATCATGGTTACTCCTCCCCCGATGATATATGGATTTGTGCCCCCATCACCAACCCCCGCTGAACACAAGCACCAGACCAAACCTGATGGTGGGAAGTACGAATATACCAAATTTCATGTGAGTACATAAATTTTATCAAATAAATGTTTCTGATACTTTGTAAAAAATATATAAAACTTTTTTAGATAAGTGAAGGCTACAATAAGGTTTTGCCTCTGATAGAGGAAGGCAGTTATGGTGAAGTGAGGAAAAAAGGAAATTCTGAGACCATAAAAATTACTGACGAGGTAAGATGCATTCTGAAGAAATCCTCAATGAACAAATTAAAATTGCTGTTATATATAAATTTATGTTTCTTGTTAAATATATATATATATATATATATATATATATATATATATACATTCTGCAGTTTTTATAAATTTTCATTTATCACAGGGAAGTGTTTATAAAAAAATAAATAGCGAGCACTCAGATATTGGAGGTAAAAAAGATGGTGGTTACTATGAAGAATCTTATCACACAAAAAAAACTCCTAAAAACTTTCATGGTGGTAGTACAAGTGGTAAACATGAACAAGAAGAATCGAAAAAAGAAGGTGATCACGAACACAACAAAGGTAAGTTCTTTTAAAATAAATTATCTTGAAAGTCATTTCACAAAAACTATATTATAGGATTCAGTGAAAATGTGAAATACAATCACTTAACCAATGAAGACTCTGAGAAAGAACATAGCCAACATAGTGGCAATAATAGTGAAGAGCATTCTAAGAAAGAGCATAATAAGCAAAATAATAATAATAATAAGGAGCAAGAAGACAATCAGCAAGTTTATGCAATATATTATCCAGTAGTCCATAATGCACCGTAATTATAAGAACTTTATAAATATAAAAATACTAATTTTGCTTCTATAAGATATTTTACTTTGCCAACAATTTGATTTGCTCAAACTCACATTTGTATTGTCATCATAAAGAATTCAATCAAAATTTTTATATGAGTATAAGAATAAAATTAAAAAGCAAATATTACCATTAAGTGCATAAGAGCAATCTGTTTTAATTTTTCATCTGGTGTCTTTGAAAAGCTTAAACACATATTAGATGTCATTTTGTTTTATATTTCATTAAGTTTAATGTAAAGCAATATATAAACACATTATACATCTTGATGTGACTTTTTGGTAAATCGTTTAACTTTAGATCTCTTTCTGAGTCCTTGAGAAACTGTGGGTTCAATGACATTACGTTTTTGTAAGCTCTTAAATCTATCCAACAGAAGATTTCCTGTAATAACAATTTAAAATGAATAAAAAAATAAATAATAGAGTATAAAAGTGATAAGTAAATACTAACCTTCCTTTTTAACATTTCTTAAGTTACCAGCAATTTCTTTTTTCATGTTGAATTCTAATTCAGGTTCTTCGAATTTAACTTTTCCAAGAACTTTAGTTCCCTTTGACTTTTCTTCTTGTTTTATTTTACGTTTTTCTTGAACTTTCTTTTCAATTTCTTCAGCTTTTGCTATTTTTTGTGCTAATTTCTTCAGTCTATAAAAGATAAAATTAGTAAATCTTACTTAAATTATTGTATACATTCTTAATATACAAGAGAAATTATTTTAAATCAGCAAAACAAACTTGCAAGCCATTTGATGTAAAGCTAAAAATAATTAATTCTTACTTGTAAATATCGGCTACTTTCTTCTTTTCTACACGTGCCTTTCTCAATTGAAGTTTCAATATCCTCTGTTCTTTGGCTTTTCTTTTTTGCTTGAGATCTTTTTTCTTATTTTTTACTGCTGGATTTCCATTTTCATCGTTTTCAGATTCTGAACTTTCAGATTTATCATCATTATCAGCATCGTTGGCAAGAACGGTTTTTGGTAAACCTTCAGACATTTCTGCTAACATGTCCTTTTCTTTTTGCGAAGGTGAAACTTTTCTGAAGAACTATAAAAAATGTATAAAAAATGTATAAAAAATAAATATATAAATATATATATATATATATATATATATATTTCAAGCATAAAACTCACTTTTGATGTAACACGATTCAAATGCACTTCTTGTTTGATTAATTCTTTTTCTTTATCAACTATTATCTTTAATAAATTTCTGTGATCAGCTACACTAGGATTGTAAGACATTCCGGGATGAGGAGCTTCAACAGCTGACATAAATACCTAGAAATATATTTATTAATAAACATTTTCTTATGTTTGGTTAATTTTTTAGAATTTAACAAACCTGTTTCGATACTACTGATTTAGGTACAGTTTTAATAGTACGCCCAGAATTTCTTAAGTTATGTTTAACACAATCTTTATTCAGCCATTCTGGCATCGATTTCAAAGGATCTGAAATAGTATTATAAGAAAATGATATTCATTTAACTCTATATACATTTTTGGAGTATATTAATCAATAATCTTTTAAACAACTGCATTTAATCAGACTGCTTCTCTCTAATATTGACTTAATCAAGTAGAACTTTCTATATCATTTTTCTAAATCCAAAAAAAAACTTACCATCATTCTCATTCCAAATGTTCGCCACACATTGTTCCTCGTGGTCTTTATTTTCTTTACCCTTTTTGATCAATTTTTGCTGCCTTTTTATGATTTTATCTTTTACTTTAACATAACGATCTACCAGACCTTTTTGTCGCTCCAATTTTGTTCGCACTCGGTTTCTGAAGAATGTAGAGAATACTGAACATTTATTTATATTTACATATTAGACTTATTACACTAAAAAATTAACATTTGCATAAAACTAAAAGTACCTCCAGTTTAATAATTAAGTTATGTTATACAATTGACAATAATAAAAATATTTATAATATCATGACAATAAGATATATTTTATTTTATACCTTTTTGCGATAGGATCAGAAACTTTTGAATGTGATTCGAGCATTGCAAAACATTTTAAAGGGGCCTTCTGCAAAGCCAATCTTTTACTTCGCTTCGAGCTGAGTTGCACATCACTTGGTTTCTCATCGACTTTAAAAAGCTCATCATTAGTTCGCAGAGAAAATTCTTTTCTGAAATTGATGTATTGTGACATGAAATATAGAACATTTTGACATAACAAGAATACATTGAAAATTACATTACCCAAGTCTTTCTTGAAGACGCTTATCATCGAGAAATTCATCTACATCTTTAATATCAACGTGTTTTCTCCAAGAAGCTTTGGATTTTTTTGACACACGTTTTTTGGGGCCTGCTAATGCCATATTTTGCTAAATTATGCTACGTATATTATTACGTTTAATAAATATTTCAACACTATGTACAATATATTTGTTACTGTTATTCAATAAACCACTATAGTTTTTATTTTCTTAAAACATTAAAAATAAAATAATTATTGAATGAACTGTCAACACAGGCAAAATATTTGCCATGTGATATATGTTGAGGTTAAGAGTACAAAACATAAACATTTTGTATATCAATTCTAGAGATGCGACAGTTAGTATCCTAACCAAACCATAGAATATTGAAAATTTAAAACAGGGATCAACAAAAAACCGCCAAACATTTAAATAAAATAATTTAATAACTTCCCGTAGGGTAAGTTATAGTAAACGCAAAAAATCGATAATGAAAATGTTTGCATATCTTTACGTTTCAGAGGTTTCTGAACATTTTGTCATAACTTAAAAAAAATGGATGGATGTGTGTGTATGTATGTTTGGATACAATTTTTTGTCCACGATTTCGGGCCCACGAATCAACCGATTTGAATAATTCAAAAAGCATTCGATTTCTACTGATGGGGAGACGTGCTGATTAGTTTTTGGCAAACACAGGTTCAGCCGGTTCGGAGATACGGAGCATAAAGTGCTAAAAATGGAAATTCAGTTTTTGAGGTAACGGAGCGCCCAATTGGAATGATACAAAAACATTTTGCTTATATTGACGGAATGAAAAATTGATAAAATTTTTGGAAAGGCAGGTCTAGCGGTTTCGGAGATAGAGAGAAAAAAGTAAAAGATACGCACATCAAATCATCAGATATTTCATAATTTTTTTAAAAATGAGTGCTAATTTTGTTACAATTTTGTTGGACAATCAATACCAAGATTGTTAATTTTCAAAGTTTACTGATATGGTTCAAGCAAATTTCAAAATTTGTCGAAAACATTTTTTTTCAAAATTTTCAAAAATATACAAAGATTTATGCTTCGAATATGAATTTTGAATTTACAATTCAGTTTGAAAATGTATATATTTCAAATTCGTTATTCTAATCGTAAGAAATATATCCTCAGATAAATTCATTCGGCACCTCTTGCTAATGTAAACATTCTCAAGTATTTTGAGTGTTAAAATCGTCAATGTATATTTTATGAACAAATTCATATATAGTAATTATAAAAATCTCTTTAAAATTATTTAAAACAATTGTTATTAATCATTGATCAATATTTATTGATTACTGATATTTGTCCTCGAATATTTAATTCTGGTACGGGAAGTTCCAGCAATTTGCCTTAAGGCACGATGCCACGCACCACTAGTTCTTTTATTAATTTTCCGACGGGGAAGTTTATGTTTTCGTGGCGAAATCCGATTTGCTAAATTTATGTTTCCCAGACGTTTCAAGCCATTCTGAATCGAATGAGACTAGGAAAAAGTATGTGTGAATGTATGGCTGTGTGTGTACATGTGAGCCTCAAAAACGGCTGAGCAGATTTCAAAAATTTTAAAAGCCATTCGATGAAATTTGACAAGCACTTGCGTTGGTGAAAGCAAAAAAAAAATTAAAAAGATTTTTAAACAACAAATACTATTTTAATAATGCAATAAAAATTAGTCTCTTCAAATGAGTATTTTTTTTAATCAGAATTACTAATAACGACTTCATTATTCGGTTATACGCTATATATTATATCTTATAATTTTGGATCTATGTTTTTTTCAACTTTCAAATTTATAATAAAATTTTGTTCAATTTTCTTCATAACTATTTAAAAATACTTAACAATTATTCCAGACAGTCAAGAAGTTCATTTTCAATTTTTTTTAAAATTTTCGTGAAATTGAAATTAAAAGTTCAAAATTATGAATGTGAGAACCTATTTTAAATAGCTTTTTTTTATAAGCATACCAGTTGTAAATAACATTTTCAAATATTTGATGGGTAGTTGTAATTTCATTATCGAGTAAGAGCAAAGATTCAATTTAGCCCTATACTTTTCGAAAATCCGGGACAATCTGGGACAAAAGGTCTAAATCCGGGATAAATATTGCTTTTAGAAAAACTCGTGACACAAGGTGGAAACTCGTGACTGTCCCGGCCAAACCGGGACATATGATCACCTTACTTACGGGCACAACTAGTGTAACCGCCTAAAAAAAAATGATTTTTGGGAATTTATATTAAAAAAACTACTTTATCAATCTTTTCAATTTTAGGCATATATTTATACATGTTTTAAGAATACATAGTAAAATTTTTGAAGAAAACAATTAAATATTTTTTAAGTTACCGTCTATCTCCAACGGCGCGACAAAAAAGAGGCCCTTAACTGCTGCAGTGATTCCGGCCTTCTACGTGGATGAAATTAAAAAAAAAATCTCGTTAAACTAGATAATATTATCTGTAAAATGAACTACGATAAAGAAAAAAATCAAAAATTGACAAAATGACGGCGTTTTCTAAAAAAACGTCGAATTTTACCCAAAATTTTGGTCGTTTTAGGACTGCCAAAATTCGATTTTTGATCCGATCAAAAAATCGATAGTTCATTTTACGGAGAACTATATATAGAACATGTAAAATTTGGTAGTGGTAAGATGATTTGTTTTTGAGTAATCGCTGCAGCAAATTCGGAAAATGCTCTTTCGAGAAAAACGCGTTTGATGAAAAAATGATCGTTGTATTATATACTATATGTATACTTTTTAAATGGCTGTAACTCAAAAACTATTCAAGATATCGATTTAAAATTTTGGTATGTTATTTTTAAAGGTATAACCTATCGAAATATTAAAAAAAAGAAAATTTGATTTTCTGAAAATTTCACACTAGTAGTGCTCCTTAAGGCAAAATGTCACCTACAGCTAGTTGGCGTCAATTCAAGCGACTCAATTCAGAAGAGCCATGCCTTAGAAAAGATTGATGTATGAGCGTAAGTGTGCATGTATATCCCTCCGTCGGTCGGATATTTTTTCACCTTCGAACGGTCGGAAAGGTCTGGCTGGACCACCATTCATTTTACATGCATTTATATGGGATAAATGAGTTTTTGGTGTCTTATGTATTAACGATTATATAAAAAAATCAAGAAATATCAAAAAATCGTTGCTTTTTTGTTAATTTTTCTCTTTTAAATCAATGATAAACAATATTTATTCTTTCTCGGCGCCTTTGAAATGAATGTGTGCATTACTCATCCGATTTTCAGTGTTTGCGATTACCAATAAGTTTGGTAGGTTTTCAAGGAACTCTCGTCATGAAAATACTAACATTCATGTTAGAACACTTAGCAAAGAATATAAACAACGCAGTTTGATAAGAAAATACCATAAAAAAAGACAAAATACTGGTTTACATATATCAAAAATCGTATATTTCATACAAAATGTATGGGTGGTCTGGACAGACCTTTCCGACCGTTCGAAGTATAAAAAAGTTAATATCCTTATAATTATCCTTCTGTACATTTTTTCGTCCTGATTTTTTCATTGATCGACAGCTAATGAAATTTTAGGAAAAGTCAAGAAATTTCAAGTCGATAGGATTACTAGAAGTATTTTTTTTTTAATTGAAGTCGAAAAAAGGCCAGACCACGCCGACCGACGGAGTGATGTGTGTGCATGTGCGTTCTTGCAAATAACCCGCGCAAAATTTAGACTGCGCCCTCTGCACCCCTTCCACACGCAAATTTACAATCCCTTCCCCATTTACAATCAAAAGCGGTTACTGCAAGGATTCGCTACAATTTTTATCATTATTTTGTTTTGGCACTCGCCCGCACAAGCACACACGCTTAACAGAGAAGATCGACAATTGCTTACGACAAGGTAAATATTTGTTGAAAAATGTAATAAAATTTTACGCAAATTTGCTGTTAGTGACATTTTCCCTTCAGGAAAGTTGCTTAAACTTTTCCGTATGTGTAAATAATCGACATAATGAATAAGAATCGAGATTTTAACTGTTCATTTCCAAAATAAAGTTTCCGCTTTCGCCAACAAGTAAACATTGCGATTTCCAATTGATATCTTTCGAACAGTATTATAATATCTATAATTTTTTTAATTTTAGTGCACAAACACGTCCGTTCATGTCCTAAATACGTGTTCCATTATTCCAAACATCAATAAATTTTATAGTTTAATCGCATTTCGTATAATGGAACGATCGTAAGACTACGCCGCTCAATTTTTCAACTTTTAAAGAATTTTCGAAGTTGAACGACTTGTATGACCGTAATATTTTTAAGAGTCACAAAGAAACGGCACAGCCGATCTTTACCAAAAACAAATAAGCAGCAGCAAATGCTCTTGTTGCCAGAGGTACAGAGATAGATATAGGACTGATATTTGCATCAAACGTTATTGAAAATATTTGGTTTCGGTTTTTAAATTCCCCTACAACAAATTGTAATTACATACAATTTTCTCTCTTCAAATTCTCTAAAATCGTATACAGAATCTGTATAGGGAATGCAATACCGGTATACCGCCCAAATTTTCGGCGGTATACATACCGGTATTTATCTTAAAAATCCGGTATTTTCGGTGTTTTTACATAAGCGCTAATTTTACTGGATACAATTGCACTCGAATTTAGAGTTCTCGGCACAAATTAATCTTTAAACTAGAGGTGTATGGAATCGTGCCTAAAAACAAATTGCTGGAACTTTCCGTACCGTAATGAAATATTCGAGAAATTTTAAACGTTTTCAAATATATTATTACAAATAATGTAACTGTCATTATTTTTGCTATCTTGTTATATCTGAGCAAATCAAATGTAAATCATAAATAAATCAATTTATCTCCAGAATATTTACAATCGTCATTTCATTTCGAATTCAATTTCAAAAAAATAGTTGCCTAATTTACACAAAATTGAAAAAGTGCTCCCGTATAGTCACAGTTTTCACAAAACATTTGCTAATAATTCTGTGCGACATTTTCATTTATACTGTGTTTAGCTTGGCGGCATTTTCACATTTTTCAAAAGTTTTCACAAAATTGGAAAAGTGCTTTCCAGTACATAAACAGTCTATGCGCATTTGGGTAAACATTTGTACCAGAGTGGCGCTTAGACTGTGCTTAGCCTGGGTATTTTTTTGAATTTTTAATCCAAAATTACAAAAATATTTTATGGAAAATAAAAAAAAAGATGTTATAATTTTTTATCCTCAAAAGCAATTGTTTTGTCAATACAAGCAGAAAGTTTTTTAGATCATTAAAATCGGACGCTTAGTTCACTCAAAAACTGCCATTTTATGCACATTTAGCTCTGTATCTTCGGAACGGCGGGACCTGGCTTTGCCAAAAACTAATCACCTCTTCTCCCAATTCTTGCAAATTGAATGTTTTTTAGATCATTCAAATCCGATACTCCGTTCTCTCAAAAACTCGATTTGTATTTTCTGCACTCTTTGCTCCGTATTGCCTTTGCCAAAAACCAATCAGCTCATCTCCCTATCAATAGGGATCGAATGTTTTTTAAACCATTCGAATCGGTTGATCCGTGCGCCCGAAAACGTGGACGAAAAAATGCGCACATACAAAACACACACACACACACACATCCATTTTTTCTGAGGTATGCCAAAATGTTCAGAAACCTTCAAAAAGTGGAGAAATCCAAAAATTTTCATTTTCGATTTTCGGCCCATTACTATAACTACCCTATTTTTAACGGAAAGTTAAAAATCTATTTGACGGTAAAAAATGATCATTAGACATATGTACATCAAATCATTAGATATTATATAAATTTTAATAATTATTATAATTTTTGTTTGCATTTATATGAGAAGTTATTGGAAGCTCCAACAACTTTCCTTAAGGCACGATGCCATGCACCACTAGTTTAATATTTAATAAATTGCTATATCAAATATTGATTTCAGAGTATATCGCTACTTTCAGGATTAAAATGGGTAACAATGAAAGTCTAAATGCTGAAGGAGAAATAGTTCCGGTAGCTGAAGAAATTCAACAATCGGCAGGAAGGTATGTATATATATTAGGGCGGGTCGATTTGTATGGGTAAAAAAAAGTCACATAGGCACATATGATATTCGTATACTAGGGATCAAAATAAGATACCTTGCCGAAGAAACCATATTTCTAAAATGAATTCTGATGTCCCGTGCATTGGGTCAAAGGTTGGGTCAAATTGTAAAAAATCCTGTTTTTGGCTCATTTAAAGCGCCTCAATAATGTTCAAATGTATGACCGACCCCCAGTAACTTTGGAAGGCCGATCTACCCATGCCCATGGTTCACCCCCTGGGACCTCCCCTTAGAAGTCTTCCATACAAATATTGCAAAAAATCATCGTTTTTGGTATTTTACTCAGCAAAAAATGTTTTTTTTTTTAAACAATTTTTTTCAGATATTAATTCATCTGATGATAGGTGGATCGGCCTTCCAAAGTTAGTTGGGGTTTGTCATACATTTGGACGCGATTGGAGCACTTTAAATGGATTAAAACGGAATTTTTCAAAATTTAGTCCCTATCTTTCGGTCAATGCACGGGACATCAGAATTCATTTTAGAGGTATGATTTCTTCAGCAAAGAATCTTATTTTGATTTCTAGTATCCGCAAATTATATGTGCCTA
>NW_020536999.1:14392450-14446631 GCF_003426905.1 Ctenocephalides felis
GCTAAGCCAAAATCTCCAACCTATTTATAAAGGAGAGATGCTTTGTAAAAAAAACATTAAAAAACTATTTAGAAAAGATTTTAAAAATAATACATTTGATTTGAATTTTGTAAGTATATATCAACTTGTTTTATTGAATATATTTTTATTTTTTTATATAATTACCTTAAGAATTCCTTTATGAGATAATAATAAATTTGATGTTTTCAAGTCTCGATGTAAAATCCAATTATCATGCAAATGTGCAACAGCTTTTAATAATTGTTGAACTAAACATTTCACTTCACCTGGCAGAAAACCCTGTAAAATATAATATTTTAATATAAAGTTTCTCTTATCTCAACCGATAAGTTGCCGAATTTGGATCTTCTAATTTCATTTCTCGACGTTTCGGAGTGATTGTATTCTCAATCCTCACGAGATTGTGGAACAGCCTGATGAGATCAGTTACCCATTTATTGAAGATGGCAAATATAAATGACAAGAAATGAAACTAGAAATTTGAAATTCAACATTATTAATTAGCACAAATGTAGAAATTAATATAAAACCAATATTACCTGTTTTTATGCTTCATGGTTTCCATTAAGCTTTTTAAATCGTGCTCTACATAATCCATGACAATGAAGATTTTATCCATGTTACTCCCAACAACTATTTCACGAACTGTAACAATATTTGGATGTTGTGCCTGCAAATAATTTTAAATGCAATCATTACAGAATTTTCTATTTAAGGGGTAGGAATCACTTAAAATGATGGAGAGAAAAAATATTTTACTATACTGACCTTCAGTAATGTATTAATTTCTCTTAAAGAAGTAATTGGAAAACCTTCTTTCTCTTTCTCCATTTTCAATCTCTTCAATGCGACAACTTCACCTGTTCGAAGATCTTTTGCTCTAAAATATAAATGATAAAATAAAGCAAGATTGAAAAACAATATTTCAAGAAAAAATACTTAGCACCACAGCTTTTTCAAACCTGTAAACAACTCCATAAGTACCCTCCTCTATTCGATTTAAACATTGAAATTCAGCAACAGATCTGCAGCCTTGTATTCCTGGATAGTATGGTGGAAATTTTGTCAAATCTTCAGCTTCGCTGTTTTTTTCGTGCTCTGCATTATTATTAGCAATGTTATTAGTATTTGGACTGTTAGTTTCATTCTCTGTCTTTGTGTTTTCAATTTTCTTTTCTGAATCTTCCATTTGAATATCATCATCGTCCTTTTGTATTTCTGTATGAGATTCATCATTGGACTCTGAACTCGTATCAGACTCTGAACATGATCTTGATCTCGAACTGCAATACAGATTATGGAAGTCATATTTCATTCTTCTGTGTCAAGCACAGTTGCTAGAGAAACAATCTAATATTACATAAGTTTAATTAGTGAGACACAATAAACTTTCATATAGTGAATCTATGTTTTTTTTCATTAATTGATACTTTGTAATATAAAATACACATAATGTTATTGAACATATTACATATACTCAATAATAATGAAAAAGTCATTTGTAATAGAATTTTAATTAAAAGAAAATAGCATTCTTACTTGGATTTACGTTTCTCATCAGAATGATCATCTGTATTCTCTGAAGCTTCTTCTTCACTGTCATCTGAAACATCGTAAGATTCTAATATAAAATTATATCAAATAGACTTAAAAATTTATTTTTATATTTATTTATTTAAAATCTTATTATAGATAAAATATACAAAACCGTGTAAATGTAATAATTAGTAATTAATAAACACTAGTGCTGTTAAATGAAGATGAGACCTTTCAGCAGTAATTATTGTTACTATTCTTAAAATTCTTAATCAACATACCTGATTTACTATGATCAGAGTCATAGTTCGAATTGGCCATTTCCTCTTCTGTGTCATCAGATACCATTACTACAGTAACATCTTTTGAATCTAAAATTATTTTTAAAATTTCAAGTAAATAGTATAATTATACTGAATATATATATGCATTTCTATAAATTACCTTTATCTAAGCTATCCTGACTAGATCGTCTCATCTTTTTCCTAGATGATGCTTCTTCATGTTCTAATAGTTTTTTACTTTTTAATTCCCGCCTAGCTAGCAATTCCATACGACTAATTTTTTTTAACCTGAGCATTTCTCTTTCTGCAACTAATAACCTATCTCTTCTTTCATCATATTCAACATCACGAACAAGATTTGTTTTTTCCTTGTGCCTATATGTCTCCATTTCTGTTTTATCCCTCTTCTGCTCATAATTATGTTCAGATTCACCTTCAGAGTTTCTTTTTCTCTCACTACATTAGGTTTATATCTGCTGTGTCGTTTATCAAGATCATAATCTATATCTATACTCATTTTATCTCTACTTTGCCTTCTGTAATCCTCATTTTCTAAATCCCTGGATTTGATATCAATTTCTTTTTTACTTTTACGTTCATAATACTCTGCAGGTTTATCACGTTGTCTTCTATGCTCTTCAAGGTCCCTACTGTAATTTTTATGCCTTTTATCATCATGATCCAAATCATGTTGACTGCTACCTTTTGTTGGCCTTCTATATTCATCGTGAGACTGTACTTTATGCCTATTGCGCTTATCTAGCAGTCTAGATCGCAAATCTTCTAATATTCGATCAGGATTACTACTCTCAATATCTCCGGATCTGTGTCGTTTGTGTTTATCCTTATCCTTCATAGAGTGCCTTCTACTACTGTGTTTTAATTTTGAGTGTTGTCATGGGAATGTTTTTTCCTAGATAGTTTGTGACTTCGTGATGAAATTAACTGTGGTGGTTTTATATGCAAGGAAGCATCATGTTCTATGTCTTCCTCAGATAAGCTGAAATTTGTTCGAACAGTTGTAAGATTTAAATTCAACTATAACTCCACACACTAGCACTAAAATGGATATACATGTATTATAATATGATTTAGACTTAGATATAAGAATAAAATAAATTAGGAACAATAAAATCAAGTATTAACAAATGCATAAACTATAACCTTATTTTTCGCCAAGGTCTTCAACTCATCTTATATATAACATAAAGAATATGTACCTAAACAATATACGTTATACATTTTGAAACCAACTCCGATCTAATTTATAATAGTTTTTTCGAAAAACATTCTGATTTTCTAATTGACTAATATAATTTTTACATAAATGCAAATGTCATTCATACTAACCTAAAATCATTATCATTTGAATTAGGAGGCGAAACAATTTGTCCATCTTCACAACCATCCGAATCATTATTACTCATTTTAGATTAAATACGAATTTTACTTAAAACTATTAGATTTGACAATAACATTGAAGTTTATTTTTCACTTTTAATGGCGGCCACGAGTGGCCGCTTGAAAGCATAAAGTAATGTTGACAACATGACAGTAATAAATATTTAAGAAAATGCGCGAAATTTGAAATACTATTTACTTATGCACGTTGAATAAACTAAATAAAATTTGTGTGATATTTTTTCAACTTGATATTATTCATGCAAAACTACGTTTGTATGTTTTTAAAAATATTTTAAATTTAGACATTAAAACGGAAATCGCATGTGCATTGAATGTTATGATTACTGAATGACATAAAAATAAGAATCGTAATAAATCGATTTTTTTAAACTTATGTTTTGGAATGAGAGTTTTTCTTTAAATGTTGTAAATAATTCTTTATTTAATAACAGACCTTGGTGCAACCGGTTAAACAAAAATTAAAATCGAATTTCAAACTTTCTTTCTTGTTATTGATACATTTGAAAATAACGGAATATGACATTTTTGAAAAGGAAACACGTGTCTGAGTATAAATGTAAAATAAGTGATTGATTTAATCAATTAATTTAACAATATACATTTAAACAATAATTGTTTTAATTATTTACAAATTTTAAAAAATTGGCAAGGAATTATTTCACAAAATTGTTGAAACTATTATATTACCTTGAGTTTTATTTACTAATTTGGATTTAAAAAATTATTCAAATACCGCTGTATATATCAATTAAATTTTTGTATATGCTTTCCTTACATGAATGTTGGAATACATTGAAACTTCCTTTTAGAATTTGATATAATTGATGTTTTTTATATTATTATTATTTTTATATTATGAACACGTTTTTTAACTTTCCAGAAAAAATTGTTTTCATAAAAAATCCAATTCTCCGTTTTAGCCAATAATTCGGAATCAATTTTAAAAAAATTATTCGAAAGATATTTGGGAATCGTGCTGATTAGTTTTGGCTATAGATCGGCCGAGCATTTTCTTTGTAAGCTGTTGAATTTTTTTTAATAAGACATTAATTATACTAATAATTAATAATACTAAAATTTTGCGGTCTTACGACTAGTACTTCCATTCTAAAGGTAAGTATTTTAACTTTCAATAAATTCAGATACAATTTTTATTTTATTTCACTTTATTTCAGCAATCAGAAAAACAAAAATAATTTCTATGAGCAAAACTGTACAAGATACAAAATTTGAATGCAATATATCATAGACAATAACATATAAAATTAACTTTGTGAACGGATCAATAACAAATGTTAGAGGAGAGAAATTTCTTAAAAACTCTTGCCATATTTCTATTTCCTATAATACTTAATAAAAATACTTCCTGTTTATAAATGTATCAGATATTAGACATACACACACACACACACACACACACATATATATATATATATATATATATATATTTATATAAATATATATATACAATCACAGGTATCGGAACTAAATATAACATTTAAACTTGACCACAGAATTACGTGACGAAACTAGTAAATTGTTTTTAATAAGAAGACTAGTAACAAATTTACTCATTTTTAGTTTTTTAGCTTAAAAGATTTTTTTTATATTAGCTATTGGTAATTTAATTTGTTTAAATAATTGCCAATATTTAATTTTTGATTCGTCACATTTAATGTATAATATATTTTGACGACAAAAAACAACATATAAATTATAAAATAAATTATAATATAATTATCACAAAATTATAACAAATCAAAACATACTTCTTAGAATTATCAATTTCTAAGTCTTTTGTCAAATGAGAAATAAAAGCAATAGGAATATAATTATAAATTAGATTTCATTAAAAAGTTTAATTAAGCAAAAACGATGTATTTAATTTGTTTCTAGTTTAGTTTATAAATTTGAAGACTGATGTCTTTCAAATACACTTTTTTTTTTAATTTGGCATTTGGTTTTTCCGGGACACAAACAAACAAAAAATTGCTCTGTGGACCATCACTAAAAACAATTCAAGTGCGATTGAAAAATTTTAATATTTTTCGAACTCTTTTTGAATTTTCAAAAGTCAGTATACGAATTTCTTTATATAAACGTTTTATTTACCCTTATAATTAATATTCTATTAACCCTCATTTATTTCACAATATTATTTAAAAAAAATCTTCAGCTCATTGTCTATTTGTTTCACATTCACTATATCATTTTCTTAATAGAATTTTCTAAGTGTATTTGTATGAGAATATTATATATTGCAGAGAATTTATGAAATAAAATCATTTCTTTATATAATCTTAAAGAGTTTATATCATTCGTCAAAATATAAACTTTGAATTGAATATATATAATATAAAAAATATATATAAAAATATTATGCTGATTTAAATAATTTTAGTAAAAGAATCATAAATTTGATTAATTCAATATACTTTTATGATAAACACTAAGTTATAAATAATTAAATAATATATGCAATTTATTGAATAAAATTATCAGAAAATATATGTGTTGTCAAAAATGCAACTAATTATATATATACAATAATAAAAATTCAATTTATAGTATTCAATTTTTTAAAAGTCAAAAATGTTTTCACAATCATTTGCTGTATTTTTATTTATTATATTAGTAGACACAGTTATTTCGAAACCAAGGTATGTTATATATATATATATATATATATATATATATATATATATTGTTAATGGGTTTATAAAATTTAATTAGTAATATTTATATCAATAATTTATTATTTTTATTTCAGGCTTCATATTCGCGTGTATGTACCAGAAATAGTGCAGCATTTGCATCACACAAACACCATTTACAAACACATTCACCATCACATAGGAGGAAATCAAACGAAACCAGAAGAACCGAAGAAACATTACCATCTGCACAAGCACATAATAAAACCATCTGATGTTACCGATAAATTGATCTCAGAATTGTATCGGATAAGAAATAATGGTAAGGAGAAAAATATCAGCATCAAGCATTGTATTTTATTTTAAGAATAATCTCAAATTTGTATCCAAGTTCAATATTAAACTGAAGAACAATTATTCTTTATAAATAGATAACAATAATTACATGCACAAATACGAAGTGACTGAGAAAGAAAAGGAAATCATGGTGACTCCTCCCCCGATGATATATGGATTTGTGCCCCCATCACCAACCCCCGCTGAACACAAGCACCAGACCAAACCTGATGGTGGGAAGTATGAATATACCAAATTTCATGTGAGTACATACATTTTATCGAATAAATGTTTCTGATACTTTGTAAAAAATATATAAAACTTTTTTAGATAAGTGAAGGCTACAATAAGGTTTTGCCTCTGATAGAGGAAGGCAGTTATGGTGAAGTGAGGAAAAAAGGAAATTCTGAGACCATAAAAATTACTGACGAGGTAAGATGCATTCTGAAGAAATCCTCAATGAACAAATTAAAATTGCTGTTATATATAAATTTATGTTTCTTGTTAAATATATATATATATATATATATATATATATATACATTCTGCAGTTTTTATAAATTTTCATTTATCACAGGGAAGTGTTTATAAAAAAATAAATAGCGAGCACTCAGATATTGGAGGTAAAAAAGATGGTGGTTACTATGAAGAATCTTATCACACAAAAAAAACTCCTAAAAACTTTCATGGTGGTAGTACAAGTGGTAAACATGAACAAGAAGAATCGAAAAAAGAAGGTGATCACGAACACAACAAAGGTAAGTTCTTTTAAAATAAATTATCTTGAAAGTCATTTCACAAAAACTATATTATAGGATTCAGTGAAAATGTGAAATACAATCACTTAACCAATGAAGACTCTGAGAAAGAACATAGCCAACATAGTGGCAATAATAGTGAAGAGCATTCTAAGAAAGAGTATAATAAGCAAAATAATAATAATAATAAGGAGCAAGAAGACAATCAGCAAGTTTATGCAATATATTATCCAGTAGTCCATAATGCACCGTAATTATAAGAACTTTATAATATAAATATACTTATTTTGCTTCTATAAGATATTTTACTTTGCCAACAATTTGATTTGCTCAAACTCACATTTGTATTGTCATCATAAAGAATTCAATCAAAATTTTTATATGAGTATAAGAATAAAATTAAAAAGCAAATATTACCATTAAGTGCATAAGAGCAATCTGTTTTAATTTTTCATCTGGTGTCTTTGAAAAGCTTAAACACATATTAGATGTTATTTTGTTTTATATTTCATTAAGTTTAATGTAAAACAATATATAAACACATTATACATCTTGATGTGACTTTTTGGTAAATCGCTTAACTTTAGATCTCTTTCTGAGTCCTTGAGAAACTGTGGGTTCAATGACATTACGTTTTTGTAAGCTCTTAAATCTATCCAACAGAAGATTTCCTGTAACAACAATTTAAAATGCATAAAATAATAAATAAATAATAGAGTATAAAAGTGATAAGTAGATACTAACCTTCCTTTTTAACATTTCTTAAGTTACCAGCAATTTCTTTTTTCATGTTGAATTCTAATTCAGGTTCTTCGAATTTAACTTTTCCAAGAACTTTAGTTCCCTTTGACTTTTCTTCTTGTTTTATTTTACGTTTTTCTTGAACTTTCTTTTCTGTTTCTTCAGCTTTTGCTATTTTTTGTGCTAATTTCTTCAACCTATAAAAAGATTAAAATCAGTAAATCACAATGTTTCTTAAATTTTTCTCCAAAACAGATTTATTATTGAAGAAAGTCATTTAATGTAAAACTAAAATTAAGTCTTACTTGTAAATATCGGCTACTTTCTTCTTTTCTACACGTGCTTTTCTCAATTGAAGTTTCAATATCCTCTGTTCTTTGGCTTTTCTTTTTTGCTTAAGATCTTTTTTCTTATTTTTTACTGCTGGATTTCCATTTTCATCATTTTCAGATTCTGAACTTTCAGATTTATCATCATTATCAGCACCGTTGGCAAGAACGGTTTTTGGTAAACCTTCAGACATTTCTGCTAACATGTCCTTTTCTTTTTGCGAAGGTGAAACTTTTCTGAAGAACTATAAAAAATGTATAAAAAATTATATATATATATATATATATATATATATATATATTTCAACCACAAAACTCACTTTTGATGTAACACGATTCAAATGCACTTCTTGTTTGATTAATTCTTTTTCTTTATCAACTATTATCTTTAATAAATTTCTGTGATCAGCTACACTAGGATTGTAAGACATTCCGGGATGAGGAGCTTCAACAGCTGACATAAATACCTAGAAATATATTTATTAATAAACATTTTCTTATTATGTTTGGTTAATTTTTTAGAATTTAACACACCTGTTTCGATACTACTGATTTAGGTACAGTTTTAATAGTACGCCCAGAATTTCTTAAGTTATGTTTAACACAATCTTTATTCAGCCATTCTGGCATCGATTTCAAAGGATCTGAAATAGTATTATAAGAAAATGATATTCATTTAACTCTATATACATTTTTGGAGTATATTAATCAATAATCTTTTAAACAACTGCATTTAATCAGACTGCTTCTCTCTAATATTGACTTAATCAAGTAGAACTTTTTATATCATTTTTCTGAATCCAAAAAAAAACTTACCATCATTCTCATTCCAAATGTTCGCCACACATTGTTCCTCGTGGTCTTTATTTTCTTTACCCTTTTTGATCAATTTTTGCTGCCTTTTTATGATTTTATCTTTTACTTTAACATAACGATCTACCAGACCTTTTTGTCGCTCCAATTTTGTTCGCACTCGGCTTCTGAAGAATGTAGAGAATACTGAACATTTATTTATATTTACATATTAGACTTGTCACAGTGAAAAATTAACATTTGCATAAAACTAAAAGCACATCAAGCAGAATAATTAAGTTATCTTATACAATTGACTATAATAAAAATATTTATAATATGATGACAATAAGACTTATTTTATTTTATACCTTTTTGCGATAGGATCAGGAACTTTTGAATGTGATTCAAGCATCGCAAAACATTTCAAAGGAGCCTTTTGCAAAGCCAATCTTCTACTTCGCTTCGAGCTGAGTTGCACATCGCTTGGTTTCTCATCGACTTTAAATAGCTCATCATTAGTTCTCAGAGAAAATTCTTTTCTGAAATTGATGTAATGTGACATGAAATATAGAACATTTTAACATAATAAGTGTACATTAAAAATTACATTACCCAAGTCTTTCTTGAAGACGCTTATCATCGAGAAATTCATCTACATCTTTAATATCAACGTGCTTTCTCCAAGAAGCTTTGGATTTTTTTGACACACGTTTTTTGGGGCCTGCTAATGCCATGTTTAGCTAAATTATGCTACGTATATTAATACGTTTAATAAATACTTCAACACTATGTACAATATATTTGTTACTGTTATTCAATAAACCACTATAGTTTTTATTTTCTTAACACATTAAAAATAAAATAATTATTGAATGAACTGTCAACACAGGCAAAATATTTGCCATGTGATATATGTTGAGGTTAAGAGTAAAAAAACATAGACACTTTGTATATTTATATTAGAGATACGACAGATAGTATCGTTACCAAACCATAGAAAATTAAAAATTTAAAACAGAGATCGACACAAAACCGCCAAACATTTAAATAAAATAATTTAATAACTTCCCGCAGGGTAAGTTAAGTAAACGCAAAAAATCGATAATGAAAATGTTTGCATATCTTTACGTTTCAGAGGTTTCTGAACATTTTGTCATACCTTAGAAAAAATGGATGGATGTGTGTGTATGTATGTTTAGATACAATTTTTTGTCCACGATTTCGGGCCCACAAATCAACCGATTTGAATAATTCAAAAAGCATTCGATTTCTACTGATGGGGAGACGTGCTGATTAGTTTTTGGCAAACACAGGTTCAGCCGGTTCGGAGATACGGAGCATAAAGTGCTAAAAATGGAAATTCAGTTTTTTGAGGTAACGGAGCGCCCAATTGGAATGATACAAAAACATTTTGCTTATATTGACGGAATGAAAAATTGATAAAATTTTTGGAAAGGCAGGTCTAGCGGTTTCGGAGATAGAGAGAAAAAAGTAAAAGATACGCACATCAAATCATCAGATATTCCATAATTTTTTTAAAAATGAGTACTAACTTTGTTACAATTTTGTTGGACAATCAATACCAAGATTGTTAATTTTCAAAGTTTACTGATATGGTTCAAGCAAATTTCAAAATTTGTCGAAAACATTTTTTTTCAAAATGTTCAAAAATATACAAAGTTTTATGCTTCAAATATGAATTTTGAATTTACAATTCAGTTTGAAAATGTATATACTTCAAATTCGTTATTCTAATCGTAAGAAATATATCCTCAGATAAATTCATTCGGCACCTCTTGCTAATGTAAACATTCTCAAGTATTTTTAGTGTTAAAATCGTCAATGTATATTTTACGAACAAATACATATATAGTAATTATAAAAATCTCTTTAAAATTATTTAAAACAATTATTATTAATCATTGATCAATATTTATTGATTACTGATATTTGCCCTCGAATATTTAATTCTGGTACGGGAAGTTACAGCAATTTGCCTTAAGGCACGATGCCATGCACCACTAGTTTCTTTTATTAATTTTCCGACGGGGAAGTTTATGTTTTCGTGGGTAAATCCGATATGCTAAATTTATGTTTCCTAGACCTTTCAAGCCATTCTGAATCGAATGAGACTAGAAAAAAGTATGTGTGAATGTATGGCTGTGTGTGCATAAGAGCCTCAAGAACAGCTGAACAGATTTCAAAAATTTTAAAAGCCATTAGATGAAATTTGACAAGCACTTGCGTTGGTGAAAGGGAAAAAAATTAAAAAGATTTTTAAACAACAAATACAATTTAAGAATGCAATAAAAATCAGTCTCATTAAATGAGTACTTTTTAATCAGAATTACTAATAACGATTTTATTATACGCTATATATTGTCTTATAGTTTTGGATCTATATTTTTTTTTTAACTTTCAAATTTATAATGAAATTTTGTTCAATTTTCTTCATAACTATTTAAAAATACTTAACAATTATTCCAGGCAGTTAAGAAATTCATTTTCTTTTTTTTTTTAATTTTCGTAAAAATTGAAAATAAAAGTTCAAAATTATGAACGTGAGAACCTATTTTAAATAGCTTTTTTTTATAAGCATACCAGTTGTAAATAACATTTTCAACAATTTGATGGGTTCAATTCAAAGATTCAATTTAGCCCAATACTTTTCGAAAATCCGGGACAATCTGGGACAAAAGGTTTAAATCCGGGACAAATATTGCTTTGAAAAAAACTCGGGACATAAGGTGGAATTTCGCGACTGTCCCGGCCAAACCGGGACATATGATGACCTTACTTAAGGGGCACAACTAGTGTAACCGCCTAAAAAAAAATGATTTTTGGGAATTTATATTAAAAAAACTACTTTATCAATCATTTCAATTTTAGGCATATATTTATACATGTTTTAAGAATACATAGTAAAACTTTTGAAGAAAAAAATTAAATATATTTTAAGTTATCGTCGATCTCCAACGGCGCGACAAAAAAAGGCCCTTCACTGCTGCAGTGATTCCGGCCCTCTACGTAGATGAAATTAAAAAAAATTAAATTAACTAGATAATATTATCTGTAAAATGAACTACGATAAAGAAAAAAATCAAAAATTGACAAAATGACGACGTTTTTTAAAAAAACGTCGAATTTTACCCAAAATTTTGGTCGTTTTTGAACTGCCAAAATTCGATTTTTGATCCGATCGAAAAATCGATAGTTCATTTTACGGAGAACTATATAGAACATGTAAAAAAAATTGGTAGTGATAAGATCATTTTGTTTTTGAGTAATCGCTGCAGCAAATTCGGAAAATGCTCTTTCGAGAAAAACGCGTTTGATGAAAAAATGATCGTTGTATTATACGAGTATACTATATGTATACTTTTTAAATGGCTGTAACTCAAAAACTATTCAAGATATCGATTTAAAATTTTGGTATATTATTTTTAAAGGTATAACCTATCGAAATATTAAAAAAAAGAATATTTGATTTTCTGAAAATTTCACACTAGTAGTGCTCCTTAAGGCAAAATGTCACCTACAGCTAGTTGTCGTCAATTCAAGCGACTCAATTCAGAAGAGCCATGCCTTGGAAAAGATTGATGTATGAGCGTAAGTGTGCATGTATATCCCTCCGTCGGTCGGATATTTTTTCACCTTCGAACGGTCGGAAAGGTCTGGCTGGACCACCATTCATTTTACATGCATTTATATGGGATAAATGAGTTTTTGGTGTCTTATGTATTAACGATTATATAAAAAAATCAAGAAATATCTTGCGTTGCTTTTTTGTTAATTTTTCTCTTTTAAATCAATGAAAAACAATATTCATTCTTTTTCGGCGCCTTTGAAATGAATGTGTGCATTACTCATCCGATTTTCAGTGTTTGCGATTACCAATAAGTTTGGTAGGTTTTCAAGGAACTCTCGTCATGAAAATACTAACATTCATGTTAGAACACTTAGCAAAGAATATAAACAACGCAGTTTGAATAGAAAATACCATGAAAAAAGACAAAATACTGGTTTACATATATCAAAAAGCGTATATTTCATACAAAATGTATGGGTGGTCTGGACAGACCTTTCCGACCGTTCGAAGTATAAAAAAGTTAATATCCTTATAATTATCCTTCTGTACATTTTTTCGTCCTGATTTTTTCATTGATCGACAGCTAATGAATTTTTAGGAGAAGTCAAGAAATTTCAAGTCGATAGGATTACTAGAAGTATTTTTTTTTTAATTGAAGTCGAAAAAAGTCTGGCCAGACCACGCCGACCGACGGAGGGATATGTGTGCATGTGCGTTCTTGCAAATAACCAACGCAAAATTTAGACTGCGCCCTCTGCACCCCTTCCACACGCAAATTTACAATCCCTTCCCCATTTACAATCAAAAGCGGTTACTGCAAGGATTCGCTACAATTTTTATCATTATTTTGTTTTGGCACTCGCCCGCACAAGCACACACGCTTAACAGAGTAGATCGACAATTGCTTACGACAAGGTAAATATTTGATGAAAAATGTAACTAGCTGTAAGTGGAATTCTGTCTTAAGGCAATTAAGGCATCGTGCCTTAGGGCAAATTGCTGGAACTTCCCGTACCAAAAATTATTATTTTTTTAAAAAACGATTAACATTTTTGAAAAAAAATTACTTCGAAAAAATAAGATTTTTGACAAACAATTAGACAAAAAATTACTTTTTAAAAAAAAATTTTTTTTTAAATTTTTTTTTTGTGAAAAAAAAAATGTTTTCTTTATTCTGACATATTTTGAAAGATCTAAACTTTTTTTCAAAGCAATCGTACTGCTTTAACTGCATAAAGACGAAATATCAAACCGCGTAAGCGCCGCGTCGATGTCTAACGCGTAAACATTGGTACGGAACCCATAGGAATGTAAACCAAAATTATACTTATTGTTAAAATCTCTATAAAATATCTCGTAATTTGATGTGCATATGTCTAATGATCATTTTTGACCGTCAAATGGCATTTTTTTTAACTTTTTTCATTAGATCTCCGAAACCGCTAGACCTGCCTTTATGACAATTTGATCGGTTCTTCACCTTGTCAATATAAGTAAAATGTTTTTTGAATTATTAAAATCGGACTTTCCGTTCTCTTAAAAACTGAGTTACCGTTTTCGGCACTTTTTGCCCCGTATCTTCGGAACGGCTAGACCTGACTTCGCCAAAAACTAATCAGCACGTCTCCTTATCAATACGAATCGAATGTTTTTCGAATTATTCAAATCGGTTGATCGGTGTTCCCGAAATCGTCGACGAAAATTTGTATCCGCACATACATACACACACGCACACACACACACACATACACACATACATCCATTTTTTCTAAGGTATGCCAAAATATTCAGAAACCTTTGAAACGTCGAGAAATGCAAAAATTTCCATTTTCGATATTTTTGCGATTACTATAACTTGCCCTACGGGAAGTTAATAAAACTTTACGTAAATTTGCTGTTAGTGGCATTTTGCCTTCAGGAAAGTCAGGACATATTGAATAAGAATCGAGATTTTAACTGTTCATTTCCAAAATAAAGTTTCCGCTTTCGCCAACAAGTAAACATTGCGATTTCCAATTGATATCTTTCGAACAGTATTATAATATCTATAATTCTATTAATTTTAGTGCACAAACACGTCCGTTCATGTCCTAAAAACGTGTTCCACTATTCCCAACATCAATAAATTTTATAGTTTAATCGCATTTCGGATAATGGAACGATCGTAAGACTACGCCGCTCATTTTTTCAACTTTTAATGAATTTTCGAAGTTGAACGGCTTGTATGACCGTAATATTTTTAAGAGTCACAAAGAAACGGCACAGCCGATCTTTACCAAAAACAAATAAGCAGCAGCAAATGCTCTTGTTGCCAGAGGTACAGAGATAGATATAGGGCTGATATTTGCATCAAACGTTATTGAAAATATTTGGTTTCGGTTTTTAAATTCTCCTACAACAAATTGTAATTACATACAATTTTCTCTCTTCAAATTCTCTAAAATCGTATACAGAATCTGTATAGGTAATGCAATACTGGTATACCGCCCAAATTTTCGGAGGTATTCATACCGGTATTTATCTTAAAAATCCGGTATTTTCGGTGTTTTTACATAAGCGCTAATTTTACTGGATACAATTGCACTCGAATTTAGAGTTCTCGGCACAAATTAATCTTTAAACTAGAGGTGTATGGAATCGTGCCTAAAAACAAATTCCTGGAACTTTCCGTACCGTAATGAAATATTCGAGAAATTTTAAACGTTTTCAAATATATTATTACAAATAATGTAACTGTCATTATTTTTGCTATCTTGTTATATCTGAGCAAATCAAATGTAAATCATAAATAAATCAATTTATCTCCAGAATATTTACAATCGTCATTTCATTTCGAATTCAATTTCAAAAAAATAGTTGCCTAATTTACACAAAATTGAAAAAGTGCTCCCGTATAGTCACAGTTTTCACAAAACATTTGCTAATAATTCTGTGCGACATTTTCATTTATACTGTGCTTAGCTTGGCGGCATTTTCACATTTTTCAATAGATTTCACAAAATTGGAAAAGCGCTCCATTACATAAACAGTCTAAACGCACTTGTGTAAACATTTGCACCAGGGTAGCGCTTAGACTGTGCTTAGCCTGGGTAATTTTTTGAATTTTTAATCCAAAATTACAAAAATATTTTATGGAAAATAAAAAAAAGTAATAATTTTTTATCCTCAGAAGCAATTGTTTTGTCAATACAAGCAAAAAGTTTTTTAGATCATTCAAATCGGACGCTTAGTTCACTCAAAAACTGCCATTTTGTGCAAATTTAGCTCTGTATCTTCGAAATAGCGGAACCTGTCTTTGCCAAAAACTAATCACCACATCTCCCTATCAATAGGGATCGACTGTTTTTTTAAACCATTCAAATCGGTTGATCCGTGCGCCTGAAAACGTGGACGAAAAAATGCGCACATACAAAACACACACACACACACATCCATTTTTTCTGAGGTATGCCAAAATGTTCAGAAACCTTCAAAAAGTGGAGAAATCCAAAAATTTTCATTTTCGATTTTCGGCCCATTACTATAACTACCCTACGGAAAGTTAAAAATCTATTTGACGGTGAAAAATGATCATTAGACATATGTACATCAAATCATCAGACATTATATAGATTTTAATAATTATTACAATTTTTGTTTACATTTATATGAGAAGTTATTGGAAGCTCCAACAACTTTCCTTAAGGCACGATGCCATGCACCACTAGTTTAATATTTAATAAATTGCTATATCAAATATTGCTTTCAGAGTATATCGCTACTTTCAGGATTAAAATGGGTAACAATGAAAGTCTAAATGCTGAAGGAGAAATAGTTCCGGTAGCTGAAGAAATTCAACAATCGGCAGGAAGGTATGTATATATATTAGGGCGGGTCGATTTGTATGGGTAAAAAAAGTCACATAGGCACATATGATATTCGTATACTAGGGATCAAAATAAGATACTTTGCCGAAGAAACCATATTTCTAAAATAAATTCTGATGTCCCGTGCATTGGGTCAAAGATTGGGTCAAATTGTAAAAAATCCTGTTTTTGGCTCATTTAAAGCGCCTCAATAATGTTCAAATGTATGACCGACCCCCAGTAACTTTGGAAGGCCGATCTACCCATGCCCATGGTTCACCCCCTGGGACCTCCCCTTAGAAGTCTTCCATACAAATATTGCAAAAAATCATCGTTTTTGGTATTTTACTCAGCAAAAAATGTTTTTTTTTTTAAACATTTTTTTCAGATATTAATTCATCTGATGATAGGTGGATCGGCCTTCCAAAGTTAGTTGGGGTTTGTCATACATTTGGACGCGATTGGAGCACTTTAAATGGATTAAAACGGAATTTTTCAAAATTTAGTCCCTATCTTTGGGTCAATGCACGGGACATCAGAATTCATTTTAGAGGTATGGTTTCTTCAGCAAAGAATCTTATTTTGATTTCTAGTATCCGCAAATTATATGTGCCTATATATATATATATATATATATATATATATATATATATATATATATTGATTGTTTCTTTTCCGAACAGTAAATCCAATAATAAAAAACAATTTGTTTTTTGAAGATGTTTAATAACGACGTTTCGGAACTAGATACGTTCCATCATCAGGTTTATTCTGTAATAATTTATATATTCATATCCAGTGCTGGATTTACAGTAGGGGCAGTCGGGGCCACTGCCCAGGGCGGCAAATTTTTGGGGGCGGCAAAATTTAGATAGTGAGAAGAAAATTCTTTACCATATAATTAACTCATTTTTTTAATAACATTTTTAATTTCAAGAAATATAATTAACAAAAAATTATACAAATTTATTAGCAAAATTTAGCAATTTTGCTAATATAAAGATTCGTAAGTGAGTTGAAAGTTTAAGAAAAATATGTTCTTCAGATCTCGAGCCATCTTAATATGACAAATTTGTGCACTTCCAAGCTCATGGCGCAGAAAAAAATTAAATTAGTGACGCATGGTATTGTGCCTTACGACAATTTACATGTTATAAAAAGCTTTAAAATTTTTTGAAAATGATAAACATTGACTTTAAAAAAACTTTTTTTTTATATTTCGAAATTTTTTGAAAATTATTAAGTTTCATTTATTAAACTTATTAAAATTAAATTTTATTTGAATAATTTGATTTCTATTGATAGCGAGACGTGCTGATTAGTTATTGGCCAAGACGGGTCCAACTGTTTCGGAAATACGGGCCAAAATGCCAAAAATAATAATTCATTTCTTGAGAAATGAAACGTCCAATATCATTCAAAGAAATTTACATATATGGAGACAAAATGGAGAACTGATTAAATTTGTGGGAGGCAGGTCTAGCGGTTTCGGTGATCCAATAAAAAAATTTGAAAGAGAAACATTTGGCGGTCAAAAATGATCATTAACCATATGCACATCAAATTATCAGATATTTCAATAATATAAATTTTGGTTACATTTCTATGGGTTCTGTAAAATTATTTATCTGTTATTCTGCGAGGCGGCGCTTACGCGCTTCTTTATTTTACTGCTAAGCCAGGCCGATCGCTTTAATTTTTTTTTAAATATTAATTTTTGGTACGGTTTCAGCAATTTATCTTGAGGCACGATGCCAAGCACCACTATTTACACTATGTAATGCGTAATAAATGTTCTGCAATCAAATAGTTATTTTAATTCTAGAAAAATGATATATATATAAACTGATTTAAGTAAAAATTTAGGGAAGGGGCGGCATTTTTGTCAGTGCCCCAGGGCGCCAAATTTCTAAATCCGGCCCTGTTCATATCACTAATTAAAAACACTCGATTTTTTCGAGGATATTTTTAATGTTGCGACTTCACAAGACTTTAACACACTGAAGTAACTTAAGTCTTGTGAAGTCGCAACATTACAAATATCCTCGAAAAAATCGAGTGTTTTTAACAAAAAATATTAGTGATATGGATATATAAATTACTGATGATGGAACGTATCTAGTTCCGAAACGTCGTTATTAAACATCTTTAAAAACAAATTGTTTTTTATTATTGGATTTACTGTTCGGAAAAGAAACAATCAATATATTGAAAAAATCCAGGACTTATCTATTGAATATATATATATATATATATATATATATATATATATATATATATATTACAGGACAACGTATGTCGGGCCACCTAGTATATATATATATTTATATATATATGTATATTTATTTAACATCTAATTCATTCTCAATCTATGTCCTACTCAAAATTTAATTTTCAGATTAATTGTTTATTATAAAAATAAAATTTTATAGCAAAGCTGTGCCTGACAATAGTTAAAAAATTGCACATTTTAATTGTGTAAATGATGACTCGACACATACATACTTTTTCCTTTAATATAACAATTAAACAATTTTAGTTCAAGGGCGACAAGAACACTTTTTGTAGGAACACCATTAGAAGGAGTGTCTCGAAGGCTTCATTCGCATTATTGGCGCGAAGAACCAAACATCGAAGAAGGAGCTAAATCTACGTATGTATAAAAATTTAATTAAAAAAAATTACTTACAGATAATGTATAATATATTAATATATCTCGCAATGTTTTGATTTCAATTCTCCATTCCTTTCACATCAGTTTTATACCATAATCGTTTATTTTTTCATTCGAACCTTTTAGTTCGTTTAATTTTCCTTTATCATATACCTTTCATTTATGGCAAATTTCTTGACAAAAAGCGGATGGATCGATACCATTCCTAAGAGAGAATCCTAAACAAAAAAGAGTGTGCGTATGGTTCACAAACGATTGAAGTAAAACTTATTTGCTACTGTACAAGATGACATTTAATACAACATATAACAATTTTTAACAATGTTTATAAGTAATATGGTAACACTCGTGATGCACACATTTATATTAGTGTCAACCATTATACACATTTATATAATGATAAATTATAAATTATATATTTATAATAGCATTAAAAATATGTATAATATTTAAAAACAATAATGTAATTAAAGTCATACTTCTAATATGATATGATCGGTTTGTCATTGTAATTAGCATTTAGGATTCGAACCTTCATTAGAGAAATGAAGTAATTGCTGATTAATAAATTCTATAATAATCGTTCACACATCGGATTATGTTAAGACGCCAAAAGAAATATTGTTTTCACAATTTAACTCAACATGCAATTGTGTTTGAAGAACTTCACGTAATTAAAATTAACATACATTCATTGACTGCTTGTATTTTTTTTACTTTTTCGCTGGCGATATAATCTCATTCTTTGAACAGCTGTAATATCTGTCTTGTGTAAAAAATATTTTCCATTTTAATAACTTCAAAGATTTATAGAAACTACGAATAATATAGAAAACATGTCTAACCAATAAAGTTACGTTTAGTACACGGCACAAGAGTTTAATTTATTTTATTATTTTTAACGAACAGGGTAAAATATTCTTCTCACTCAGGCATTTTTCATTAAATCAATATTTGTACTACGATGTAACTTTAAAATGTTTATTTGTCTATGCCGATTTCCTTGTTGATATCGGTACGCATACAACGTTGATGCCGGTACGCATACAACGACAGATCTCTATTCACATACACGACGACTAATCACAATCGACCCGTATAGAAATGATATCATCGAGAGCGAATGACAACCCTTATCTGCCGTAACGCACTTCTGTTGCATTTGTACGGATTTACACTCTAGTCGCGCCTAAAGAAGTTTTACTTCAATATTATTTTCGATTCTATTCAACAAATGAAACTTTTAACAAATCTAAAACCTTTTATTTTTCGGAAACAACTTTGTAATAAATTTTCTTCGTTTATTTGAGAATTGTGTAATATTAATTAAAATTTATTTTTTAGGGAAAAAGATCCAAGTTCAAACGACAGACAGGAGCCCATTATAATTGAAGACCCAGTCACGAGGTATGTAAATAATGAATGATCCAAAAAACATTCAATTTGTAATGATTGGGAGAAGAGATGACTAGTTTTTGTCAAAGGCAGGTCCAGCCGTTTCGGAGATACCGAGCAAAATGTGCAAAGAATGGCAGTTTTTAAAAGAACTATGCATCCGATTTGAATGATTCAAAAAACTTTTTGCTTGTGTTGATGAAACGATTGCTTTTGAAAAAAAAACTTTTTTTCAATTTTTTTTTTCTTATCTTCACATAATATTTTTTCTTGAATATCCAAAATAATTCGGATTTGAATTTTAATTCTGGCTAAAGTTCTAAAGCTCTCTAATATACTTCAAACTAGTGGTGTATGGCTTCGTGTCTTAAGGCAAATTGCTGGAACTTCTCGTACCGTAACGAAATGATCGAGAAATATTAAATAGATTTTCAAATAGATTTTTATAAATATTGTAACATGGTCTAATATTTATAAGAATTATATAAACTAAATTGCAAAGTTGAAATTATTTGTTTGGTATATTAGAACAGAATTAAAATTAAAATCTGAATTATTTTCGATATACAAAAACAAATTTTTTTTTAACAAAAAATTAGAAACAAAAAAATTCTTCCGAAAGCAATTATTTTGTTAAAACAAGCAAAAAGTTCTTTGAATAAGTAATTAAAATCGGACGCTTAGTTCTCTCAAAAACTGTCATCTTTTGCACATTTAGCTCTGAATCTTTGAAATGGCTGGACCTGCCTTTGCTAAAATATAATCACCTCTTATCCCAATCATTGGGATAAGAGGATTGGGATTTCTATATCAATTATATATTGTTAATATTTTCAGTGGGCAAATTTCTCGTAAAACAAAAGAAAATCGCGCAATGGAAATAGCTGAAAAGCGACCAAGGCCAAGGTTTGTATTAATCATTAAAAAATACAAATAAATCTAAAATTTAGAATAAAATATTAAATATACTTTTCAAAATGCCTTTATATATCAATTATACATTGTTAATATTTTCAGTGGGCGAATTTCTCGTAAAACAGAAGAAAATCGCGCAATGGAAATAGCTGAAAAGCGATCAGGACCAAGGTTTGTATTAATCATTAAAAAATGCAAATAAATCTAAAATTTAGAATAAAAGATTAAATATACTTTTCAAAATGCCTTTATATATCAATTACACATTGTTAATATTTTCAGTGGGCGAATTTCTCGTAAAACAGAAGAAAATCGCGCAATGGAAATAGCTGAAAAGCGATCAACGCCAAGGTTTGTATTAATCACTAAAAAATACAAATAAATCTAAAATTTAGAATAAAAGATTGAATATACTTTTTAAAATGCCTTTCTATATCAATTATACATTGTTGATATTTTCAGTGGGCGAATTTCTCGTAAAACAGAAGAAAATCGCGCAATGGAAATAGCTGAAAAGCGATCAACGCCAAGGTTTGTATTAATCATTAAATATACAAACTAGCTGTAAGTGGAATTCTGTCTTAAGGCAATTAAGGCATCGTGCCTTAAGGCAAATTGCTGAAACTTCCCGTATCCAAAAATTATTTTTTTTTAAAAAACGATTAACAATTTTGAAAAAAAATTACTCTAAAAAAATAAGATTTTTGAGAAACTATAAATTGGACAAAAAATTACTTTTTTTTGAAAAAAAATTTTTTTTCGAAAAAAAAAATTTTTTTTGAAAATAAAATTTTAATTTTTTTTTTTTTGAAAAAAAAATATTTTCTTTATTGTGACATATTTTGGAAGATCTAAACTTTTTTTCAAAGCAATCGTACTGCTTTAACTGCATAAAGACGAAATATCAAAGCGCGTAATCGCCGCGTCGCCGCCTAACGCGTAAACATTGGTACGGAACCCATAGAACTGTAAACCAAATTCATACTTATTGTTAAAATCTCTATAAAATATCTGATAATTTGATGTGCATATGTCTAATGATCATTTTTGACCGCCAAATGGCATTTTTTTTTACTTTTTCATTTGATCTCCGAAACCGTTAGACCTGCCTTCATGAAAATTTGATCAATTCTTCATCTTGTCAATACAAGTAAAATGTTTTTTGAATTATTTAAATCGGACGCTCCGTTCTCTTAAAAACTGAGTTACCGTTTTCGGCACTTTTTGCCCCGTATCTTTGGAACGGCTAGACCTGCCTTCGCCAAAAACTAATCAGCACGTCTCCTTATCAATACGAATCGAATGTTTTTTGAATTATTCAAATCGGTTGATCCGTGTTCCCGAAATCGTCGACGAAAATTTGTATCCGCACATACATACACACACGTACATACATACATACATACATACATACATACATACACACACACACACACACACACACATACATCCATTTTTTCTAAGGTATGCCAAAATGTTCAGAAACCTCTGAAACGTAAAGATATATAAAAATTTTCATTTTCGATTTTTTTGCGATTACTATAACTTACCCTACGGGAAGTTAATAAATCTAAAATTTAGAATAAAAGATTGAATATACTTTTTAAAATGCCTTAGAAATACTTTTCTATATCAATAATATTTCTTTGTTAATTATGTCAATAGACGATTGTTTCGAGAGTCGATGGGTGGACCCGAAGAGGAAATAATGTGGGGGTATGTATTATTAGAAATATAAAAAAATCAAGAATTATGAATAAAATTGTATATTGTATAATTTAAAGAATATCAGAATCGGAGCGACTTTCATCCAGTCTGACAAATTTGAACGAAAGCCAGGACGTCAACATTATGGAACACCCGGTCACAAGGTATGTAAAAAATAGTTGCTAAGTTGCAATTTCAAAATAAAATTTGAATTTTATTTATACTATATTATGGGACTGATTCTGCTGCATAACAGACAGATGTTATGGGCAAGGCTATGTTATAAAGAACTTTTCAAACAAATTCGTACTAAATATTGACAAAGCTATGGAGTTGCCGTACAGTCAGGCGTATTTCTCAGGTTGTCAGATAGAAAACCTACCGCACAAATATAAAAAAAACTATCTTACATAACAGGGTGTTTCTGACCCAGCTTCATAACATACGAGCGACGTTGCAGTTTATGTGTAAAACGCCTGAATGTACAGCAAGTACATGACTTTTTGACAGTATTCAGTATGATTCAGTAGCATAATGTATGGAACTTGGACTAAAAATATAAAAAAATCAAAAATTATGAATAAAATTGTAAATTGTATAATTCAAAGAATATCAGAATCAGATCAACTTTCATCCAGTCTGACAACTTCGAACGAAAGCCAGGACACCATCATTATTGAACACCCGGTCACAAGGTATGTAAAAAATAGTTGCTAATAAGTTGCAATTTGAAAATAAAATTTTAAATTTATATATACTATATAAAACCGATTCTGCCGCATAACAGACAAGTGTTATGGGCAAAGTTATGAAGAACTTTCCAAACAAATTCGTACTAAACATTGCCAAAGCCATGGGGTTGCAGTGCAGTCAGGCGTATTTCTCAGGTTGTCAAATAGAAAACCTAATGTAGAAACCGCACAAATATCAAAAAAAACTATCTTACATAACAGGGTGTTTCTGACCCACCTTCATAACATACGAGTGACGTTGCAGTTTATGTGTAAAACGCCTGAATGCACAGCAAATACATGACATTTTGACAGTATTCAGTATGATTCAGTACCATAATGTATGATACTTGGACTAGAAATATAAAAAAATCAAGAACTATGAATAAAATAGTATATTGTATAATTCAAAGAATATCAGAATCAGAGCAACTTTCATCCAGTCTGACAAATTCAAACGAAAGCCAGGACACCATCATTATTGAACACCCGGTCACAAGGTATGTAAAAAATAGTTGCTAAGTTGCAATTTCAAAATAAAATTTGAATTTTATTTATACTATATTATGGGACTGATTCTGCCGCATAACAGACAGATGTTATGGGCAAGGCTATGTTATGAAGAACTTTTCATACAAATTCGTTCAAAATATTGACAAAGCCATGTGGTTGCCGTGCAGTCAGGCGTATTTCTCAGATAGAAAACCTACCGCACAAATATCAAAAAAACTATCTTACATAACAGGGTGCTTCTGACCCACCTTTATAACATACGAGTGACGTTGCAGTTTATGTGTAAAACGCCTGAATGCACAGCAAATACATGACATTTTGGCAGTATTCAGTATGATTCAGTAGCATAATGTATGGAACTTGCACTATAAATATAAAAAAAATCAAGAATTATGAATAAAATTTGTAAATGTGTATAATTCAAAGAATATCAGAATCGGAGCAACTTTCATCCAGTCTGACAAATTCGAACGAAAGCCAGGACACCATCATTATTGAACACCCGGTCACAAGATATGTATAAAAAATTTAATGTTATATATACTATAATGTGGGACCGAATCTGCTGCATAACAGACAAATGTTATGGCAAGGCTATGTTATGAAGAACTTTCCATACAAATTCGTACTAAACATTGCAAAAGCCATGTGGTTGCAGTGCAGTCAGGCGTATTTCCCTGGTTGTCAATAAAAAAACCTTACGTAGAAACCGCATAAATATCAAAAAAACTATCTTACATAACATGGTGTTTCTAACCCACCTTCATAACATACAAGTGACGTTGCAGTTTATGTGTAAAACGCCTGAATGCACAGCAAATACATGACATTTTGGCAGTATTCAGTATGATTCAGTAGTATAATGTATGGAACTTGGACCGTAACATGGCCTTTCCATAACATTTTTCTGTTATGCGGTAGAATCGGTGCCGATCTTGAAGACTCTTTTTAAAGTATTTAATTGATGGAATTGTTAGTTTCAGAACAACCGACTACAAGTCGTTGATTGTCACATTTGACAAAGAAACTTTATATGGGTATGTCAAAAAAAATATTAACACTTTTAGTTACCTTTTTCTTCCAAGTTGTCAATATTTAACTCATTTCGTAAATATTTACTTGTCCTAAGTGCTTCTACTCTAGTTGTGTCTTTTCTTCATTTCAAAGGATTCTTGAAAATCTGAAAATTATTATCATTACTATACGTTATAATTACTTACTTAGATACTAATATAATTTGTACTTATTATTAAATTATGTGATAATTTGTGGGGCAATTTTGCCGTAACATAGCTCATAAAATAACGTTGTCATGACAACGCTCTCTTATGCTTGTTTTTGGTAGTGAAAATTATGAAAATGTCTATTTATTTATTTTTTAGGAAAAAAGATCAAAGTTCAGGCGACAGCCTGGATACTATTATAATTGAACACCCAGTCACCAGGTATGTAAATAATGAATGATCCAAAAAACTAAGGTATGCTAAAATCTCCGAAATAGTTAAATCTGCCTTTATAAAAATTTCAACGGTTATTCATTTCGTTAATGCAAGAAAATAAATTTGAATCATTCAAATTGATCCGTGCTCTCAAAATCGTCCACGAAAATTTGTACCCGCACGTATGCACACACACGCATACGTACATTTTTCTAAGGAATGCCAAATGTTTTTTTGCCGTTATTTTAAGCTTGTTTTTGGTAGTGAAAATTATGAAAATGTCTATCTATTTAATTTTTAGGGAAAAAGATCCAAGTTCAGGCGAGAGCCAGGAGACCCTTATAATTGAACACCCAGTCACCAGGTATGTAAATAATGAATGATCCAAAATATTAAGGTATGCCAAAATCTCCGAAATCGTTGAATCTGCCTTTATAAAAATTTCAACAATTGTTCATTTCGTTAATGCAAGAAAATAAATTTGAATCATTCAAATTGATTCGTGCTCTCAAAATCGTCGACGAAAATTTGTATCCGCCCGTATGCACACACACGCACACGCACATTTTTTTCTAAGAAATACCAAAAGTTTTTTGCCGTTATTTTAAGGGGGTGTTCTAGTATAGAAACTCAAAAAAAAATCTCTATATCTATATCTCTAAAAATATTTTTTTTTTTGTTTCATATTTTCAAAGTTAACTATCTAAGAATATGGGTACGAGAAGGTTTTTGAAAATTTGTATTATTTTTAGAGATATAGGCCGGTCTCCAATCTGGTTTGGAGTCTAATCAGACAAAAGGCATTATGAAGTCATTAGACCAATTTATGACAGTTTATCGTCAGATGAATTATTAATTCGATGTTTAGGTTCAGAAACTCAGAACAATAATTTGGATTTTCGCGCCGAAACATATTAATTCCCGATCTCGGGTATTTGAAAAGCAACATTTATTGCTGTTTGCATATTCAATGAAGGTTCCTTTCCGATTTTAAAAATGATGACCCTTATGGTAATGCAAATTGGGTGAGAAACTCATTCATATGCTGTAAGACGAGACAAGGCCCGAATTGAACGATCTGAAATACGTACATCCAACGTTTCAAAGGAGGCTAGAACTGCTCGATTTGAATAGAGAAATGCAGAAAATAGTTTTTTTTTGAAGTAGAAGAAGGTCCGATGCATGAAGCAGGAATGAAAAATCAAATAAAAGAAGTATAACATATCATTTTATGACTTTGACAGCAAAAAACTTTAAATGCGTTTTTCTCAGAACAGACTTTTTCAGTACTGTTGACACGATTTCTCGAGTTCTACTCAACCGATTCACTTGAAATGTTTAGAGAGTCTTGTTTATAGACCTATCTGTAGCCCGAACTAGCATCATCCCCAAATTCCAATTTTCACTATATTTAAAAAATTCGAGAAACTCAAAAAAACAGTAAACAAGACACTTTTTTTCAAACAGTCGCCAATTTGTAAAAAAAAAATTATCATCGCTAGTTCGGGCGATTGCGACATCATTGTAGATTAATAATCTTTTTATTTATTTTATTTCGGATGGCTAGGAGGGTCGAAATCATGTCAAGACGGAGGTGCAAAATTTTTGAGACCCCCTACTTCATCAGCTGCCAGTTTCTTCAATTTTCAATTTTTTGTTTTTTAATTTTTGTATTTAATTTCAATAATATTGATAAACAAGTGGTAAAAAATGAATAGTAAAAACATTCATTACTTTTGTTTTACGATACTTTAAACATGACCTAAAATTCATTGCTCTACACTAGAATACCCCCACTTGCTACGGGAAGCTAATAAGCAAAACTCTAACAAGTTGTATATAGCATCGTGCGTTAAGGCAAATTGCTGGAACTTCCCGTACCCAAAAAAATAATTTTTTCAAAAAAGATTTTTTTTTAAACTTTGAAAAAATTAGATTTTTGAGAAGTTTTAAATTTATAGATCTATTTTTTTTTATTTTGAAATATTTTGGAACTTTTTTTTAAAGCAATCGCACTGGTTTAGCAGCATAGACAAAATATCGAAGCGCGTAAGCGCCGCGTCGCCATTTAACGGATAAACAACGTTACGGAACCCATAGAAATGTAATAAAAATTATTACACATTATAAAAATCTCCATAAAATGCCTGATAATTTGATGTGCATAAATGTAATGATTATTGTTGACTGTAAATGGCATTTTTTTCATTATTTTTACTAGATCTCCGAAACCGCTAGACCTGCCTTTCCAAAGATTTAATCAGTTTTTCATCGTGTCAATACAAGTAAAATATTTTTTGAATTATTGAAATCGGACGCTCCGTTCTCTTAAAAACTGAGTTATCGTTTTTGGCACTTTTTGTCTCGTATCTTCGGAACGGCTAGGCCTGCCTTTGCCAAAAACTAATCAGTACGTCTCCTTATCGAATGTTTTTTGAATTATTGAAATCGGTTGATCTTTGTTCCCAAAATCGTCAACGAAAATTTGTATCCGCACACACATACATCAATTTTTTATAAGGTATGCCAAAATGTTCAGAAACCTTTGAAACGTGAAGGTATATAAAAAATTTTATTTTCGATTTTTTTTGCGATTACTATAACATACCCTACGGAAGGTTAATAAGAACAGACAGACAATATTAAAATTTGTTTGTAAAAACAATTATCTATTATATGCACTAGGTGACAACAATTTTTCTTCTTTAAATATGGATCTTGAAAAAATTTATTGCTTGTATATAAAATGTTAGTATGTATATTTAACTAGAGCAATTTATTTTTTTCTAAAAATTAAGGCTTTCATCACAATCCCGAACAAGGGAAGACACAAGCCAGAATTTAATATCGATGGATGATGGTCTTGTTTTGGAAATTGATAATCGTCCTGCAGATGGTGAGCAATTATTTTTAAATTGAAATACTTAATGAAAACAATATAATCAATAAAGCAAATCATTTCGTAGATATAGACAAAGATGAGAAACATCTCCCTCCCGAAGAATTGTTCGGAACAATAATGGTATTTTGTTCCGGCAATTACCGTGCGGTGAGGAAAGTTTGGCTGGGAGAGTATGTTCCTTATTATTACGAGGTAAATAGTAAGAATCACAAAATTTCTATACTTTTATTTGTTGATACCATTCTAATCATGGATAATTTATTAAATTCGAAAATCATAGTTTAAATAACTTTTGTCACTTAAAGGGCACAACTAGTGTAACTGCCTAAAAAGGGTGATTTTTGGGAATTTATATTAAAAAAATTACTTTATCAATCATTTCAAAATTTTAGGATTATATTTATACATGTTTTAAGAATACATAGTAAAATTTTTGAAGAAAAAAACTAAATATTTTTTAAGTTATCGTCGATCACCAACGGCGCGACAAATAAAGGCCCTTCACTGCTGCAGTAATTCCGGCCTTCTACGTGAATAATATTTTAAAAAAAATTCTCGTTAAACTAGATAAAATTGTCTGTAAAATGAACTACGATAGAAAAATTAAAAATTGACAAAATATCTGCGTTTTTTTTAAAAAAAAGTCGAATTTTCCCCAAAATCTTCGTCGTTTTTCGACTGCCGAAATTCGAGTTTTGATCCGATCAAAAAATCGATAGTTTATTTTACGGAGAACTATATATAGAACATGTAAAAAAAATTTGATAGTGATCGGATCATTTGTTTTTGAGTAATAGCTGCAGCAAATTCGGAAAATGCTGTTTCGAAAAAAATGCGTTTAAAGAATGATCGTTATACTATGTATGTACTATATATATACTCTTTAAATGGCTGTGACTCAAAAACTATTTAAGATATCGATTTAAAATTTTAGTATGTTATTTTTAAAGGTATAACCGAAAATATAGAAAAAAATATAGAAAAAGGTATAATAAAAATATGACCAGTTGTGTCCCTTAAGACGCAAAAGTAAATTTTGCTTGGTTTTACTGCAAAGTCTTTCAACAGTAATACCCATTAGGACTGCAATGTATTCGATACAATTTTTATTTTTAAAAGCAAAACTACTTTTAATTTTATAAACAACACATAATAATTTATTTTTGATAACTTATTATTTATTATAATTTTTTATTTTATTCGACTAATTTTTATTTATCACAGAATAACAAGAATCCCGGTGGATATGTCCACCGGAGAAAAGAAATTAATTTTCATGCCAGAGGCAAGAAATTGGAGGACAAGGCCCATTTTAAATATAGCAGTTAAAATAAATTTTTGTATTTTCTTTTAAATAGATAAATATTTATTTTGTTATTCAACGTTTCAGATTAAAATTAATTTTTGTTCATAATGATTTTTGTTTTTTTTATTTAGAAAGTTATTAACCTCCCGTAGGGTAAGTTATTGTAATCGTCCAAAAATCGAAATTGAAATTTTTTGCATTTGTCGACGTTTTGAAGGTTTCTGAACATTTTGGCATACCTCAGAAAAAATGGATGTATGTGTGTGTATGTGTGCATGTATGGATACAATTTTTCGTCCACGTTTTCGGGCGCACAAATCAACAGATTTGAATGGTTCAAAAAACATTCGATTCCTATTGATAGGGAGATGTGCTGATTAGTTTTTGGCAAAGGCAAGTCCAGCCGTTTCGGAGATATGGAGCAAAGAGTGCAGAAAATAGAAATGGATGTTTTTGAGAGAACGGTGCATCCAATCCAAATGATCTAAAAAACGAACAAATGATTCAATTCAAAATGACGGGGAGAAGTGGTGATTAGATTTTGGCAAAGGCAGGTCCAGCCGTTTTGAAGATACCGAGCTAAATATGCAAAAAAAATTAGTTTTTGAGTGAACCAAGCATCTGATTTGAATGATTCAAAAAACTTTCTGCTTGTATTGACAAAACAATTGCTTTTGAGGATAAAAAATTATTATATCTTTTTTTATTTTCCATAAAATGTTTTTGTAATTTTGGATTAAAAAAAATTCACAAAAATATCCAGGCTAAGCACAGTCTAAGCGCCACTCTGGTACAAATGTTTCCGCAAGTGCGTTTAGACTGTTTATGTATTGAACTAAAGCACTTTTCCAATTTTGTGAAAACTTTTGAAAAATGTGAAAATGCCGCCAAGCTAAGCACAGTATAAGTGAAAATGTCGCACAGAATTAGTTGCAAATGCGTTTAGACTGTTGATTATAAGGGAGCACTTATTCAATTTTGTGTAAATTAGGCAACTATTTTTTTTTAAATTGAATTTGAAATGACATGACGATTGTTAATGTTCTGGAGATAAATTGATTTATGATTTACATTTGATTTGCTCAGATATAACAAGATAGCAAAAATAATGAAAGTTACAGTATTTGTAATAATATATTTGAAAACGTTTAAAATTTCACGAATATTTCATTACGGTACGGGAAGTTCCAGCAATTTGCCTTAAGGCACGATGCCAAGCGCCCTACTAGTTTTGTATTTGGATTGAAACAAAATGAAAAAAATATATTTAAAAATAATATATAAAAAATGTTACGACCCCCCCAGTCTGTAAAAAAATGATATATTTCAAGTATGTATAAATAAAATTCATTTTAATTTTATTTATGTATTATCCTGACATCATCTTTCTACCCAACGTCAGTATACATATTTGGAAGATCATAATTCCATCGTCTTAAATTAAAACTAAATAACAAATTTTTGTATTTTTTCACCTATTTTAATAGATACTCTTTTTAGATTTCTTGCCACCTTTTTTGCTGTGATGAACTAAAACATGCTTGTAAATGGTGTAAGGCACATGGTAAGGTTTGGGAACCTTTATTTCTAGTTTCTTCTCGACATGGACTGGATAGTGTTTTTCTACGGTGAATGGCTCCTTCTTTTCAACCGTGTACGGAACCTTCTTCTCAATAATCTCTGGCACCACCTGAAATTTAACAAGAAATCAATCAACTTGGTAAAAGAAATTTAAATTTATCACTTATGGTATTTTATGATATTTCTTACCTTATAATATGGTACTTCAATGGGTTGTTCGACTTTTACGTGTACGGGATAAGGTTGTGGAATAGGGACTTTTAGGTAAGTTGGCACAGGTACAGGAACTGGATGAGGAATTGGTAATTTGACTTTCTCGTATACAGGAACGTGATAGTATTTTGGAATTTCTTTCGTTTTTTTGTGATGATGGGATCTAAGTTCGCCATAAGACCGAAAATCGTCAGAGTCATAAGCATCATCGCCGATTTCTTCCTCGGAATCGTCATCAGACTCGCATTCGTCTAGTAAATGATTTATCAAAATATGTAAAAAAAAAGTTCAATTTTTTCTACTATTTAATGTCCAACCAAAATTGGTAGCTAGTTGAAAGTGGTATTTTGCCTCAAGACAAGTTGCATGATCTTCTCGGTTCGTAAAATCAACTTAATCAACAAGAATTGACTTTCCGTAGGGTTAGTTATAGTAATCGCAAAAAATTGAAGATGAAAATTTTTATATATCTTTACGTTTTAGAGGTTTCTGAACATTTTGGCATACATTAGAAAAAATTGATGTATGTGTGTATGTGTGTGTTCAGATACCAATTTTCGTCGTTCGGTTTGAATGATTCAAAAAACATTCTATTCCTATTAATGAGTAGACGTGCTGATTAGTTTTTGGAAAAGGTAGGTCCAGTCGTTTCGAAGATACGGGGGCAAAAAATGCCAAAAATGGTAAATGAGTTTTTAAGAGAACTGAGCGTTCGATTTCAATAATTCAAAAAACATTTTACTTGTATTGACAAAAGAAAAAATTGATCATTTTTGAAGAGGCAGGTCTAGCGATTTCGGAGATCGAGTAAAAACAAGTAAACAAATGCCAAATAGCGGTCAATAATGATCATTAAACATATGCACAATTTAAACTACACATCTAAACTTCAGATACTTTTAATAAGTATAAATTTTGTTTACATTTCTTTGGGTTCCGCTAACATTAGACTGCGACGCAGCGCTTACGCGCTTCGTTATTTCGGCATTTATTTTATTATTTTAGTTATTTATAGAATGTAATATATTTTTTTAAATTAGGATTAAAATTTGTTTATAATGATTTTTGTGTTTTTTCAATAGAAAGATATCTATTTTAGTCACTCAAGAATGTGATATTTTTTTTCGAATTGTATAAATTATGATTAGTGAAAATATGAAGATATTTATGTATAATTATGAAATATATGTATGTTATTAGTTTCGAATTTTGATCGTAAAGTAAATAAAAATAATTGTTAATGTTGTGATATAAAAGTGTATATAAAATTAATAAAATTAGCAATAATTATTATTGCTGATGTATCATTTCAATTATTATTATCACACTATAGGCGGGCCCCGTAAAATTACGCTCTGCGAGGATTGTTGCTTATCGGCGGGCAAGGTATTATTACGCTTTGAATAGACTAACTTGAAAAGCGAGTCAAAATACTTTTATCTGATCGGTTTGCATATGATATTGAAAGAATACCTGATACATTTCTCTAGATTCAATTGATTTACGTATTGAAAGGCTTTTAGAATAAAAATAAGGATCAGAAACAATATGTTTTTTCTTCAAGTTTCTTTTCATTCAAGCTACTCGCAATTTGTTTTGTAGATAAATATGCAGAATTTACAGCAATAAAAAGGTGTTCAATATATATTTTATCAAATATTTTAGTTATTAGTCAGATTTGTATAGTTCAACTCTTGTTTACATTGTTATTTGCAATAATGAAATAATAGCATCGGATAGCGATAGTAAAGTTTGCGCCAATAATTTATCACAAATTGGAAGTGATTTTGATATTACTGATTTTGGTAGTGTATGTGGATGAAATTTTTTTTCATCCTAGAAGACGTAAGGTTTTGCCAATTATTTCTAGAGATTCTGGAAATAATGACAATGAAGAAGTGGAGTGGTCAGAATTTGACAATCCTCCGAATCATTTTTAGGTCAAAGTTGCGTTGTTTTGAAACCAAATAGTTTAATTGAAGTGGTCAGCTATTTTTGCTATTCGCGTCCCAGCACCTCTTCATAAGGGGTGATTTTTTCCATAAATTTCATGTATGTAAAAAGTGGTTTTGTATATTTGCTGTACGTTAAATTGTTAACTTTCCGTAGGTTAGTTATAACTAACCTATATATAGTAATGGGCGGAAAATCAAGAATGAAAATTATTCCATTTTTCTACGGTTTTTAGGTTTCTGAACATTTTGGCATACCTCAGAAGAAATGGATGTGTCTGTGTGTGTGCGTGTGTTTTTGGTGGCCGCATTTTTTCGTTCACGTTTTCGGGCGCACGGATCAAACGATTTGAATAGTTCAAAAAACATTCGATTCCTATTGATAGGGAGATGTGCTCATTAGTTTTTGGCAATCGCAGGTCCAGCCGTTACGGAGATACAGAGCAAAAAGTGCAGAAAATAGAAATCGAGTTTTTGAGAAAACGGAGCATCCGATTTGATCTAAAATGATCTAAAAAACATTAAATTAGTAATGATTGGGAGAAGTGGTGATAAGTTTTTGCCAAAGACAGGTTCAGCCATTTCAAAGATACGGAGCTAAATGTACACAAAATGGCAGTTTTTGAGAGAAATAAGCATCCGAATTGAATGATTCAAAAACATTCTGATTGTGTTGACATAACAATTGCTTTAGAAAAAAAAATTTCATTCAATACTCAATATTCCTCGAACATTTTGATATGGTACAGGAAGATTCAGCAATTTGCCTTAACGCACGATGCCATATGCCACTAGTTTTTGTTAGTTTTATGTTTAATTATGCATAAATCAAATAATTTTTTTATAGTTCAAAACAACCAGACGTTTTTTTTTAAAAAAAAAGAGTTATAAAAAAATATGTTCAATGTGACAGCCAGTTGTGTTCATGCGAGGCGACGGAAAGAGCACTCGTGTCGAGCAAGCGATTTGCCCGCTACACATATCAGTTTGGTCTGACGAGTATTTTTACGGGGCCCGCCTATAGTGTGTTATTATTGCCTTGAAAAAAATTAAAAAATCCAAAATTTCCAAATTATTTCTAAATAAAAAAAATCTGTTTTTTTCAAAAAAGTAATTTTTTTTCAAAAATTTCAATATTATCAAAATTCTAGATTTTTTCTTTTTTGTTAAAAAGAAACTTTTTTAAAAAATTTAATTTTCGGAACGGTAGGTTCCAACAATTTACCTTAAGGCACGATGCCATGCACCACTAGTTTACTAAACTATTTTAATAAAATGTTTACATACTGTATATTTTAAGAATTAATTTTTTTTAATTTCTTTGATTGTATCAATGACAATATTTTTTTTAGCGAAAACCATCATTTGTTTTCAAAAGTTCAATCAATCTATTACGTAAGAAGAAGTTTGTTTTTGACAGAAAACCCGATTTATTAATTTTATGTTTCATAAACTTTCCAAATCATTCTGCATCGTTTGACACCAAAATTGGGTAAATTTGGTTCCATCGTTATCAAATTAAACATATTCATGATTTTTTGAGTAAGTCGAAGCTTTAGACGATTTCAAAATTCTCAGAAAAAAAATTTTTTCAACATTTTCAAAAATATACAAAATTTTATACTTCAAAAATGAATTTTAAATTTACAATTTTATTTGAAAATGTACATATTTCAAATGTACATATCGCTTTGAGCGATAAGATCGTCACTTCGTATATTTTATGAACGATAAAATATATAGTGATTATAATTATCTATTTGAAAATGTTTAAAACAATTGTTATTAATCATTGATCAACATTTATTGATTGCTGATATTTTTCCTCGAATATTTAATTCTGGTACGGAAAGTTCCAGCAATTTGTCTTAAGGCACGATGCCATGCACCACTAGATAACTTCCCGAAGGAGAAGTTTATGTTTTCATCAAAAAATCCGATTCGCTAATTTTATGTTTTCTCGATGTTTCAAGCCATTCTGAATCGAATGAGGCCTTTGGAAAAAGTATGTGTGTGAACGATTCAAATATTTATTATAAAAACCATTGATGTGTCTCAATGTGGACTATCGTTTGTCAGTTTTGTGCGATCGGCCGAGCCATTTCTTTGTAATTTGGAAAAAAAGTGTTAAACTTTTCGTCCACATTTAAGCTCATACTACCAAATCGATTTAAAAAAATCAAAAACTGTTCGAAAGATATTAGTTGGGAATGATACTGATTAGTTTTGGGTGAAAATCTACCGAGCCGTTTTCTTGTAATTTACTGTTGAAAAAAATTTAAGCCGATTCTTATGGAACTTTTTTTGGCGATATATATCATGGTCTTATAGAACTTACTGAAATAGTACGGCCTTACGATAAGTAGTTTAACTTTAAAAATTCATCAAAGTTTGAGAAAATGAGTAGTTTTTTTGACGTTTGTTAAAATTAAAATTAGACGATTTACTTGGTATAATGATAGAGTACTTGGTCTTAATGAACATACTAAACCATTAAAGTCCTACGGAAACTGGTTCAATTATAAAAATTGTTGATTTTTGAAAATTTGCTTTTAGAAAATACTCGGAGTTAACGTGTTCGTTCGTTTTCAATTATGTGTAATAAATCCACTCGGAATTCTTTCAATCACTCATAAATTAATTTATTTTTTATTGATTAAGTCGATTATTTACACATATCGGGAAGTTCTTGTAACTTGCCTCAAGGCAAAATACCAATACCAACTAGTTTTTTCTAATATTTGTTAATAATTAAAATATCTTACCGCATCCAATGTGTCTATCATAGTTCGTCACGCGTTCGATTTGGCCCTCGGACAATCTGGGCTGTTTATAATTTGGAACAATACTTTTGAAATACGTAGACCTATAATTTGGTTCCTGATTATCATATTTAGCTTCGGCATACAGCCCTTGGGACCCTTGATTTTGATTAGTATCAAGAAGCAAACGATATTTCATAAATTTATCATCATTATGAGTCGCTTCTCGGTTCTGATCGAATTTTGATGCCTGCTTCTCCTTGATAACATCAGCTGAATATTGACTATTTTCTGCTGTCTGCTGCTGGTTGGATTCCTGGTTCAGAAAAATCTGCTGAGCCTGATTATTCTTGATGTTTCTGAGCTCTTGTTGAAGTTGTGCGTTGATATCTTTCTGGTCCTTATTTTCGTTGATTGCTGGATTTTGGAATTGGATTTTCCTGATGTTCAGTTGCTGGTTCCTGAGAGCTGCTTGGATGCGCCTGGCTTCTTCATATTCATTGGCTTTGTCATTTTGGATGCTTTTGTGGCCGAATTTTTTTACATTCGCATCATTTGCGATCACGGAATATATGATGAACATAAAAAGTAAGAGTTGATTCTGTAATTTAAAATTGAATTTTTAACTTCCCGTAGGTTAGTTATAGTAATAGGCCGAAAATCGAAAATGAAATTTTTTGCATTTCTCGACGTCTTGAAGGTTTCTGAACATTTTGGCATACCTCAGAAAAAATTGATATGTGTGTGTGTGTTTTGTATGTCCGCATTTTTTCGTCCACGTTTTCAGGCGCACGGTTCAACCGATTTGAATGGTTTAAAACACATTCGATCTCTATTGATATGGAGATGTGCTGATTAGTTTTTAGCAAAGGCAGGTTCAGTCGGAAATACGTTACAACGAGTGCAGAAAATACAAATCGAGTTTTTGAGAGAACGGAGTATCGGATTTGAATGTTCTAAAAAACATTCAATTTGTAATGATTGGAAGAAGAGGTGATTAGATTTTGGCAAAGACAGGTCCCGCCATTTCGAAGATACAGAGCTAAATATGCAAAAAATGGCAGTTTTTGAGTGAATTAAGCGTCCGATTTGAATGATCTAAAAACATTCAATTGGTAATGATTGGAAGAAGAGGTGATTAGTTTTTGGCAAAGACAGGTCCCGCCACTTCGAAGATACAGAGCTAAATGTGCAAAAAATGGTAGTTTTTGACAGAACTAAGCGTCCAATTTGAATGATTCAAAGAACTTTCTGTTTGTTTCAACAAAATAATTTTTTTTTGTTTCAAATTTTTTTTGTATATCGAAAATAATTAAGATTTTAATTTTCATTCTGGCTAAAGTTTTAAAGCTCACTTATATACTTTAAATACATATTGTTTACTTTGTGATTCAGTTTATACATTTCTTATAAATATTAGAATATTATTTATAATAATCTATTTAAAAAAAACATTTAATATTCCTCAAACATTTCGTTACGGTACGGGAAGTTCCAGCAATTTTTTACTATTTGACCACCAATAAAAAAAAAGTATAAATAGATGGAAAACGCGTCTCTTTGCCATTACATCAATTTTAATTGTTTTTCCACTCCATAGAGGCGCCACTGTAGCGCGTAAATTTACCCCTAGGTTTAATTTCGGATTAATTTAAATAAATTAACTGAGAGTATTTTCAACTAAGTCACAAATCACAAAATACAAATTAAAAAAATAAGTTAAGAATTAAGTGTGATGAATTTGGGCACAATAGACCCTCTATTGAGTGCGGCAAACACTAAAACAGGGTAAATCACATTTGTTCTGTGTTTATTCCCCATGAGTATAAATTAAGAATTTTCAGGAATTTTTACAAAATTCTTACAAAAATTATGATTTTGATAAAAGCATTTCAACAGAAGATTGTTGCAATATGCAATAAATTTTGAAAAAAATATTCTTATATAAGATTTTTTGTTACTTTTTTTATAAATATGCAGAAACTTTTGATGTCTTTGAAATAACGTCGGAACTTCAACCATTTTTTTTTTTTTTTAAATATTTAAAATGCTCAATTTTGATTATTTCAAAGTTCACTTTTGAAAATATGAAGTGTGGTAAAAAGAAATCAATTATTAAAGATGTAGTAGAAAAAATACCTTTTTAAAGTGTAGTAGAAAAAAAATACACTTTATTTTATTTAAGGTATAGTAAAAATAAATCCATAAATATAATTCCATAGCAAATAAGGTGCAGTGTAAGAAAATCCATGATTTAAGATGTAGTTGATAAAAATACATTACAAAATATGTAGTAAAAAAAATCTATTCTTTGAGGTGTAGTAAAAACATCCATTATTTAAGGTGTAATATTTTTATACTTACTCGCATTTTAATCCTTTGCTAGATTCCAAGATATGTTTATTATTCACTTAACGCTGTAACACTGTTTTAGAAATGAAATACTTTGTGTTTTTATAATAAAAAAATTAAACTATAATAAGTGCGCATCCTTACCTATGGAGGGAGAAAGTGAAAGAATTTTAATGCTGATTACGAAACCTTATTAATTATTAATAAAGTCAATATGTAAAAATAATTAAATCGCGTGTAAATGCTATTGCATAATAATAATGGATAATAAAGAAAAAAATTGTTTGAAACTAGATATTCAGGCATAGTCAGCAGAAGTATAAAACTAGGCTGGCTGAATATCCTAATAGCCTAGCAAAAAAAAAATAGGACTTTACAGAATAAATAAATAAATTCAATAGCATATTATATAAGTCTACTAATAAGTAAAAATCCATCACCTCTGCAAGTGTAAAAAGAACTTTATTCATTATGATTTACTTTTTTATATACTTGGTGAACAATTAATTTAATGTATTCTATTTAATGTATTTTATGTTTTAGATAGATAATCAAGCAAACAAAAAAATGAAATCTACATTTTATATAATTGTAAAAAAATAAGCCATTATTGTATAAAAACATTAAGAGTTTGACAATAATTTGAATTCAAAGTTTTGTGACATTTTTTTTAAATCTTAAAATAAATTGCAGCTGTTAATTAACATCTAATAAAAAAGATTAATTTATTATTTAACTAGTTGTAAGTGGCATTTCACCTTAACGCAAAATCGTAAATAATCGACTTAATCAATAAGAATTCAAAATATTAATTTACTAGTGATTTATATGTACACCTAGTTGCTGTAGAGCCTTAATATGTGAATAAACTATTGTAGATTATTCCATTTTTTGGAATTTTTTTTAACTTTTCGTAGGATAAATTATAGTAATCGCAAAAAAGTAGAAAATAAATATTTGTATATATCTGTACGTTTCAGAGGTTTCTGAACATTTTAGCACACCTTAGAAAAAAATGTGCATGTGTGTGCGAATACAATTTTTTTCGACTATTTCGAGAATACGGTTCAGTCGATTTGAATGATTCAAAAAACATTCGATTCCTATTGATAGGGAGATGTGCTGACTAGCTTTTGGAAAGGGCAGGTCCAGCCGATACGGAGATAAAGAGCAAAGAGTGCAGAAAATAAAATTCGAGTTTTTGAGAGAACCGAGAATCCGATTTGAATGATCTAAAAAACATTCGATTCCTATTGATAGGGAGATGTGCTGACTAGTTTTTAGCAAAGGCAGGCCCATCCATTTCGAAGATACAGGGCTAAATATACAAAAAATGGCAGTTTTTGAAAGAAATAAGCATCCGAATTGAATGATTTAAAAAAATTTCTGCTTGTGTTGACAAAACAATTGCTTCTCGAAAAAAAAATTCTTTCTTTTTTTTTAGTATGTCGAAAATAATTCAGATTTCAAATTTAATTCTAGCTAAAGTTTTAAAGCTCACTTATATACTCTAAATAAATAATTTTAACTTTGTAATTCAGTTTATGACTAATTCTTATAAATATTAGACAATGTTACAGTATTTATAATAATCTATTTGAAAACATTTAATATTCCTCGAACATTTCGTTAAGGTACGGGAAGTTCCAGCAATTTGCCTTAAGGCACGATGACATACACCACTAGTTTCTTCTAAAATGTCTTTTTTTTTCAAAAATTTTAAAATCATAAAGCTTTTTCAAAAAATAATTTTTGGAACGGGAAGATCCAGCAATTTGCCTTAAGGCACGATGCCATGCGCCCCACTAGTTTTATTTAAAGTCGGAATAAATTATTGCCGAGCAAATGAATGTATAACCGCTAACCGGGAAGTTAGTAACATTAATACATCATATAATTCGAATAAATCGCTCCTATTCGCCGTCGAAGAAAAGTCCGGTCAGTTGAAACACTTTCGTGATTACGAGATCATTTCCTATTAGCGTGCACGCCTATAATTAATTATTCATAATTATCATCAATTCAGCTTTAATTGTTCAACCATTTTCTATAGGGGAGACTGGAGATAGTCGTCGTAACAGCTGAACTATACTGATTTTGAGATAGAAAATAGATTTTATGACTAATCGATCGTATTTAAGGGAATTATTTCAGTATTCCATATATACAAATGTTCAAATTATCATTTAATTTGATTTTCTCCCAGCGAACTGGTAAATCAATAAAATAAGGCCGATCAAAATAAAGTGGCACAATCATACCTAAAATTACATTATGACTTATACAAATTTATATTCTTGTTTAAGCAAATAAATAAGTCTAAGCACACATATTCAAGATCTGATGTTTTCTTAACTCCCGAAAATGAAAATTTTTCCCGATTTGAATGGTTCAAAAACATTCGATTCGTATTGATAAGGAGACGTGCTGATTAGTTTTTGGCGAAGGCAGGTCTAGCCGTTTCGGCGATACGGGACAAAAAGTGCCAAAAATGGTAACTCAGTTTTTGAGAGAACGGAACATGCGATTTGAATAATTCAGAAAACATTTTATTTGTATTGACGTAATGAAGAACTGATTAAATTTTTAGGAAAGCAGGTCTAGTAGTTTCGGAGATCCAATAAAAAAAATGAAAAAACATGCCATTTTTGGGTCAAAAATAATCATTAGACATATGCACATCAAATTATCAGATATTTTATAGAGATTTTAACAATAAGTATAAATTTTGTTTACATTCCTATGGGTTCCGTACCAATGTTTATCCGTTAGACGGCGACGCGGCGCTTACGCGCTTCGATATTTCGTCTATATGCAGTTAAAGCAGTACGATTGCTTCAAAAAAATGTTATGTATTTCCAAAATAATTCAAAATAAACTTTTCTTCAAAAATTCTTTTTTTTTCAAAAAAAGTAAATTTTGGTTAAAAATTTATAGTTTCTCAAAAATCTAATTTTTTCAGAGTAAATTTTTGTCAAAAATGTTAATCTTCTTTAAAAAAAAAAATTTGGTACGGGAAGTTCCAGCAATTTGCCTTAAGGCGCGATGCCATGCGCCCGACTAGTTTATCATTTGGACTATTTGGCTACAATTTATTATAAACAAATATTTGTATAATATGTCAATAATAACACACTAGCCATAAGTATGATTCGACACTAGACACTAAATTATATATATATATATATATATATATATATATATATATATATATATGTGTGTGTGTGTGTGTATGTATTTAATAACTTGTACTTGAAATTCTTGGCAAAATTGTCAACAATTTTTTGAGTATTGCACAATATTGAACGATAACCTGTGATACGATAAACATACATTTTAATGTTTCCTCGTAATATATATATATATATATATATATATATATATATATATATCTTTGTGTTTATGTATTTGCATTATTAAGTCATAACATGACCCCGATTCCCAATAAATTACGTAAAAATTGTTTTATCTCAATAAATATTGATATAAAATAATTCAAACCTAAATCTTCAAACAACAGTTTATTACTAATAGTGCTTCAACATGGTCTGCTTAAAAGTTAGTGATTTACATACTAAATTTACTTTTTGCACGTTTTTAACTATTTCAGTAACAAAGAAATCGCACTTTGATTTCCAATTACATACCAAAAGTTGGTTGTAGAAAATGCGTATTCGCATGCCTTGTTTTCAATAATGCATATGAAAATGCATTATATACGCAATAACTTTCGTTATTATTTTCATTAAGTATTTCATTTGTTTTTGTAGAAATTCATTTTGTGCCTTTTCGTGGCCCTGTGCATGGTACTTGGGGCCTTTGCGACTCCAACGGTGAAAGGGGAAGCCCCGACAGTCGACTGCAGCAAACGGGGCGGTTATTGGGAAAACGGTTGCTCAAGTGAAGGACCATGCTGCTTCGCCAAAGATCGTAGGTTTCTTTAGAATACATATTTCAATAGTTAATAATACAACTATGATTAAAGAATAGGGTAGAGAAGGACTTAAAGGTCCACGAGTAAAAAGGTCCGTCACCGATATCTCAAAAATAAGTAAACTAGTTGGTATTGGTATTTTGCCTGGAGGCAAGTCACATGAACTTCCCGACGTGTGTAAATAAATTAGTTTATTAGTGATTAAAAGTATCCCGAGTGGATTTATTACACATAATTGAAAACGAACGAACGCTTTAACTCGGAGTATTTTCTAAAAGCATATTTTCCAAAATCAATAATTTTTATAATTGAACCTGTTTCTTTCTGTAGGACTTTAATGGTTTAGTATGTTCATTAAGACCAAGTACTCTGTCGTTATACCGAGTAAATCGTTTAATTTTAATTTTAACGTCAAAAAAGCTACTCATTTTCTCAAACTTTGATGAATTTTTAAAATTAAACTACTTGTCGTAAAGGCCGTAATATTTCAGTAAGTTCTATGAAACCATGATATACATCGCCAAAAAAAGTTCCATAAAAATCGGCTTATTTTTTTTTCAACAGTTAATTACAAGAAAACGGCTCGGTAGATTTTCACCTAAAACTAATCAGTATCATTCCCAACTAATATCTTTCGAACAGTTTTTGATTTTTTAAAATCGATTCGGTAGTATGAGCTTAAATATGGACGAATAGTATAACACTTTTTTCAAATTACAAAGAAACGGCTCGGCAGATCGTCGCTCAAAACTGACAAACGATATCGAGATACATCAAATGGCTTTTAAATTTCTAAAATCGGTTCAGGCGTTTTTGAGCAAACGTCGATGAAAGGTCTAAGTTTGACAAACGCCAAGAAAACGATACTAATTTTTGCAAACTTTGACGAATTTTCAAAAATAAACGACTTGTCGTAGGCTGTAATATTTCAGTATGATCTAGAAGACCATGATATCTATCACAAAAAAACAAGGAAATCGTTGGAAAGTTTTTTTTTAAATTTATTACAAGAAAACGGCCGATCTTTACCAAAAACTAATCAAATCGATTCCCAACCGATCTTTCGAACGATTTTTGAATTTCCAAATCAGAATTGTGGGCTAAAACGTGGACAAAATTTTTTGCACTTTTCTGCTATTTACGAAGAAACGGTTAGGCCGATCGTCACACAAAATTGATAAACGCTAGTCCTCATCAAGATACATCGAATGGCTTTTAAATTTTTGAAATCGGTGCAGCCGTTTTTGAGAAAACATCGATTTACGGTAAAAATCTGTTCACACACACGCACACATATACTTTTTCCAAATTTGGTCTCATTCGATTCAGAATGGCTTGAAACGTCGAGATAAAATTATCGAATGGAATTTTTTGATAAAAACATAAACGTCTCCTTTAGGAAGTTAATAATTTACTATCATAAAACAAAGCAAAGAATCGCTCGTATCTCAGATCACTGGAAAGTCCGGGTACCACTGTATTTTTCAATATGTATACAATTTTGTTTCAAAAAGCTTTTCAATACTAGTTAACTCTTAATTCACGGTCTAATCATTTTATTAAATATTTTATTTGAAGAATTATTTCAAAATTAAATTTTACTATTATAATTCTTATAAATTTATTATTTATTTCGTAGCTACAAAGAACTAAAAAGCTACAAGATCGACATGAAGGCCACATCTGAACCAGAAAAAGTTTGGTGATGCAGTTAACTAAATTTATACTTATTTTAAAATATATTTTTTATAAATAAATAATACAGTAAAAGGTTTGATTAATAATAAATAGATTTTAAGGCTACAGATTCAATAATTGTTTACAAATAATGTGAGTATATATTGTTAATAATTACAAGATCATTGTGAAAATAAATAAAATATACAATATTATAATAATCATATATATTTCAATAATAACACTTTTATAATATTATACACAATATCACATGAATATTTAATAAAAATATAACTTCAATCCATCATATCAAGTATTTCATTATCATCAGACTCCAAATCAATTTCATCGCTGTCACCCTCATCATTGTCTTCAAGATCAATTTCATCAACATCATCATAATCTATCAGTTTGTTACTTTTGTTGTCCTTCTTCGAAAATTCCATAACCTTCCAATCATGATCATGAGTAATGAATTTCAACTTGTGGTCTCCTAAATATAAATTAGTCCAGTACCTTGAAACCAGTTTGGCACAAACGACATAAACATAAGGACCCAACGCTTTGTGTTTTGTGAGAACAGGCACCACTGGTCCAAAAAGCTTCACTGCAAATTCATAAGTAATGCCGTTTCCTGCAACTGTCTTGAAATAAATGTGCCTCATTGTAACTCGTAAGGTATATTTATCGACATCAGGTGTCTGAAATTTAAGCATTATTTCAATTTCGTCTTGGGACCATATCACATTTGGAATGTTGTGAACAGGAGTTAAATTCGATGGTGCAGCTGGAGGAAATGAAATATTTTTAGAGTGATCTATTTTTGGTATCTCTTCTGATGTAGATTCATCATTGATTTCTATAATTTTTGGAGTTGGATTGTCTTCAACTTGTGTTCCATATAGTGTCATTAGTTCATTAAGATCTTCAAATATTTTTTCAGGACAATCACTGTCCTCGTCTAAGCCAGCTAAAATATTCCAAACTAATGACATGTCTTTCTTGGGTGCACTACAAATCTGGAAAAGTTTTTCAGCTTTTTCACAGAAGCGAGCAGCTGTTTCATTCAAGCATACAATCTTCTCATTCACAGCTTTTTCGACTTTCACACTATAAGTTTTGTCTTCTAAAATATCAATAACAGATACAAACCAGATGGTACCGCTATGCTCATACAGCATGGCTACAATATCTTCAATAACTGTAACATCTATAACTAAATCGTGCAATTTACATTTAACAGCTTGCTGGGGAAGTTTTAGTAAATCATTTTCAATAACAAAAACTTCTTGAACAGTTTCTGTATCACCATAATCAATTAAATAGACAACATATCCTTGCGCATTGTTTTCATCTTTTTCTTCATCTTTGGCATCATTTGGTAACTTTAAAATCTTAGCTCTATTGAATATATTATTCTCACACTTGACTAAACAAAAATTACCGATTTGAGCATTTTCAAAATGCCTCAAATTATCAGTTGTTTTCGTGAATTCCTCAATGTCTGAATTCAATTTATTAAAAGGATCAATATTTGCATTCAACTGTATATAAAATGTAACATCTTCATCATCGTAAGCAACAGTCAAATAACCTTCATAAGTGTTACCTATTTCCAAATTAATTTCATCGGGTATTATTTGTTGTTTTACAGACTCATCTGCCTTTTGCCTTGCCCATCTCATAAATCGCTCCAATACTGAAGATTTAGATGGAGAAATATCATTTTGTTTCACTACAGTTTCCAATATATTTATTTTCTGAGCAATCTTGTCACTAGCAATAGTTTCAGTTTTTATTTCTTGCAATGTTTCTTCACTTGCTTCTTTCGTATCTTGATTATTATTTTTCTCTTCATTTTTGACATTCTTCTTTGTGTCGTTGTATAAAGTCAATAAGCGCTCAACTTGACTATTATTTGGTACACCAATATCTTTGTCTAAAATTTGTCTTCTTAAGGATTGTGTGCACACTTCCACACCCGATAGAACATGTCCTTTACATATATCATTCACCCAAATGTGATTTTGTAAAACAAATAAGATTTTGCTAGTAAAATATTCCTCATCGGATATTGGTAGATTTAGAATGTTTTTTACAGAAATATTGGCCATATCACACCATTTATTATCATCATGAGGTTTGATGTTACCAAGTCTAATTGTCACTATAAATGATGGTTTTTTTAAATGATCAGGAAGTTCTAATAACGTATTAACATTAATTTTGTCTATCTTTATACCTCGATCTATAAGCTCTATATTTACTGTAGTAGGAGCCATTTTTCTTACTGATTCATTCACCTGTTTTATTTCACAACGCTCATAGACACCACCTCCCATGCTGACTGCACAAATATGTCCTATCTTAGCTTGTGCTGATATTACAGCAGTGTCTGGTAAATTATTGTAATACAACGAACACATAGCAGAATTTAATGTTTCACTTTCAAAATCCTCCCACTCTCTTTTGCCTGGTTTGCGAAAACTAAGAAGCAAAGCCATGTAATAATCAACACCTAATATTTTAAGAATTCTATATTTCAATTCCCCACTAGTCGGCAGATGTTCTCTAGGTGCATCATACAATGTCATTTTATGCCTATTGATACAAGAATTAATCTTATCGCAGTGTCCCAGTAATAACATACTTCCACACAAATCTATACCGCTCAAAGCTTTTTCATATTCTTGTTTTTCCATCTCTTGTTCTACTACTGATTTTAAATTTTCATCAACAGGCTGTCCTAGTCTTTCGACAAAAGATATAATTCGTGGCAGCTGTCTCACTGTGTCTTCGTCTAACAGATGAAATGAATAACATTTTGGTTTGTTAGAAGTTCTGCTTAAGTTATTGATCATACAAGAGTAACGATGTGTGAATCCAGTCCAGGTTAACGGTAAAGAGTAATGGATGATAGTTGTTGCATCAGTAATATCTAAATCTGGGAATGTGTGATCAGTACAAACTAAAATCATATCTGAACGTTCTCTATGCCACACTTTATAAACACGCTCTAAATCTAAATGTTCAGTATCTTCGTGTGCTTTTAAGCAGGTTACTGATAGCAAGGTCAAGTGGTCACTAACTGAAATTACTTCATCTTTATTTTTACAAATCACAAGCATTTTCCTGTAATCTAAATCTGACAAAATATTTTCTATTGCAACTTTTTTTTTACTTTTGTACAAAACCTTAAATACAAATTGAACCCCTCCATAAATTGCTGATTCCAGATGAGCACCGATCAAAATGTTAGCATCGTAACGATTTAGAACCATATCATGATAATTGTTGAAATTTTCTGAGATGACAATCAATTGTGCTTGTTGAGCTTTTATACGAGCATCACAACTATTTAAAATTTGCTGAACATATTGGCAATCTAACTCTACATTATCAAGCACAACTATATCCACAGCTTTAAGGGTCGTCACTGAATTATAAGCCAATAGTTTGGAGTATACCAATGGGGTAGCAATTATTATATCCCATCCATTCGATAACGCCACAGGTTTGTTAAACCACTGATGTACTCTTGTAGTTTGAAGTCTTTTCTGTACATCTATCCTACATATAAAATTATAAATATCATCTACTTCAGACGCCGTTGGGGCTAAAATTAATACAATGGGGCTTAACCAACGATTTTTTGCTTGAATATCATCAAGCAATGCATAGGAACAGATGCTAGGCAAGTAACCAATTGTTTTTCCAGTCTTAGGAGCGTTTATGACAATTAAAGAATCATTGGTCAATATGGCAGGCCATGAATATGATTGAATTCGAAAGGTTTCTGAAATTTGCATCTTTGACAGATTTTCAAAAATATATTGTGGAAAACCTGCTGAAACTACATTATTACATGGCCGTAATGGTAGTTTACATTTTGTCAATACAAGTGGATTATCAAGTCTTTCCAGCCTATAATGTTTTTTTTCCTTAGTTTCCCTCTTTCGAACCATGGAGGCATGTTCAGCAGTTAGAACTAGATTTGTGCCATTTTTCAGTGTCACTAAATTGTTATTTAAATGATTTTTTGTGAGTGGTTTGCTTGATTTTTTTTTCTCGGGCGCCATTGTTATGCCTAAAATCATTTTTGAACATTTAAAATCACTCAAAAAGTCACTTAAAACAAAGTTTAAAATCTTATGACTATTAACGACTGCTAAACAACCATGAATTATATACAGGATATTAAATACGATAACTTTTTATTTGAAAACACATTATTGGTCGAAATTCTAAAATCTAGCTACTACTACATTACTAATATGTTTTATCGTAATATCATATGTAATGTATTATATATTACCGTAACATCATAGAAATAGAAAGAATTACCTTAAGACACTTGTTATTGTAGTAGAAATATTGTATATAGAGGAATATCAAAGACAATGATGTGAATAGTATATATATATATATATATATATATATATATATATATATATATATAATGAATGTATGCATACAAAGTGCTCACCAATAAAAATTAATAGTTAGTAAATTGTGCTTTAAACTTGATTATATATAAGTATATGCAAAATAAAATAGATTAAAAAAAATGTTCTGAAGTCATAGCTTTCGTATGTGCAAGGAATATTTATACAATCATTTCAACAAGAAAATTGAATATTATAACCTGTAATGACAATCAGAACATAATTTTCCTTCAACTATTAATATTTCTTAATCAATGATTTACCATATTATTTAGCAATGAAAAATTCTTACAATGCAACAGTAAGTAGTAGTTTAATTCATTAAAGTACATTAATTATTCTTTTCATTTTTAAATACTATAGTAAACGGTATTCATAACTATCATAACAGCTTTATGTTTATAGTTACCTTCTTCAGAACCCATTCACAAATAGGTATTCGAGTTACGTATAAATTATAAGAATATTATTATTTTGTCTTTTGTTTAAAAAGAAACTTTAGGTGGAAACTTTCACACACATTTATTGTTTTGGAAAAATGTAAAACGAAACTTATATGAAATTCGAGATGACATGACTGCGCGCCGGCTAGCACTGAACTGTCATGGCCACCCATTATCATTAGCGCCAACCATAGATAAATGAAGAGTATAATTAAACGAAGCAGGAGTGCCACCAACTGGGTGGAATCAAACATGGCATCGTGTCTTAAGGCAAATTGCTGGAACTTCCCGTACCGTGATTAAAAATCTTGGTACGGAAGTCAAACAAATTCACACAAAATGTGTACACATTATTTAAATCCATATGTCCAATTAACTTTTTTGACCGCCAAATGACATTTTTTAACTTATTTTTATTGAGAGTCCATAACCGCTGGACCTCCCAAAAATTTAATCAGTACTTCATCTTGTCAAGTAAAATGTTATTTAAATTATTAAAATCGAACGCTCTGTTCCCCTTAAAACTGAGTTACCGTTTTTGGCATTTTTGCCCCGTATCTTCGGAACGGCTAGACCTGCTTTTGCCAAAAACTAATCAGCACGTCTCCTTATCAATACGAATCGAATGTTTTTTGAATTATTCAAATCGGTTGATCGGTGTTCCCGAAATCGTCAACGAAAATTTCAATCCGCACACACACACATACATCCATTTTTTCTAAGGTATGCAAAATATTCAGAAACCCCTGAAATGTGGAGATATATAAAAAATTTAATTTTCGATTTTTTTTTTGCTATTACTATAACTTACCATACGGTAATGCTGAAATTGTTACAAGAGCACTCCTTAAATTAAAATTTAAAAACATATGTAATGCGTTTAAATTGCCACCTGATTGAGATATAAAAATAAAAAAAAAATCTTTGGCCACCTCGAATTTAGATTCAAACCTTCAAAACATTTGAGAACCTAAATTATTCGAGTTGAGCGCCCGAGCACCTTATTTTTTTGTATCATTCAAAATCATTAACTAGTGGCCAATGGCATCGTGCCTTAAAAAAAATTGCTGGAACTTTCTTTATCAAAAATTATTTTTTTCGAATTTTAAAATTTAATTTAATTTCGAATTTTTTTAAACAGAAAAATTAGATTTTTGAGAACATAGAATTTTTGGAAAAAAAACGACTTTTTTGAAAATAAAATATCTCATAATTTGATCTGCGTATGCCTAACTTTTATTTTGGACCGCCAAATGGCATTTTTTGTTACTTTTTATATTGGATCTCCAAAACCGGTGGACTTACTTTACCTAAAACAATTATCAGTTTTTCACTTTATCAATACAAATAGATGCCGATATGCAAACATTTTCATTTGCGATTACTATAACTTACCCTAATAATATATACTAAATTATTAAAAACTATTTATATTTTCCACTAATTATTTTTTATTATTTTATACTACTTCATTTCTTATACATATGGATATTAGAATCAAATATATTTATCGAGTAAAACAGGATTGTATTGAATTAAATAATTTTGAAATTAATAAACAGAACATCAATTTATTTTACATCCTCATCTTTAATATACTGCCTAGAAACATTTGATTCTTGCCTTCTTTTTGCCGAAACCATATCTCCATCTTTTATTTTATTTGTCAAAAGATCAGAACCTAATAATACATTAGTTTTACCAGAATTTTTCTTTAGGACAACTTCAGTTTTAGGACGTTTTCCACCCTTTTTCAACTTGCGATCATGCAAATTTGACTTTCTAAAAGAAGTAGATTTACTATTTACAGGGTGATTGATAATTTTTTTATCATCTTGTACTTCGGTGTTTTTATTTATGGAAGCTTTTTTTTTATTTACTGCGTGCGTACAAAGATGTCTTTCCAACTGTCCCCTAAATAAAAACTGCTTGTTGCAAACGGAGCATTTAAATGGTTTAAAAGTGTCATAATGATTTGCCAGAGCATCTTCAGTCGAAATTCCCATATTAACTAAAGAAATACAAAAATGCTATTAAATACATTAATTATTAATTAATCAATTTCGTGATAGGTAAATATAATATGTGAATTTCAAAATTATAACCCAAAAATACTTAGGGGTATGAAAAAAAAAAACAAAAAAAAACAATTTTTTCCCCTAAGTACTAAGTTAATTAATATATTAACAATTGTATATTTACCCGAATTCAAATTGTTATCGTTGATTACTGCATCTTGAATGGAATGGCTATTAGTTCCTAAAAATATTTTTCATTTAATTATTCATTATTATTATATTGTATGTTTAAAACATAAATGTGTTTTACTCACGGTTTTCGTTTATGGAATCATCTTGAGACAAACTTAGTTTCTGATAGTATTTAATGACAAAGTCTGGCATGCTGACATTGAAAACATAATCAACTTCTATAATAAGAAATAATTGAATTAATAATTATTATTATTTTGAATTAAATGTATACTAAGAATGCACGCTCTACAAAACAAATTATAAAAAAACTTATTTGTAAAGCGTTGAATTTTTACTAAAACAAGACATGAATTATCACTTTTAATTCATTTATCGCTTAAGTTATTTCTAAAAGACATGTTTAAAATTTTTGAGATTTTTTCCATACTAATTTCATACGAAACTTTGATTGAATTGCAAACTATCTAAAAATTAATATTAAGATCTAAAAGTTGTAGAGATTTTTTTTATCAATTTGGAAGCATTTGAGCCCTTGGGAGCAAAAAAATTCGAAAATGTCCATGTTAAAGACTACCCTAATAATATATATATATATATATATATATATATATATATTGTATTTAAAAATTACTCACCCAGATCAAGAAATCTCAAATATTTTCCAAGCTCTTCATGCAATGCACTTTGTTCACCATCGGACATCCTACGCCATTCTTCCTTTTCAAAAAAATGAGAAATAGACTCGACGTTATTTTCATCGTATAGTTCCATCTTCTATATTAAACTTTCAAAATTCAATAAAATATAAATATAGGTGAACAGAACAACTGTATAAAATAAATTAAATCTGCTAAAATTCAGTCGTCAAGTAGCAAAGACTTTCATTCGAACATCTGAACCTGAACGTTGAAGGCGCCAAAATGTTAAAATTGCCTCTAAATTGATTGTAACTTTTTGGCGCCTTAATTTATAGCGCCATTTGGTAAAAATGAAATATTAATTAATTTATTACGACTTTTATATTGAATTAAATAGTATTAATTTTATAATTGAATCATGTTTTGTAATTATTAAAATAAGTATTCAAATTTTGAAATTGAAATAACAAAATTTGATTCACAAAGTTGGTATCACTTTTGCACTAGTCACGCGCAATTTTAGAACTGTCATTTTTATTTAAATTATTTTACCTTGGTTTATCTTATTTTTATCAAATTAACTTAATATTCATTGCAGTAATTATTATCGAAATTTGAACTAGTTGCAACACTAAAATAACGATATATCATCCTTATTTCTAGTGTATTCTGCACATAGTCAGCAAAACTACAAGAAGTAAATAAAAAATATACTTATCTGCAAATTGAGTTTAAATATTTAAGCCCTTTCATACTGAAGAAGTTATGAATATATTATATTCTAATAGTGTCTAGGAAAGTTACTATCGAAAGCGAAGTACATCCTTGACAGAAGAGCTGTTTCATTAAGTCTACTGATGATTTCAGGAAATTCATTTTAGATATTAGAAATTTAAAAAATTACAAGTGTTTTTTTTACTTTAAGATATCTAGATAACGTTGAGGTAGTTTAATTACATGATACATTATTATACAAAATCAATTTCTCAAGGAGGATGTATTAGTATATTCAATGGCAACAGGTCCAAAATGGTTAAATAAAGGAAAAAAGTTCTGAGATTTACATTATATTATTCTAATAAAACTTATTAGCAAAGAAATGGTATCAAAACTTGAAAAATATGCAAAGACCTATATGAAGCGTGAAGATTTAGTTGTATCAATAACTGATAGCAGTAACAGGTTTAATACAACGAAAACTAAGGCAAATCTTACATGAAAAGATATGAGCCGCAAAAAACAATATGATTATGAGCAGAACACTGTTGATTTATATTACAATTTGAATTGTTGTGAAAGATAACAGCTGAATGTGTAATAAAAAATCTCATTTTTCATCTAGTAACTATAACTTTAATCACAACTTTCAATTTCAGACAAACATTGAGAAATTATTTATTCAAGATGTTTTTATTTACATATTTTGAAGACATATAAGTGGAAACACTTTTTAAATCTATCATTTCGTTTTAGTATCCTTTCGTATCCTCTAGATGCCATACACCTTGTGACTCTTGAGATTGTTCTGATTCATTTAATCTATACTATATATATTTTATATACACAAATTTGGGTATTTGCACATAACACTCCTACTGATACTGTACATTATTATTTTGATTTAAAACTGAAGGATCTTCCATTATAGGATTTGACTGTTTAAACTGTTCTGCCGAGAATCTTGTCAACAATATACCAACTCCTTCGATCAGAGCAAGCAAAACGCCACCAATAACTGCACTGCCTGCCATGGCTGCGACACATTTCTAGCGGCCAGGATGCCCCCAGTAGCAGCACCACTGATAATAGAATTCCACGGGTCTTCTTTTTGACGTATTTTCACTAATGTGCAGTCTATCGTACTGAAAACATACCGCCCCCAAACGGCGAAGTTACCAGCTATAATTGGAGACCTAGTCTTGATGGCAGATAAACTTCCAGGAGTCTTCTGTTGATACCTGACGGTGCATTCGGAAACCTTTTATGAACTGAAAGACTCCGCCGCCTATGCAGCCCATTGCAAAGGCCCCTCCGCAATCGTATACGATTCTCCATGGGCACGGTTCACGATTATAT
>NW_020536999.1:14447631-14459887 GCF_003426905.1 Ctenocephalides felis
TTTATATTATTATTATTATAAATTATATTATATTTAAAATTTTGAAGTATTTTATTTACCCTTTTCTATATGATGCAATAAATTGATAAAACTATAAAAAAAAACTATATAATTTCAGAAAAGTTATTTTTTAGGTCAATCAGCTTATGCGCCTCTTTTATTGCTGCCTAATTTAAGTGTGGCCTCTAATGGCAAAAAGGTTCCCCACCTATGGTGTAGACTCTTTAAATGGCTGTGACTCAAAAACTATTTAAGATATCGATTTAAAATTTTAGTATGTTATTTTTAAAGGTATAACCGAAAATATAGAAGAAGGTATAATCGAAATATGGAAAAATTTAAAATTCGATTTTTTGAAAATTTCACACCAGTTGTGCCCCTTAAGACGCAAAAGTAAATATTTGCTTGGTTTTACTGCAAAGTCTTACATTAGGAATATCATTAGAGCTGCAATGTATTCGATATAATTTTTATTTTATAAAGCAAAACTACATTTAATTTTATAAACGACACATAATAATTTATTTTTGATAAATTATTATTTATTATAATTTTTTATTTTATCCGACTAATTTTTATTTATTACAGAATAACAAGAATCCCGGTGGATACGTCCACCGGAGAAAAGAAATTAATTTTCATGCCAGAGGCAAGAAATTGGAAGACAAGGCCCATTTTAAATATAACAGTTAAAATTAATTTTTGTGTTTTTTTTTAAATAGATAAATATTTATTTTGTTATTCAACGTTCCAGATTAAAATTAATTTTTGTTCATAATGATTTTTGTTTTTTTTTATTTAGAAAGTTATTAATCTCCCGTAGGGTAAGTTATTGTAATCGTCCAAAAATCGAAATTAAAAATTTTTTGCATTTGTCGACGTTTTGAAGGTTTCTGAACATTTTGGCATACCTCAGAAAAAATGGATGTACTCGTATGTGTGTGTATGTGTGCATGTATGGATACAATTTTTCGTCCACATTTTCGGGCGCACAAATCAACAGATTTGAATGGTTCAAAAAACATTCGATTCCTATTGATAGGGAGATGTGCTGATTAGTTTTTGGCAAAGGCAGTTCCAGCCGTTTCGGAGATTCGGTGCAAAGAGTGCAGAAAATAGAAATCGAGTTTTTGAGAGAACGAAGTATCGGATTTGAATGATCTGAAAAAACATTCAATTCGAAATGGCGGGGAGAATTGGTGATTAGATTTTGGCAAAGGCAGGTCCAGCCGTTTTGGAGATAGCAAGCTAAGTGTGCAAAAAAAAGCAGTTTTTGAGTGAACTAAGCGTCCGATTTGAATGATCTAAAAAACTTTCTGCTTGTATTGACAAAACAATTGCTTTTGAGGATAAAAAATTATTACATCTTTTTTTATTTTCCATAAAATATTTTTGTAATTTTGGATTAAAAATTCAAAAAATTACCCAGGCTAAAAATAGCACAGTCTAAGCACCACTGTGGTACAAATGTTTCCGCTAGTGCGTTTAGACTGTTTATGTACTGGAGCACTTTTCCAATTTTGTGATTGAAAAATGTGAAAATGCCGGCAAGCTTAAGCACAGTATGAGTGAAGAAGTCGCACAGAATTATTTGCAAATGCGTTTAGACTGTGACTGTAAGGGAGCACTTTTTCAATTTTGTGCAAATTAAGCAACTTTTTTTTTAAATTGAATTCGAAATGAAATGACAATTGCTAATGTTCTGGAGATAAATTGATTTATGATTTACATTTGATTTGCTCAGATATAACAAGATAGCAAAAATAATGAAAGTTACAGTATTGTGAAAATATATTTGAAAACGTTTAAAATTCTCGAATATTTCATTACGGTACGGGAAGTTCCAGCAATTTGCCTTAAGGCACGATGCCATACACCACTAGTTTTGTATTTAAAATGAAAAAAATATCTTTAAAAATAATATATAAAAGATGTTATAACCCACCAATCTGTAAAAAAATGATATTTCAATTTTTTATAAATAAATTTCATTTTAATTTTATTTATGTATTATCCTGACATCATCTCTCTACCCAACGTCAGTATACATATTTGGAAGATCATATCTCCATCGTCTTAAATTAAAACTAAATAACAAATGTTTGTATTTTTTCACCTATTTTAATAGATACTCTTTTTAGATTTCTTGCCACCTTTTTTGCTGTGATGAACTAAAACATGCTTGTAAATGGTGTAAGGCACGTGGTAAGGTTTAGGAACCTTTATTTCTAGTTTCTTCTCGACGTGGACTGGATAGTGTTTTTCTACGGTGAATGGCTCCTTCTTTTCAACCGTGTACGGAACCTTCTTCTCAATAATCTCTGGCACCACCTGAAATTGAATAAGAAATCAATCAACTTGGTAATAGAAATTAAAATTTCTTACTTATGGTATCGTATGGTATTTCTTACCTTATAATATGGTACTTCAATCGGTTGTTCGACTTTTACATGTACGGGATAAGGTTGAGGAATAGGAACTTTAAGGTAAGTTGGCACAGGTACAGGAACAGGATGAGGAATTGGTAATTTGACTTTCTCGTATACAGGAACATGATAGTATTTTGGAATTTCCTTCGTTTTTTGTGATGATGGGATCTAAGTTCGCCATAAGACCGAAAATCGTCAGAGTCATAAGCATCATCGCCGATTTCTTCCTCGGAATCGTCATCAGACTCGCATTCGTCTAGTAAATGATTTATCAAAATTTGAAAAGGTCCAATTTAGTTACTATTTAACGTCCAACGAAAAATGGTAGCTAGTTGAAAGTGGTATTTTGCCTCAAGACAAGTTGCATGATCTTCTCGGTTCGTAAAATCAACTTAATCAACAAGAATTGACATTCCGTAGTGTGAGGTGTAGTATTCGCAAAAAATCGAAAATGAAAATTTTTATATATCTTTACATTTCAAAACCTTTTGAACATTTTGGAATACCTTAGATAAAATGGATGTGTGTGCGTTCAGATACAAATTTTCGTCGTTCGATTTGAATTACTTTTTTTTCTTCTTCAAGTTATTGTATTAGATATTACTAATGTTAGGCTTAATATTGTTTAATAGTTGTATTTTAATGTAAATAATTCAATTAAGATAATGTATTGAATGTAGCAAGTTCTTAAAATTTGAGCAAAATCGCATTAAATAATTTTTTTTAATGAATGAATCCGCCAATGATTCGAAAAACTTTCGATTCCTATTGATAAGGACACGCGCTGATTAGTTTTTGGACAAGGCAGGTCTGGCCGTTTCGAAGATGCGGGGCAAAAAAAGCCAAAAATGGTAATTCAAATTGTAAGAGGACGAAGAGGCCAATTTTGATAATTTAAAAAACATTTTACTTGTATTGACAAAAAGAAAAACTAATTAATTTTGGAGTCTAGCGGTTTCGGCGATCGAGTAAAAATAGTAAAAAAAACGCCATTTGGCGGTCAAAAATGATCATTAAACATATGCACATCAAATTTTCAGATATTTTGTAGAGATTTTAACGATAAGTATAAATTTTGTTTACATTCCTATGGGTTCCGTACCGACCGTACCAATGTTTATCCGTTAGACGGTGGCTTACGCGCTTCGAAATTTCGTCTCTATGCAGTTAAAGCAGTACGATTGCTTTGCAAAATTCAAAATTTCCAAAATTTTCAAAAAATTCTTATTCAAAAAGTCGTTTTTTTTTCAAAAAAGTATTTTTTTTTTTTAGTTTCAAAAAAAATTTTGTCAAAAAAGTAGTTTCTCAAAATACTATTTTTTCAGAGCCATGCGCTCCCTAGTTATTATTATTGCTTTGAAAAAATAAAAAATTTCAAAATATATCATGGTCTTATAGAACTTACTGAAATATTACGGCCTTACGACAAGTAGTTTAATTTAAAAAATCATCAAAGTTTGAGAAAATGAGTAGTTATTTTGACGTTTGTTAAAATCAAAATTAGACAATTTACTAGGTATAACGATAGAGTACTTGGTCTTAATGAACATACTAAATCATTAAAGTCCTACGGAAACTGGTACAATTATAAAAATAATTGATTTTTGAAAATTTGCTTTTAAAAATACTCCGAGTTAACATGATCATTCGTTTTCAATTATGTGTAATAAATCCACTGGGAATACTTTTAATCACTTATAAATTAATTTATTTTTAATTGATTAAGTCGATTATTTACACATATCGGGAAGTTCTTGTAACTTGCCTCAAGGCAAAATACCAATAGCGACTAGTTTTTTCTAATATTTGTTAATAATTAAAATATCTTACCGCATCCAATGTGTCTATCATAGTTCGTCACGCGTTCGATTTGGCCCTCGGACAGCCTGGGCTGTTTATAATTTGGAACAATACTTTTAAAATACGTAGATCTATAATTTGGTTCCTGGTTATCATATTTAGCTTCGGCATACAGCCCTTGGGACCCTTGATTTTGATTAGTATCAAGAAGCAAACGATATTTCATAAATTTATCATCATTATGAGTCGCTTCTCGGTTTTGATCGAATTTTGATGCTTGCTTCTCCTTGATAACATCAGCTGAATATTGACTATTTTCTGCTGTCTGCTGCTGCTGATTGGATTCCTGGTTCAGAAAAATCTGCTGAGCCTGATTGTTCTTGATGTTTCTGAGCTCTTGTTGAAGTTGTGCGTTTATGTCTTTCTGGTCCTTATTTTCGTTGATTGCTGGATTTTGGAATTGGATTTTCCTGATGTTCAGTTGCTGGTTCCTGAGAGCTGCTTGGATGCGTCTGGCTTCTTCATATTCGTTGGCTTTGTCATTTTGGATGTTTTTGTGACCGAATTTTTTCACATTCGCGTCATTTGCGACCACGGAATATATGATGAACATAAAAAGTAAGAGTTGATTCTGTAATTTAAAATAGAATTTTTAACTTCCCGTAGGTTAGTTATAGTAATGGGCCGAAAATCGAAAATGAAAATTTTTGCATTTCTCGACGTTTTGAAGGTTTCCGAACATTTTGGCATACCTCAGGAAAAATGGATGTGTGTGTTTGTGTGTGTGGGTTTTGTATGTCCGCATTTTTTCGTCCACGTTTTCGGGCGTTCGATCCCTATTGATAGGGAGATCTGCTGATTAGTTTTTGGCAAAGGCAGATCCAGCCGTTACGGAAATACGGAGCAAAGAGTGCAGAAAATACAAATCAAGTTTTTGAGAAAAGGGAGTATCAGATTTGAATGATCTGAAAAACTTTCTGCTTGTATTGACAAAACAATTGCTTTTGAGGATAAAAAATTATTACATCTTTTTTTATTTTCCATAAAATATTTTTGTAATTTTGAATTAAAAATTCAAAAAATTACCCAGGCTAAGCACAGTCTAAGCGCCACTCTGGTACAAATGTTTACCCAAGTGCGTTTAGACTGTTTATGTTCTGGAGTACTTTTCCAATTTTGTGAAAACTATTGAAAAATGTGAAAATGCCGCCAAGCTAAGCACAGTATAAGTGAAAATGTCGCGCAGAATTATTTGTAAATGCGTTTAGACTGTGACTATACGAAGCACTTTTTCAATTTTGTGTAAATTTTGACGCAACTATTTTTTGAAATTGAATTCGAAATGAAATGACGATTGTTAATGTTCTGGAGATAAATTGATTTATGATTTGCATTTGATTTGCTCAGATATAACAATATATCAAAAATAATGAAAGTTACAGTATTTTTAATAATATATTTGAAAACGTTTAAAATTTTTCGAATATTTCATTACGGTACGGGAAGTACCAGCAATTTGCCTTAAGGCACTATGCCATACACCACTAGTTTTTTACTATCGCAAGCACGGTCACTTTGCCATTACATCAATTTTAATTGTTTTCCCACCCCATAGGGACGCCACTAACTGTAGCACGTAAATTTACCCCTAGGTTTAATTCCGGATTAATTTAAATAAATTAACTGAGAATATTTTCAACTAAGTCACAAATCACAAAAATATATACATAATAAAAAAAATACTAAACGTTTAAAGTTCGTGTATTTTATTTAAAAAATTAGTTCCTTAAAAAGAGGGATGAATTTGGGCACAATAGACCCTCTGTTGAGTGAGGTAAGCACTAAAACAGCGTAAGTTACATTTGTTTTGTGTTTACTCCCCATGAGTATAAAAAAGGCATTTTTAGGAACTTTTAGAACATTCTTACAAAAATTATGAATTTGACAAAAGAATTTTTACAAAAGATTGTTTGTTTCAATATGCAATAAATTAAAAAAAATATTTATATATAACATTTTTTGTTACTTTTTTCTAACTATACTGAAGCTAACATTTCAAATCCAAATACTTCAATTTTTAAAAAAATATTAAAAATGGTCAATTTTGATTATTTCAAAGTTTACTTTTGAAAATATGAAGTGTAGTAAAAAGAAATACATTATTTAAAGTGTACTAAAAAGAAATCTTCTTAAGGTGTAGTAGAAGAAAATACATTTTTGAGGCGTAGTAAAAAGAAATCCAATATTTAAGATATAGTAAAAATGAATTCATAAATATAATTCCATAGCATATAAGGTGTAGTGTAAAAAATCTATCGTTTAAGGTGTAGTGTCTATTAAATCGTAAAAAATCTATTATTTGAGATGTAGTAATATGAAATCCATTATTTAAGGTGTAGCCAAATTAAATCCATTATTTAAGGTGTAATATTTTTATACTTACTCGCATTTTAATCCTTTGCAAGATTCCAAGATATGTTTATTATTCACTTAACGCTGTAACACTGTTTTAGAAATTAAATACTTTGTGTTTTTATAATAAAAAATTTAAACTATAATAAGTGCGCATCCTTACCCATGGAGGGAGAAAGTGAAAGAATTTTAATGCTGATTACGAAACCTTATTAATTATTAATAAAGTCAATATGTAAAAATAATTAAATCGCGTGTAAATGCTATTGCATAATAATAATGGATAATAAAGAAAAAATTTGTCTGAAATTGATATTCAGGCATAGTCAAAAGTGTAAAAACAGGCTGGCTGAATATCCTAATAGCCTAGCAAAAAAAAATAGGACTTTACAGAATAAATAAAAAAAAATCCAATAGCATATTATATAAGTCTACTAATAAGTAACTCTGCAAGTGTAAAAAGAACTTTATTCATTATGATTTAATTTTTTATATACTTGGTGAACAATTAATTTAATGTATTCTATTTAATGTATTTTATGTTTTAGATAGACAATCAAGCAAACAAAAAAATAAAATCTACATTTTGTATAATTGTAAAAAAATAAGCCATTATTGTATAAAAACATTCAGAGTTTGACAATAATTTGAATTCCAAGTTTTGTGACATTTTTTTTAAATCTTAAAATAAATTGCAGCTGTTAATTAACATCTAATAAAAAAGATTAATTTATTATTTAACTAGTTGTAAGTGGCATTTTACCTTAACGCAAAATCGTAAATAATAGTGACTAATATATATACCGAGTTGCTGTAGAGCCATAATATGTGAAGAAACTATTGTAAATCATTCCATTTTTTTTATTTTTTTTAACTTTTCGTAGGGTAAATTATAGTAATCGCAAAAAAGTCGAAAATAAATATTTGTATATATCTGTACGTTTCAGAGGTTTCTGAACATTTTAGCACACCTTAGAAAAAAATGTGCATGTGTGTGCGAATACAATTTTTTTCGACTATTTCGAGAACACGGTTCAGTCGATTTGAATGATTCAAAAAACATTCGATTCCTATTGATAGGGACATGTGCTGACTAGTTTTTGGAAAAGGCAGGTCCAGCCGATACGGAGATAAATAGCAAAGAGTGCAGAAAATAAAATTAGAGTTTTTTGAGAGAACGGAGCATCCGATTTGAATGATCTAAAAAACATTCAATTAGTAATAATCGGGAGAAGTGGTTATTAGTTTTTGGCAAAGGAAGGCCCAGCCATTTCGAAGATACAGAGCTAAATATACAAAAAATGGCAGTTTTTGAGAGAAATAAGCGTCCGAATTGAATGATTTAAAAAACTTTCTGCCTGTGTTGACAAAACAATGGCTTTTCGAAAGTTTTCATTTCAATTTCTTTTTTTAGTATGTCGAAAATAATTCAGATTTCAAATTTAATTCTTGCTAAAGTCTTATAGCTCACTTATATACTCTAAATAAATAATGTTAACTTTGGAATTCAGTTTATATTTAATTCTTATAAATATTAGCCAATGTTACAGTATCTATAATAATCTATATGAAAACATTTAATATTCCTCGAACATTTCGTTACGGTACGGGAAGGTCCAGCAATTTGCCTTAAGGCACGATGCCATACACCACTAGTTTCTTCTAAAATGTCTTTTTTTCAAAAATTTCAAAATCTTAAAGCTTTTAAAAAAAAACAATTTTTGGAACGGGAAGTTCCAGCAATTTGCCTTAAGGCAGGATGCCATACACCACAAGCTAATTTTTTATTTAAAATCGGAATAAATTATTGCCGAGCAAATGAATGTCTAACCGCTAACCGGGAAGTCAGTAACGTTAATACATCATATAATTCGTATAAATCGCTCCTGTTCGCCGTCGAAGAAAAGTCCGGTCAGTCGAAACACTTTCGTGATTACGAGATCATTTCCTATTAGCGTGCACGCCTATAATTAATTATTCATAATTATCATCAGATTCAGCTTTAATTGTTCAACCATTTTCTATAGGGGAGACTGGGTACGGTTTTGCCAGGGAAGACGGTGATAGTCGTCATAACAGTATATAATTATATACTATTGTATAGATATTTCGTACGATCTACCATACCAGGCTCTTCCGTTTGTCTGAGATGTATAAAATTTATATTAAAAATTAAAAAAAAAATGATAATAATAAACTAGTAATGTATGCCATCGTGCCTTAAGGCTAATTACTGTAACTTCCCATACCGTAACGAAATGTTCGGGAAATATTGAATGTTTTCAAATAGATTTTTATAAATATTATAGCATTGTCTAATATTAATTACAAAGTTAAAATTATTTTATTTGTTTAAACTTTAAAGTTTATTAGAACTTTAGTCAGAATTGAAAATAAAATCTGAACTGAACTGAATTTTCGATATACAAAAAAAAAAATTCTTGAAAAAAAAAATTGAATCAATTTTTTTTCCAAAAGCAATTATTTTGTTACAACAAGCGGAAAGTTCTTTGAATACTTCAAATCGGACGCTAAGCTCACTCAAAAAATGCCATTTTTTGCACATTTAGCTCTGTATCTTCAAAATGGCTGCACCTGCCTTTGCCAAAAACTAATCACCTCTTCTCCCAATCATTACAAATTGAATGTTTTTTAGATCATTCAAATCGGATACTCCGTTCTCTCAAAAACTCAATTTCTATTTTCTGCACTCTTTGCTCTTTATCTCCGTAACTGCTGGACCTGCTTTTGCCAAAAACTAATCACAACATCTCCCTATCAATAAGAACTGAATGCTTTCTGAACCATTCAAATCGGTTGATCCGTGCGCCCGGAAACGCGGACAAAAAGATGCGGACATACAAAACACACACACACACTTCCATTTTTTCTGAGGTATGCCAAAATGTTTAGAAACCTTCAAAACGTCGAGAAATGCAAAAATTTTCATTTTAGATTTTCGGCCCATTACTATAACTGCCCTACGGGAAGTTAATAAATAAAGAAACAGCTGAACTATACTGATTTTGAGATAGGGTCCTAAGGGAGAAAGATGAAGTATGTTTGTTCGAATAAGTTCCCATTACTGCTATCAGTCAATATGTTACAATAGGTTTTCATATTTCAATTCTTTTATACATTTATGTTAGTTATTTTATACATTTAGTTATAATTGTTAATTGTATACAAATAGATCTCTCTATTTCTTATATTGCTGTAAGTCGAACATTAGTAGTTATTTTACAGCGATTAGTTTTTACTTAAAATTTTTAGATAATTAAGCTCAGTCATAATGATGATTTGTTTTTAAAATTGTGCATTGGGTACGGTTGTTACATGCCTTTCTGTCTTTTTGGGTTAAAGATTAAAAAGATAAAAAAATCTAACTTAACTAATTGTAAGACAAAATACGAAAGGGGAAAGAAAACCATAAAATCAATATAAGAAAAAAAAATCACAAAGAATTGTTGTTAACTTTGTTTAAAACATTATGTTTTGTTATTTATAGTATTATATTTTATTCATAAGCTTTTTTTCAAAAAATTTTTAAAAAGGTCCATTTTTTTGAAAATAATTAAAAATCTCAAAAAACTATTTTTTCGGAGTTCTAAAAAAAATTGAATCATTTTTAAATTTTAAATTTTCATTGTATATAATAATAAAGTTCAATAATCAAGTTCCAGCAATTTGCCATCATGCACCACAAGTTTATCATTTCGACTATTTGTCCACAAATAAATATTTGTATAATATGTCAATAATAGCATACTAGCCATGAGTATGATTCGATACTAATATTAATATATTATTGTATAGACATATATATGTATTTAATAACTTGTACTTGAAATTCTTGGCAAAAGTGTCAACAATTTTTTGAGTATTGCACAATTTTGAACGATAACCTGTGATACGATAAACAGACATTTTAATGTTTCCTCGTTATAAATAAATAAATATATATATATATATATATATATATATATATATCTTTTTGTATTTATGTATTTGCATTATTAAGTCATAACATGACCCCGATTCCCAATAAATTACGTAAAAATTGTTTTATCTCAATAAATATTGGATATAAAATAATTCAAACCTAAATCTTGGAGCAACAGTTTATTACTAATAGTGGTTCAACATGGTCTGCTTGAAAGTTAGTGATTTACATATTAAAATTTACTTTTTGTACGTTTTTAACTATTTCAGTAACAAAGAAATCGCACTTTGATTTCCAATTACATACCAAAAGTTGGTTGTAGAAAATGCGTATTCGCATGCCTTGTTTTCAATAATGCATAGGAAAATGCATTATATACGCAATAACTTTCGTTATTATTTTCATTAAGTATTTCATTTGTTTTTGTAGAAATTCGTTTTGTGCCTTTTCGTGGCCCTGTGCATGGTACTTGGGGCCTTCGCGACTCCAACGGTGAAAGGGGAAGCCCCGACAGTCGACTGCAGCAAACGGGGCGGTTATTGGGAAAACGGTTGCACAAGTGAAGGGCCATGCTGCTTCGCCAAAGATCGTAGGTTTATTTAGAATACATATTTCAATAGTAAAAAATTCAACAATAATTTATAGAATTGGGTAGAGAGGGGCTTAAAGGTCCACGGGTAAAAAGATCCATCATCGATATCTCAAAAATAAGCCAAACTAGTTGGTATTGGTATTTTGCCTTGAGGCAAGTCACATGAACTTCCCGATGTGTGTAAATTTCCGACTCAATCAAAAAAATAAATTAGTTTATTAGTGATTAAAAGTATCCCGAGTGGATTTATTGCACTTAATTGGAAACGAACGAACACGTTAACTCGGAGTATTTTCTAAAAGCAAATGCTCAAAAATCAACAATTTTTATAATTGAACCAGTATTTGTAGGACTTTAATGGTTTAGTATGTTCATTAAGACCAAGTACTCTATCGTTATACCAAGTAAATTGTCTAATTGTAATTTTAACAAACATAAAAAAAACTACTCATTTTCTCAAACTTTGATGAATTTTTAAAATTGAACTACTTGTCGTAAAGGCCGTAATATTTCAGTAAGTTCTATGAAACCATGATAAACATCGCCAAAAAAAAGTTCCATAAAAATCGGCTTAATTTTTTCTTTCAACAGTTAATTACAAGAAAACGGCTCGGTAGATTTTCACCTAAAACTAATCAGTATCATTCCCAACTAATATCTTTCGAACAGTTTTTGATTTTTTAAAATCGATTCGGTAGTATGAGCTTAAATATGGACGAAAAGTTAAACACTTTTTTCCAAATTACAAAGAAACGTCTCGTCGAGATACATCAAATGGCTTTTAAATTTTTGAAATCGGTTTAGACGTTTTAAAAACGATACTAATTTTTGCAAACTTTGACGAATTTTCAAAAATAAACGACTTGTCGTAGGGCTGTAATATTTCAGTATGATCTAGAAGACCACGATATCTATCACAAAAAAACAAAGGAAATCGTTGGAAAGTTTTTTTAAAAATTTATTACAAGGAAAATGGCCCTATCTTCGCCAAAAATAATCAAATCGATTCCCAACCGATCTTTCGAACGATTTTTGAATTTCAAATCAGAATTGTGGGCTAAAACGTGGACAATTTTTTTT
>NW_020536999.1:14460887-14514749 GCF_003426905.1 Ctenocephalides felis
ATTATTGTAATACAACGAACACATAGCAGAATTTAATGTTTCACTTTCAAAATCCTCCCACTCTCTTTTGCCTGGTTTGCGAAAACTAAGAAGCAAAGCCATGTAATAATCAACACCTAATATTTTAAGAATTCTATATTTCAATTCCCCACTAGTCGGCAGATGTTCTCTAGGTGCATCATACAATGTCATTTTATGGCCTATTGATACAAGAATTAATCTTATCGCAGTGTCCCAGTAAAAACATACTTCCACACAAATCTATACCGCTCAAAGCTTTTTCATTATTCTTGTTTTCCATCTCTTGTTCTACTACTGATTTTAAATTTCATCAACAGGCTGTCCTAGTCTTTCGACAAAAGATATAATTCGTGGCAGCTGTCTCACTGTGTCTTCGTCTAACAGATGAAATGAATAACATTTTGGTTTATTAGAAGTTCTGCTTAAGTTATTGATCATACAAGAATAACGATGTGTGAATCCAGTCCAGGTTAACGGTAAAGAGTAATGGATGATAGTTGTTGCATCAGTAATATCTAAATCCGGGAATGTGTGATCAGTACAACTAAAATCATATCTGAACGTCTCTATGCCACACTTTATAAACACGCTCTAAAATCTAAATGTTCAGTATCTTCGTGTGCTTTTAAGCAGGTTACTGATAGCAAGGTCAAGTGGTCACTAACTGAAATTACTTCATCTTTATTTTTACAAATCACAAGCATTTTCCTGTAATCTAAATCTGACAAAATATTTTCTATTGCAACTTTTTTTTTACTTTGTACAAAACTTGAATACAAATTGAACCCCTCCATAAATTGCTGATTCCAGATGAGCACCGATCAAAATGTTAGCATCGTAACGATTTAGAACCATATCATGATAATTGTTGAAATTTTCTGAGATGACAATCAATTGTGCTTGTTGAGCTTTTATACGAGCATCACAACTATTTAAAATTTGCTGAACATATTGGCAATCTAACTCTACATTATCAAGCACAACTATATCCACAGCTTTAAGGGTCGTCACTGAATTATAAGCCAATAGTTTGGAGTATACCAATGGGGTAGCAATTATTATATCCCATCCATTCGATAACGCCACAGGTTTGTTAAACCACTGATGTACTCTTGTAGTTTGAAGTCTTTTCTGTACATCTATCCTACATATAAAATTATAAATATCATCTACTTCAGACGCCGTTGGGGCTAAAATTAATACAATGGGGCTTAACCAACGATTTTTTGCTTGAATATCATCAAGCAATGCATAGGAACAGATGCTAGGCAAGTAACCAATTGTTTTCCAGTCTTAGGAGCGTTTATGACAATTAAAGAATCATTGGTCAATATGGCAGGCCATGAATATGATTGAATTCGAAAGGTTTCTGAAATTTGCATCTTTGACAGATTTTCAAAAATATATTGTGGAAAACCTGCTGAAACTACATTATTACATGGCCGTAATGGTAGTTTACATTTTGTCAATACAAGTGGATTATCAAGTCTTTCCAGCCTATAATGTTTTTTTTCCTTAGTTTCCCTCTTTCGAACCATGGAGGCATGTTCAGCAGTTAGAACTAGATTTGTGCCATTTTTCAGTGTCACTAAATTGTTATTTAAATGATTTTTTGTGAGTGGTTTGCTTGATTTTTTTTTCTCGGGCGCCATTGTTATGCCTAAAATCATTTTTGAACATTTAAAATCACTCAAAAAGTCACTTAAAACAAAGTTTAAAATCTTATGACTATTAACGACTGCTAAACAACCATGAATTGTATATTACACAAGATATTAAATACGATAACTTTTTATTTGAAAACTCATTATTCGAAAATCGGTCGAAATTTTAAAATCTAGCTACTACTACATTACTCATATGTTTTATCGTAGTATCATATATAATGTATTACATATTATCACAACATCATTGAAATAGAAAGAGTTACCCTAAGACACTTGTTATTATAATAAAAATATTGTATATAGAGAAATATCGAAGACAATGATGTAATTTTTAGTTTGTGTACATATATATATATATATATATATATATATATATATATATATATATATATATATATAATAATATTAAATATATGCATACAAAGTGCTCACCAATAAAAAAATAATGTTTAGTACGATATATTGTGCTCTGAATTTGATTATATATAAATATATGTAAAATAAAATGGTTAGAATTAATATGTTTTGAACTCATTACTTTCGTATTTTTGCAAGGTATATTTATACAATCATTTCAACAAGAAAATTGAAAATTATAACCTGTAATGACAATCACAAAGTGATTTGCCTTCAACGATTATTATTTCTTAATCAATAATTTATCATATTATTTATCAATGAAAAATTCTTACAATGCAACAGTAAGTAGTAGTTTAATTCATTAAACTACATTAATTATTCTTTTCATTTTTAAATAATATAGTAAACGTTATTTAAAACCATCATAACTGCTTTATGTTTATAGTTACCTTTTCCAGAATCCATTCACAAATAGGTATTCGAGTTACGTATAAATTATAAGAATATTATTATTTTGTCTTTTGTTTAAAAAGAAACTTTAGGAGGAAACATTCACACACATTTATTATTTTGGAAAACCAAAAATGTAAAACGAAACTTATATGAAATTCGAGATGACATGACTGCGCGCCGGCTAGCACTGAACTGTCATGGCCACCCATTATCATTAGCGCCAACCATAGATAAATGAAGAGTATAATTAAACGAAGCAGGAGTGCCACCAACTGGGTGGAATCAAACATGGCATCGTGTCTTAAGGCAAATTGCTGGAACTTCCCGTACCGTGATTAAAAATCTTGGTACGGAAGTCAAACAAATTCACACAAAATGTGTACACATCATTTAAATCCATATGTCCAATTAACTTTTTTGACCGCCAAATGGCATTTTTTAACTTATTTTTATTGAGAGTCCATAACCGCTGGACCTGCCTTCCCAAAAATTTAATCAGTACTTCATCTTGTCAAGTAAAATGTTATTTAAATTATTAAAATCGAACGCTCTGTTCCCCTTCAAACTGAGTTACCGTTTTTGGCATTTTTGTCCCGTATCTTCGGAACGGCTAGACCTACTTTTGCCAAAAACTAATCAGCATGTCTTCTTATCAATACGAATCGAATAATTTTTGAATTATTCAAATCGGTTGATCGGTGTTCCCGAAATCGTCAACGAAAATTTCAATCCGCACACACACACATACATCCATTTTTTCTAAGGTATGTAAAATATTCGGAAACCCATAGATAAATAAACATAAAGAAACCTCTGAAATGTGGAGATATATAAAAAAATTAATTTTCGATTTTTTTGCTATTACTATATAACTTACCCTACGGTAATGCTGAAATTGTTACAAGAGCACTCCTTAAATAAAAATTTAAAAAAATATGTTTAAATTGCCGCCTGATTGAGATATAAAAATAAAAAAAAATCTTTGGCCACCTCGAATTTAGATTCAAACCTTCAAAACATTTGAGAACCTAAATTATTCGAGTTGAGCACCCGAGCACCTTATTTTTTTGTGTCATTTAAAATCATTAACCAGCGACCAATGGCATCGCGCTGCAAAAAATTGCTGGAACTTTCTTTATCAAAAATTATTTTTTTGGGATTTTTAATTTTTTTTTAAAAACAGAAAAAACAGATTTTTGAGAACTTAGAATTTTTTGAAAAAAAAACGACTTTTTTGAAAAATTTGAATTCGTTGTTATATTATGAAGTTTTTTAAGGCAATCGCACTGCGTAGAAACAATATATAAAAGCGCGTAAGCGCCGCGTCGCAGTATAACCGATAAACATTGATACGCAACTTATAAAAATTGTAAACAAAATTTGTTCTTATTATTAGTATCTCTATAAAAAATCTCATAATTTGATCTGCTTATGCCTAATTTTCATTTTGGACCGCCAAATGGCATTTTTTGTCACTTTTTATATTGGATCTCCAAAACCGCTGGACGTACTTTACCAAAAAAATTATCAGTTTTTCACTTTTTCAATACAAATATATGCCGATATGCAAAAATTTTCATTTGCGATTACTATAACTTACCCTAATAATATATACTAAATTATTAAAACTATTTATATTTTCCACTAATTATTTTTTATTATTTTATACTTCATTTCTTATACATATGGATATTAGAATCAAATATATTTATCGAGTAAAACAGGATTGTATTGAATTAAATAATTTTGAAATTAATAAACAAAAAATCAATTATTTTACATCCTCATCTTTAATATACTGAGCAGAAACATTTGATTCTTGCTTTCTTTTTGCCGAAACCATATCTCCATCTTTTATTTTATTTGTCAAAAGATCAGAATCTAATAATACATTAGTTTTACCAGAATTTTTCTTTAGGACAACTTCAGTTTTAGGACATTTTCCACCCTTTTTCAACTTGCGATCATGCAAATTTGACTTTCTAAAAGAAGTAGATTTACTATTTACAGGGTGATTGATAATTTTTTTATCATCTTGTACTTCGGTGTTTTTATTTATGGAAGCTTTTTTTTTATTTACTGCGTGCGTACAAAGATGTCTTTCCAACTGTCCCCTAAATAAAAACTGCTTGTTGCAAACGGAGCATTTAAATGGTTTAAAAGTGTCATAATGATTTGACAGAGCATCTTCAGTCGAAATTTCCATATCAACTAAAGAAATACAAAAATGCTATTAAATACATTAATTATTAATTAATCAATTTCGTAATAGGTAAACATAATATGTGAACTTCAAAATTATAACCCAAAAATACTTAGGGGTATGAAAAAAACAAAACTTAGGGGAAAAAAACAATTTTTTCCCCTAAGCACTAAGTTAATTAATATATTAACAATTGTATATTTACCCGAATTCAAATTGTTATCGTTGATTACTGCATCTTGAATGGAATGGCTATTAGTTCCTAAAAATATTTTTCATTTAATTATTCATTATTATTGTCTGTTTAAAACCTAAATGTGTTTTACTCACGGTTTTGATTTATGGAATCATCTTGAGACAAACTTAGTTTCTGATAGTATTTAATGACAAAGTCTGGCATGCTGACATTGAAAACATAATCAACTTCTATAATAAGAAATAATTGAATTAATAATTATTATTATTTTGAATTAAATGTATACTAAGAATGCACGCTCTACAAAACAAATTATAAAAAAACTTATTTGTAAAGCGTTGAATTTTTACTAAAACAAGACATGAATTATCACTTTTAATTCATTTATCGCTTAAGTTATTTCTAAAAGACATGTTTAAAATTTTTGAGATTTTTTCCATACTAATTTCATACGAAACTTTGATTGAATTGCAAACTATCTAAAAATTAATATTAAGATCTAAAAGTTGTAGAGATTTTTTTTTATCAATTTGGAAGCATTTGAGCCCTTGGGAGCAAAAAAATTCGAAAATGTCCATGTTAAAGACTACCCTAATATATATATATATATATATATATATATATATTGTATTTAAAAATTACTCACCCAGATCAAGAAATCTCAAATATTTTCCAAGCTCTTCATGCAATGCACTTTGTTCACCATCGGACATCCTACGCCATTCTTCCTTTTCAAAAAAATGAGAAATAGACTCGACGTTATTTTCATCGTATAGTTCCATCTTCTATATTAAACTTTCAAAATTCAATAAAATATAAATATAGGTGAACAGAACAACTGTATAAAATAAATTAAATCTGCTAAAATTCAGTCGTCAAGTAGCAAAGACTTTCATTCGAACATCTGAACCTGAACGTTGAAGGCGCCAAAATGTTAAAATTGCCTCTAAATTGATTGTAACTTTTTGGCGCCTTAATTTATAGCGCCATTTGGTAAAAATGAAATATTAATTAATTTATTACGACTTTTATATTGAATTAAATAGTATTAATTTTATAATTGAATCATGTTTTGTAATTATTAAAATAAGTATTCAAATTTTGAAATTGAAATAACAAAATTTGATTCACAAAGTTGGTATCACTTTTGCACTAGTCACGCGCAATTTTAGAACTGTCATTTTTATTTAAATTATTTTTACCTTGGTTTATCTTATTTTTATCAAATTAACTTAATATTCATTGCAGTAATTATTATCGAAATTTGAACTAGTTGCAACACTAAAATAACGATATATCATCCTTATTTCTAGTGTATTCTGCACATAGTCAGCAAAACTACAAGAAGTAAATAAAAAATATACTTATCTGCAAATTGAGTTTAAATATTTAAGCCCTTTCATACTGAAGAAGTTATGAATATATTATATTCTAATAGTGTCTAGGAAAGTTACTATCGAAAGCGAAGTACATCCTTGACAGAAGAGCTGTTTCATTAAGTCTACTGATGATTTCAGGAAATTCATTTTAGATATTAGAAATTTAAAAAATTACAAGTGTATTTTTTACTTTAAGATATCTAGATAACGTTGAGGTAGTTTAATTACATGATACATTATTATACAAAATCAATTTCTCAAGGAGGATGTATTAGTATATTCAATGGCAACAGGTCCAAAATGGTTAAAAATAAGGAAAAAAGTTCTGAGATTTACATTATATTATTCTAATAAAACTTATTAGCAAAGAAATGGTATCAAAACTTGAAAAATATGCAAAGACCTATATGAAACGTGAAGATTTAGTTGTATCAATAACTGATAGCAGTAACAGGTTTAATACAACGAAAACTAAGGCAAATCTTACATGAAAAGATATGAGCCGCAAAAAACAATATGATTATGAGCAGAACACTGTTGATTTATATTACAATTTGAATTGTTGTGAAAGATAACAGCTGAATGTGTAATAAAAAATCTCATTTTTCATCTAGTAACTATAACTTTAATCACAACTTTCAATTTCAGACAAACATTGAGAAATTATTTATTCAAGATGTTTTTATTTACATATTTCGAAGACATACAAGTGGAAACACTTTTTAAATCTATCATTTCGTTTTAGTATCCTTTCGTATCCTCTAGATGCCATACACCTTGTGACTCTTGCGATTGTTCTGATTCATTAGCATTTAATCTATACTATATATATTTTATATACACAAATTTACTTATTTGCACATAACACTCCTACTGATACTGTACATTATTATTTTGGTTTAAAACTGAAGGATCTTCCATTATAGGATTTGACTGTTTAAACTGTTCTGCCGAGAATCTTGTCAACAATATACCAACTCCTTCGATCAGAGCAAGCAAAACGCCACCAATAACTGCACTGCCTGCCATGGCTGCGACACCATTTCTAGCGGCCAGGATGCCCCCAGTAGCAGCACCACTGATAATAGAATTCCACGGGTCTTCTTTTTGACGTATTTTCACTAATGTGCAGTCTATCGTACTAAACATACCGCCCCAAACGGCGAAGTTACCAGCTATAATTGGAGACCTAGTCTTGATGGCAGATAAACTTCCCAGGAGTCTTCTGTTGATACCTGACGGTGCATTTCGGAAACCTTTTATGAACTGAAAGACTCCGCCGCCTATGCAGCCCATTGCGAAGGCCCCTCCGCAATCGTCTACGATTCTCCATGGGCACGGTTCACGATTATATTCTTCCATTATTATATTAAAACTACACCCTCGTGTACGTCAAAGTTAAAATGAATTTGAGGTTATGGTTCAAGGTTAAGGCCGCTGGCACACATGACGCTGTTATGGAAAAACACATTAGGTTGCATTCACACCAGCTGAAAAAATTAGATATTTGAGAATTTTGAAATTTTTGAAACAATTCGACTTTTTATAAAAATTCGAAACATATCTTAATATCTTGATATTTTTTTTTAAATTTTGAACATTTTTTAACGCAATCGCTTTAGTGTATGATCTATAATCCCCCTTTTCTCGATCCTGGATCAGCATTTGTGAACCCTGTCGTCTCTATATGGCGTGATATTGCATTTTGCTTTGCATTCGCGACACACATACAGTGTCGAAACGTACTTAATAAATAAATAGTTAATAGTCCAGTCATTTAAGCTTAAATTAGGTAAGAATCTCAGAATTCGATATACCTAGATGTAAGTCTATGAATACTTGTATTTTGCACCCTAAAAGTTGTTCAAAACCGAATTCCGAGATAAACTTACAATAATAACTGGACTATAACTATTTATTGCTTTTCAATTCGACTATTTGGCTGCAAATAAAGATTTCAAGAATATGTTTCAGCATCAAACAAAAAAATCTAAAAAATTCATATTATAAGATATGTATTATGTGATAGTAGGCTAAAATACTTATTGGTATAAATAAACATATTATCAAAACTCACTCAATAAATAATCTCTCATTCATACAATAGGAAAAATTGGTTAAAAACACACCTCGCATAAATATTATTTTTACTTTTAACAAAATTCACACAAATATGGCTTATCCCAGATGCGTATCAATATGCCTTTTAAAAAAAAGAGGACTCTTAAATTTTTTGAAGCAAATTTCACATTTCAAAGGTTTATCTTCTGCGTGCGTTTTTTTATGCCTGGCTAAATGCATCTTCCAATGGTATTGTTTAAAGCAAACTTTGCATTCGTATATTTGTTTACGATTTTTTTCTTCATTGACTGAATTTGGACGAACATTTTCTGAAAATATTTTTATTTCTTCTTGGTCGTTACAAATATTGTTATTTGGTGAAGAACATTCTATTTCTTGCAGTTCGTTTGAATTGTTATTGGCATTGTCTGAATTCAACTCTAATTTAATATCCTTTGTTAATTGCTTATCCTCACAAATTTCTTGATTCAAATAATTAAATTCACTTTGATATGAATATAAATTTTTGAAAGTGAGTGCAAACGAAGGCAAAGGGTCCTGGGAGCATTTATCATCCAAGGAACTCTCTTTGATTTGTTCTTCGAATAAATTGTTTTCACCGCAAATATGTGATAAAAAAGATGATGCTTTTGATGATGAGAAATTTTCTCCACAAAATGCACATTCGAAAACAAAATTAAAAGAAAACACATCAATTTCTTCCGATTTGTAATCGATATCTGGAACATCAATATTATATCTTGTTTTACTTCGGTCCAAATTCGAAGAAAAACTTTGTTCACAAAAATCATTTTGAAAATTCCATTTCGATTCTTGCTGATTTAAGCTTGGATAAGAAATATCACTTGATGGATTTTCCACTGGAAATAAATGAATTAAATATATCAAAATTTGTAATTAATTTTTAACATATATTCACAGTGTGATTGATACATTGTAAATGGGTGTGTTGCGTTTTTGTCCTGATCTGGTATTATTTGTTACATTTACTAGTAATCTTGTTCTTTCTATAAACTTTGAAAAATATTTTTTGGTAGTATATTTATAATTTTTTATTTAATCTTGATAATTTTTTTTTAGAATTTGTTTAACGTGCTGAATGATGGCACACAAACAGCGTCGAAACGTACAAGTTATGTAATTATTTAATGTTTTTTATTTCGACTCTTTGGCTGACTAACGCCGAATAAAAAAAATTAAAATGTGTTTAATGTCCAATAATATTACAATGCAAAAAATATATAAATAAATAAATAGATAAAATTTCATTTCACTCCAAAACCTTTTAAGCTATTTAATAGCTAAAGTCGAACTAAATTAAAAATACTAGGAGACCGAATCTGCCGCATAACAGACAAATGTTATGGCGAGGCTATGTTATGAAGAACTTTCCATACAAAAATTGTCAAAAGTCATGTGGTTGCTGTGCAGTCAGGCAAACCTAACGTAGAAACCGCATAAATATCACAAAAACTACCTTACATAACAAGGTCTTTCTGACCCACCTTCATAACATACGAGTGACGTTGCAGTTTATGTGTAAAACACCTGAATGCACAGCAAATACACCACATTTTGACAGTATTCAATATGATTCAGTAATGTATGGAACTTGGACCGTAACATGGCCTTGCCATAACATTTGTCTGTTATGCGGCAGATTCGGTCTCTAGAAATAAATAAAAAATATTTTAAAAGCATGCATATGTAATTCAATTGCACCATTATATAAATAATATCACAATAAGTACGAGTAAATAAATAAATTAAATTAAATAAAATATATATAGGGTGTTCCAGAATTCAACGTCTATAAATATAAAATAATTATCTATTTTTTAAAATTATGAAATAAAATATATATAGGGTGTCCCAGAATTCAATGTCTATAGTTGTAAAACAATTATCTATGTTTTAAAATGATGACCTTGCAAGTGCAACTTGAGGCTTTGGTAAAAATGTGACTGATTTTGGTTACTGTTATTAATTTTTAATAATTTTGCTTATTTAAACTTTGGATCCGTAATCAACAAAAAATATTTCCAAAACCCCAGGCAAAAATAATGACACAATTGACCAAAGTTTTCTAGAATTAATCCTTTCTCTTGAACTATAAATTTAAAATTTTCAAAGTTAAAATTAAACTATTAAATTCAAAATTTAAAAAAAAAGTATTATTTTTTCAAAGTTGGGTCAATTATCTCATAATTTTTTATTGTAATCCGGTAAGTGTTTTATACAATCATGGACCCAATGCTTAAATGAACAAAATCAATAAAAATTTCACAGCTTGACGTTGAGTTCTGAGATACTATGTATATATATTTTAAAAGCTTTAAAACTATATATATATATATATATATATATATATATATATATTAGGGTTGTCCTTAATATGGACATTTTCGAATTTTATTGCTCCCAGGGGCTTCGAAATTGATAAAAAAATTCTTTAAAAGTTTTAGCTCTTAATATTAACTTTTAGATAGTGCGCAATTCAATCAAAGCTTCGTATGGAAATAGCATGGACAAAATTTCGAAAATTTTAAAATGTTTTTGAGGTATAACTTAGCGACAAATAATTAAATAAAAGTGACAATTCCTGTCATCTTTTATTGAAAATTCGACGCTCTGCAAAGCAGGTTTCTTATAATTTGTTTCGTAGGACATCTAGAACTCATTTATTTGTTCGTTAAGTTATATCTAAAAAACATTTTTAATTTATTTGAAAATTTTCCCATGCTATTTTCATATAAAACTTTGATTGAATTGCGCACTATCTATAAGACAATATTAAGAGGAAAACTTATAGAGGATTTTCTTTTATCAATTTGTAAGCAATTTGGGAGCAAGCAAATTCGAAAATGTCCATATTAAGGACCACCCTAATATATATATTATTGCACATGCTTATAAAAAATTTACAATATAAGTACAAAAATATAAAATTGATAAGACTTCATTTTCCATAAAATAAATATTAATATATTACTATAGACTATTTAAAAAAGTTCTCTTAAGTGACCAGCACAGTTTTTCTAAATCTTTTCATATAAATTAAAAATTGTGACTTCATGAAGGATGACGCTTTCTGATGTGCCTAACTAAATTACTGCGTGTAGTGAATTTAAAATTACATTCATCACATGCATACGGCCTTTCACCTGTATGAACTCTCATATGGCTTGCCAAATAGTTCCATCTACTAAATTTATCATTGCAAAGCTTACATTTGTATGGCTTCTCTCCGGTATGTATCCTTTTATGATTATTCAAACTACTGAACGATGTGAATTTCCTTTTGCAAACATCACATTCATATGGAGTCTCTTTGGTGTGTACTCTTGAGTGCAGTTTTAGCTGCGTGTTTGTTACAAAGCTCTTTGAACAAACTGTACACGAGTATTTTTTTTCTTCGAGATGATATTTTAAATGGACTTTTAAGTATGCAGATGTTACGAATTTCTTCAGGCAAATTTTGCACTGGTAGGGCCTCTCGCCAGTGTGAATCCTCGCGTGGCGTTTTAAATCGGCAGCCTGTCTAAAACTACTAGGACATGTTTCACATTGATAAGGTTTGATATTTAGGTGTATTCTCATGTGTACTGATAAGTTTCCATGGTATTTAAATGTTTTTGAGCAGATATCGCATTGAAGGTTTTTCTTAACCTTATGCGAAGCGTTATGCAATTCTATGCTTGCACCCAAATTTTTCTCGCATAAGTCGCATTTGAATAAATCCTCGTGCAATTTTTCGTGTTTCAAAAAACTCTTGTATGATGAATATTGCTTAGCACAGTACTTGCAAAGAAACTGTTTGAAGCGGGCTTGTCTGGTCTTTTTAACAGATTTTTTTCCCTCGGAAGAATCTCTTTCATTAGATACCTCTTTGTCTTCGACATCATTTGGTTCATCCAGTTCTTGTTTTGTATCCTTTTGTAAGTTGTTTTGCAATTTATGTGTATCAGACCTTAATTTTCTTAGCTGATATTCTGCCTTTTGTTCTTCAGCCGGTTGTGACTGTATTTTACATTCAGAGTCAACATTTTTAATAATACCTTGACTATGATCATTTTCAAGTTCAATTATTTCACACTTAACCTCAGAAATGATATTGTTGTTTTTATCATTATCTGGTGTACTTTTATTACTAGACATTTCTTTTTCGTCTTCAAGTTTTTCAAATTCCAAAGAGCTTTTTGAATCATCGCTCGTTTCATTTTCCGATTCATCGAGTTGTGCAAAATATTGCAAAAGTGATTCAAAATTATCATTTTCTGAAACCAAATCCGGACTGAGAATGTGCGCTATTTTATGTATTTCCAGATCATCAACACATGTGACTTTTTGAGAGCAAATACAACAGGCAATTTGCTTAGTTGCGTTTAATTTGAGATGCTGTAATAATTCTTCTGCTGTCGAAAATTCACTATCACAAATGAAGCAAACAGTTTTGACATTATCATCTAGATTTACGATGTTTTCCTGAGGTACAATACTTTTTGTGTCTTTAGTTTCAGTAGTGCTTTTGGAATTTTGCTCATGAAAATTTTCACCAGAGCTCCTCTTGCTTTTAAATAAATCTAAAATTAAAGTACATTTATTAAAAAAAAATTCGACTAATATTCAAACATGTAATTTGCTAAATATTTATAATGCAAATGAAGTTAAAAAAAAACACTAATAAATTTATGAACCAACTCTTCCTCAAATGAACATAAGAATATAACTAGTGGGGTGCACGGCATCGTGCCTTAAGGCAAATTGCTGGAACTTCCCGCACCGTAATTAAAAATCTTGGTACGGAACCCAAAAATATGTACGCAAAATGTGTACACATTATTAAAATCTCTAGAAAATATCTGATAATTTGATGTACATATGGCCAATAAACATGTTTGAAATGACATTTTTTTAACTTATTTTTATTGAGAGTCCATAACCGCTGGACCTGCATTTCCAAAAATTCAATCAGTTCTTCATTTCGTCAATACAAATAAAATGTTTTTTGAATCATTCCAATCGATGCTTGACACTTTTTGCCTCGTATCTTTGGAACGGCTATACCTGCCTTTGCCAAAAACTAATCAGCACGTCTCCTTATCAATACAAATCGAATGTTTTTTGAATCATTGAAATTGGTTGATCCGTGTTCTCGAAATCGTCGACGAAAAATTGTATCCGCACATACATACATACACACACGCACACACACATATACATACATTCAATTTTTCTAAGGTATGCCAAAATATTCAGAAACATTTGAAGCATAAAGATATAAACAAATCATTTTCGATTTTTTGCGATTACTATAACTTACCCTACGGGAAGTTAAAAATTAAATATTTTTGGAGAAAAATGAAGGCTATTAGTTGAAAAAATTAAAATCACTTTATATATAATATATATAAATATACATATATGTATATTATTTTTATATTTATTACATTGTCATATTTTTTAAAACATTATCTCTTCCACAATTTTATTCATTTAAATAAATAAATTTAAATCATTTATATCATTTAAATAAATTTATATGAAAAATCCACCATTTTCTACTTTTCTTAAATATATTGTTTGTTCAAATCTTATCAAGATCATGTTTCTTGACAGATGTTCTGAAGATGGAACATATCTAGTACCGAAACGTCGACAGTAAATAAATAAAAAAATGTTTTTTTTAAGTTTTTTGTTTTTTATTACTATTTGAATTCTTTGTTTGAAGCTCTAAAATAAATAAATAAATATAAATATATATATATATATATATATATATATATATATATAAAACGCAATTTACACTTCTCATACAAAACAAAACTATAATAAACTATTCCATATGAAAAAATAACTCGAATAAAAAAATCTCACCTACTACACTAGGCGCTATAAAATGTTCCGCAAGAGGCCATTTTCCTTTTTCATTATTATATTCCATTTTTTCCTAAAACCACACATTTAATTATCAAATATTCTACATAACAATCACAATATATTTTTTCCATTTTTAAATATTATCTACACACCTTATAAAGAATAATAAAGAAAGAATAATAGAATAGAAACTTTGCTTTGTACGGAATGGAACTGAGTGAATCAAATATCAGAATCGCTACAACGACGAACGACAGCAGTTTAGCAAATGCGCCAGAAAAGCATGTTGTGCAACGCGAGGGAAAAAACTGAGAAGTTTTTTCTTTGTCGAAGGATTGTCATTTTATTTACACATTAATAATTAATAATTATAAATACTAGTTTCAATTATAACATTAAATTTGTTAAAAATTTGTAAAAAATGTCGCTTTTGAGTTTAGTATAAATATTTATGTTTTGTGCTTGTATTACTTACGTTGTTCACTCCTGTGATTCAGGATGAAAAAGTTTTGTTTTGCGCGCCAACGAACATTTTATATAAGTCCACTAATTTAATATGAATACAATTAATATTGTGTTAATATTAATACACCAGTATTTAGATTTATGTCCACACTCAATTTAATACAGGATTTTGACAGCATAAAAATAACTTTCCAATGTTCTTGATAATTCTTTCACTAAACACTTAGCAAAAAAAACTTTTAAATAATATAATATTTTATATAAAAAAATTATTTACATTGCATATATCAATAAGAACTTTGCACAATATTTGTATTTGACTACATTTTTCAAAATATTAAAAAAAGGAAAGTCCTTTGACATATTTATATATTTTTTCAAAACAGACTTGAGCATTAATTTTTATATACAAGAGTTATATGCAATTTATATTTAATAAAATTACATCTTATTGTATTTATACATTATCATATAAAATTCTTTATTTTTATATAATAGTTAACATGAAATAAATAAGACATCTCAAAATCAGTGATTTTTGTTAAATAGAAAGAAAAAAAAATCACTTTTACTAAAAATTAATCAATGGGATAAACCAATTGATATTTTTCGAACATACTTATAATATCTGTAATTATATATATTATAGTTCTGATGTTTTCAGAAATGAAGCCAGATATTTACAAATAAAAACATAAAAATATATGTAGTTTAATTCAAATTCATAGTAGTACAATCATTCATAATTTATATATATATATATGAATTACAATAAACACTAATAAAAATAAATTTCAATGTGATTAATAATCATTTGTATTATATTTTTTTATATAACGATTTTGTCCACTGATTCTTTTGTACATAGATATATAGGGAAATATATCATATAATCATCTTTCTAAACAATTTATAATAGAGGAAAATATAATCACATAGCAATAATAAACAAACACATAACGTCTCAATGATTCACAAACATTGCAATTATTTTTATAAAATTGTACATATAAATATATTATTTTATTTAAGAAAAAACAGTTTTCAATTCTGAATACACTGCATAAGTAAATATGTAACATAAAAATTTATCACGGATTTTATTATTTATCAGAAGTGATCCGATGAAATGTTTCTATTTTTCTTCTTTCTATATAATTCTATCAATTCTTTATAATTTCCATGGTCAGTTGTAAATATATAGTCATAATGGCTTTTAATTTCTTCATATAACTCTTTCGGAATAACAGTTTCAGAAATTGTATCTAATTGTTTCACTAACTCGTTTAATTTATTTGCATGGAATTCACCTTCTTTGAGCCCATTTTCTTCAAAGAAAAACAAATTTAATTGTCTGATAGTTTTGTGGTAGAGTTTTACTTGCTTGTTGCTAATAACACTATAATCATTATTTGTTATATTTAATAGAGTTCTATATTTTGAAGATGGATTTGAAATTTGTCTACACGGAGTAGCCTTTAATGATTGAATAAAATTTATTAAAGATTTAGTTCTATTTGGAAGCTTAACATAAGTATGTGTAGACAGTAATTTGGTGTTAACAGCTTTAATCCAGTCTTTCAAATGCTTTCTGAAAGGCTGTTCCTTTGTATGGTCATTTACATAAAGTAAACCTCCATATCTTGACAATTGAATCTCTACCTTGGTACTGAGGCTTTTCGAAACGTTATGTAAAAATTTTGCACCTTCAGGTTTCATTAGCACTTGTACAGTATACTTATCAATAACAATACAAACAGCACCACTACCTGGTATATTTATATTCGCTGGCCTCATAAAGTCAAAAATTTGTGGCTCGGAGTCAACCAAAGAGTTATTATCAGTATCTGTATTATCTGCATTTAAACTTTGATGCTCTTTTTGTAATGAATCTTTGATATCAGGACTAACACCTCCATTCATATTATTCACATTAGATGAAGAAACTTGGTTTGCTGCATCCAAACATTCATTAGAAGTTCTAACATCCATATTATTTGACTTATTTAAATATACATGTCCATTAATTCTATTTACATCAGCCGTATTAAAATTGCCATTATTAAGACTGCTCTTGGAATTATTGTTAAGGTTCACAGATTGAATGGGCAGAACTGCATCATATTTAACAATATTTGGTAGACTTAAACTATGCTCATTTATTCTTAATTTACTGCAATTGTCATAAATATGCCCACGAGCTGAGCAATTGCTGCAGAACAAATTTCGTGTATCCTTTAAACCTGAATGCTGGACTATGGGTGACTTCGTTGGATCAATGCTTCTATGATATCTTCTCCACAGATCAGGACATGTATTTTCATTATGGCCAGCCATGTTGCACATTGAACATACTAATCTATGTCTATCACGGCATTTGTGGCATCCAATGACGAATGCAAATGAAGGAACTCCACATGCTAAACACATTCTCTTAGGGCATCTAGGCTCCAAATGTCCTTGTAAGCCACACATGTAACATATTTCACCTTTTATAGGATCAGGACAACTTAGCTTGACATGACCAGTCTGATGACAATTATGACATCGAACTCGTTTTTCTCGGTTATTAATTGAAGGACCTTGCATATCAGTGTAATTGATTTTCCATTTATTTCGATCTTTTATCATATTAGCAATGATGGAGTTATGATTAAATTGAGAGTAATCTCCAGAAATTAAATGAGGATCCAATGATTTGCTGATAGACACGTTAAAACGTGGTTGCTTTGAACTATTGGCGAGCTTCATATTATTTCTATTCCTAGTCTTATTTGCTTGTATTTTATTTTTACCTAAAATTGTGTTTTTCTTTTTATTATCAGTCTGGTGATTGGGATTATTCAGATATCTTCCATGATCTGGTATTACAAAACTTTCATTTTTTCCATTTGCATGATTTTTTCCTTCATTGTCGCTATCTATGACAATGCAAATGGGTTTCTTTTCAACTATTTCGACAATATCATCATCGCTATCATTTGATAAAATTGTGATAATATTATCTTCCTTCTGCGATTTTGTCACATTGGATGTTCCACATACAAAAGATTTGTCATCTTGGATTTCAGCATTTAAAGATATATCATTAATTAGATGTGCACTAGAATTATGATATATATGACTATATAAACGCTCTTCTATATCAGTCATTTGCAGGTCAAATTGGGCCTAGACAAAAAGATGTCAAAAATAAAATCATAATATGTAATAAACCAATTACAAGGCAATAATGCAATAATTATGAGAAATCATTGAGTTGGTGGTATAAAACAATGACACACATGTTAACTATTATCTACCACCACACTATTTTATAACATTCAATAAAGTATCACTAAGTACACTATTTCATCTTTTCCTTTCAAATATACTTCCGAGTTGAATACAGAAAATAAAAAGAAATTCAATATAATTATCTAATATAAAATACCCAACTCTTTAAGTTAGGTTATATTTAGCATACCTGATCATTAGCGAATTCATTTATTTCTTCAACCATTCTCTATGTTGTTATATGGAAATGATTTATTCATCAGGTTGTTGTGTAAATTCGAAATTATATACGTAAATAACGTATAGGAACTATAATAATTACAATTTTATTAAAAGCAACATTACTGAACCCGATGCTTGACGTACTTTCTGTCAAGTAACATCGGTTTTAGAAACACGCGGCCGACCAATGGTACCAACAATTCAAACGTAGAATGAACCCAAAGAGCAAAAACAAATTAGTTAAAAATAAAGGTATTATAAAAATACCTTTTTTTAAAACTTTCAGATTTTTTAACATTTCTAATATTCTGTTATATAATCCAATCATTTATTTTTATCATTTTCATTATATGTCATATTTCTGTACATTATTTTTTCCATTATTTATTCATTTTATATAAAAAATTCACCATTTTCTGTTTTTCTTAAACATATTGTTTGCTTAAATTTTATCAAGATCATGTTTCTTGACAGATGTCCTGTAGATGGGACATACCTAGTTCCAAAACGTCGACAGTAAATAAATAAATAAAGAAATAATTTATTAAAAAACTTTTTTTTCTTTATTAATTTTTGGATTCTTTGTTCAAAGCTCTACAATATATATATATATATATATATATATATATATATACATACTTGAATTTTCATGTAAGTATATACATATTTATTTTAACTGAATAAAACGGCGATTATAGATACACTGAATAAATTCATTTTCCATTATAATATCATATCTTATACCTATCATATATATAACTGTTATTTCAAAACTAAGTTTGATGAAGAGTTTTATTAAAAGCATCATATGAGCTTTCTAAATCAAATAATAGCTGTCTGACTTCTGAATCAGACAATTCATCAGAGGCTTGCATATTATTCAATCGAGATAGCCAAGATCCAATCTGAAAAATTCAAATTATAGTTAAAATCTTTTAAGTTTTGTGTGATAACCTATTATTTTTCAAGAAACCTTTAGTTTTCCTTCGAAATCAGCAGGTAACAAACTCAATCTTGACATGGTTTCTACCAGGTCTCTGACATCTGGATGAAGTTCATCCATAGCACGTATTTGTAAACGTAATTTGTCCATCAGAGTTATAAAGAGCTAAAATTTATATTTAAATTTGATGTATGTAATATATTAAAATATTAATAACTTTTATGATATCAGTGCCTAATTTAATAAATGTATTGATTTGTTGAAATGATTAGATTGATTGTATGGACCACAAATTCAAAAGTATAAGATATATAAAAATAATTTAACAAATTTAATCAAAAAGATAATATATGGCTACAAATCATTTTGTCATAAACTTTTCTTCATAAACTCAAACATAAAGAAACTTACTGAAACAATATCAGCAATACATTTACTTGTATTGCCTTTATCATCTTTGATAGTAATTGGTCGATCTTCTTTAATACGTTCTAAAGCTGCAGGACAGTCTAGCTAATAAGATAAAATATTGTTAGATAAACATGATATATATGTACATATGTCATAAGAAAGTTTACCTTGTACTTATTTATAAATGCTTCAACGTTAGGGAAGTCATCACCTTGAACTTGTTTGAATGCTGCCCGATATTGAACTAGCAGCTTCGAACATGCTGCTGTATATTCCTAGTAAAGATATATAATATATATATATATATATATATATATATATAAAAGAAACAATAAAATTTAAGTTTATATTTGGCATTAAGAAAATTATTTATAAATTACCTGAGGTGTAACACAATCTCTTATGTAAGCCTTTTCTAAATGTTGCATTGTACTAATAACAGCATACAAATCTGTCATATTATCGTGCCTATAACAAAAAATTATCATGATTACTGTAAATAATTCTGAATTATCAGAAAAGTATTTATAGAATTTCATTTTTAACTAGGGAATCATATAATATCTGAAAATATGAAAAAATTATATGCACGAATTTATTTAGATGAATATAAATCATGACCACTCAATGAGTGTTTAATTTTTAAAATGCAATTGCTGCAGTACTTTTACAAACCTTACTTTTACCAATAAATGATCTAAAATATTTAGGAAAATACATTATCACATACTTCTCTCTCTCACGAGCATTTCTATATAATTTCACCTCTTCATATAACTCAGGCCTTGTAGATTCTGAAAACAATATTCGAAATAATTGCAAGCACAATTAATCATAAAAACACAAAATTTACCTTGCATCTTATCGGTAAGTTCAATAAATTATCTTTATTAAATTTTCAGTTTATTAAACACAAAGAGAATGACTGTTCTTCAATTGCTCAAATGTCAGTTTGACATTTCAACGCAGAAGCGCCATCTTGCCAAAAATATAATAAGAGCAGCAAACGTCCAATTTATAATATCGTTGCCAAAAATAATAAAAACAGCAAAAGTCCAATTAATAATATTGTGCATAGATAAGTAAACATGATTAGTAAAAACATGATATTGTGTACTATATTAGTACCTGATAATTTCCATCACTGATGAAGATCTTAATATTGAGAACCTTGGATGTTCCAGATGGCTCATATCTGTAATTAAAAGAGACTTCAATTAATAAATGGAATTACTATTTAAAATAGTAATAATTATTGTTTAGATTTTATTTTAGTTGAGAACAGCAAGCGTCCAATTTATAATATCGTTGCCAAAAATATAATAGAAACGGCAAACGTCCAATTTGTAATATCGTTGCCAAACATATAATAAAAAATAGCAGAAGGCCAATTTATAATATCGTTACCATAAATATAATAAAAAATAGCAAACGTCCAATTTATAATATCGTCGCTAAAAATATGATAAGAAATGGCAAACGTCCAATTTTTAATATCGTTGCCAAAAATATAATAAAAATAGCAAACGTCCAATTTATAATATCGTTGCTAAAAATATGATAAAAAATGGCAAACGTCCAATTTATAATATCGTTGCCAAACATATAATAAAAATAGCAAACGTCCAATTTATAATATCGTTGCCAAAAATATAATAAAAAGCAGCAAACGTCCAATTTATAATATCGTTGCCAAACATATGATAAAAAATAGCAAACGTCCAATTTATAATATCGTTGCCAAAAATATAATAAAAAGCAGCAAACGTCCAATTTATAATATCGTTGCCAAACATATAATAAAAATAGCAAACGTCCAATTTATAATATCATTGCCAAAAATATAATAAAAAGCAGCAAACGTCCAATTTATAATATCGTTGCTAAAAATATGATAAAAACGGCAAACGTCCAATTTATAATATCGTTGCCAAAAATATAATAAAAACAGCCAAAGTCCAATTAATAATATTGTGTACTATATTAGTACCTGGATAATTTCCATCACTGATGAAGATCTTAATATTGAGGACCTTGGATGTTCCAGAGGATCTACTTTGACGTCATTGTTCCCGATGATGGCTCATATCTGTAATTAAAAGAGATTTCATTAATAAATGGAATTACTATTTAAAATAGTAATAATTATTGTTTAGATTTTATTTTAGTTGAGAACAGCAAGCGTCCAATTTATAATATCGTTGCCAAAAATATAATAGAAACGGCAAACGTCCAATTTGTAATATCGTTGCCAAACATATAATAAAAAATAGCAGAAGGCCAATTTATAATATCGTTACCATAAATATAATAAAAATAGCAAACGTCCAATTTATAATATCGTTGCCAAAAATATAATAAAAAGCAGCAAACGTCCAATTTATAATATCGTTGCCAAACATATGATAAAAAATAGCAAACGTCCAATTTATAATATCGTTGCCAAAAATATAATAAAAAGCAGCAAACGTCCAATTTATAATATCGTTGCCAAACATATAATAAAAATAGCAAACGTCCAATTTATAATATCGTTGCCAAAAATATAATAAAAAGCAGCAAACGTCCAATTTATAATATCGTTGCTAAAAATATGATAAAAACGGCAAACGTCCAATTTATAATATCGTTGCCAAAAATATAATAAAAACAGCCAAAGTATATTTAATAATATTGCAACATGTGTACTATATTAGTACCTGGTAATTTCCATCACTGATGAAGATCTTAATATTGAGGACCTTAAATGTTCCAGAGGATCTACTTTGACGTCATTGTTCCCGTCGATGGCTCATATCTGTAATTAAAAAAGACTTCAATTAATAAATAAAATTACTATTTAAAAAAGTAATAATTATTGTTTAGATTTTATTTTAGTTGAGAACAGCAAGCGTCCAATTTATGATATTGTTGCCAAACATATAATAAAAAATGGCAAACGTCCAATTTATAATATCGTTGCCAAACATTTAATAAAAAATGGCAAACGTCCAATTTATAATATCGTTGCCAAAAAATAATTATAATAGCAAACGTCCAATTTATAATATCGTTGCCATAAATATAATAAAAACGGCAAACGTCCAATTCATAATATCGTTGTCAAACATATAATAAAAATTAGCAAACGTCCAATTTATAATATCGTTGCTAAAAATATGATAAAAACGGCAAACGTCCATTTTATAATATCGTTGCCAAAAATATAATAAAAACGGCAAACGTCCAATTTATAATATCGTTGCCAAAAATATGATAAAAACAGCCAAAGTATATTTAATAATATTGTGTACTATATTAGTACCTGATAATTTCCATCACTGATGAAGATCTTAATATTGAGGACCTTGGATGTTCCAGAGGATCTACTTTGACGTCATTGTTCCCGTTGATGGCTCATATCTGTAATTAAAAGAGACTTCAATTAATAAATGCAATTACTATTTAAAAAAGTAATAATTATTGTTTAGATTTTATTTTAGTTGAGAACAGCAAGCGTCCAATTTAATATATTGTTGCCAAAAATATATTAAAAACGGCAAACGTCCAATTTATAATATCGTTGCCAAAAAATAATTATAATAGCAAACGTCCAATTTATAATATCGTTGCCATAAATATAATAAAAACGGCAAACGTCCAATTTATAATATCGTTGCCAAACATATAATAAAAATTAGCAAACGTCAAATTTATAATATCGTTGCTAAAAATATGATAAAAACGGCAAACGTCCATTTTATAATATCGTTGCCAAAAATATGATAAAAACGGCAAACGTCCAATTTATAATATCGTTGCCAAAAATATAATAAAAACAGCCAAAGTATATTTAATAATATTGTGTAAACAATAAAAAGCGGCAAACGTCCAATTTATAATATCGTTGCCAAAAATAATAAAAATTGGCAAACGTCCAATTTATAATATCGTTGCCAAACATATAATAAAAATAGCAAACGTCCAATTTATAATATCGTTGCCAAAAATATAATAAGAGCAGCAAACGTCCAATTTATAATATCGTTGCCAAAAATAATAAAAAGCGGCAAACGTTCAATTTATAATATCGTTGCCAAAAATAATAAAAATGCGGCAAACATCCAATTTATAATATCGCCGCTGGTCATCTTCAAAAATATAATAAAAAAAAGCAAACGTTCAAATAATAGTATCGTTGTATATTTATCATAAAATTGAAGTATTAATAGAAGAAAAGAGCAGATCTTCTAACAATGTATGTAATTTATGTTCGATACAAAGAATTTATGATAATGAAAACAATATGAATAGAACTTTATTCAATTGCAAATAATTTGAAATTTTCATACAAAATTGTATTCAGTTCGTGAAATGAAATTATATTATAATTGCAGATACGATTGTATTGCTAAAATTTCAATTCAAACTTTCGTTAGTTGACAGTTGAGAGCCGCCATTTTTTTTCGGTACAACACCAAAAAACTTAAGTTTGCTTTTTTGCAAAAAAAATGTACAGACCTATTTTTGATATCTAAATAGATACACCAGATCAAAATGTATCAAATTTTTATTATTAATACGTCGTGGAAACGACTGTATTGTTTAAAACAGAACAAAACCATCGGTTATGGTTATGGCCGCCATCTTGGATTATCCAAAAACGCAAATTTTAAATTGCAAAAAAAGTGCAAAAATCTCAATAAATAATAGAAAAAAGTGCAATAATATCAAATAAACATACATATATTTATCGTAAATGAACAAATAAAGCATGGATACAACATTTTAAAACACGCAAAATATCGTTGGCATCAGAACCAGACGGCGTCACTTGTCGTGATAGTAAAATGCAATATTTGTGCAAAATAATACAAAATAGCAGCACTTACCTTCTTTTAAATGCTCGTTGCACACGAGAACACACTTTTTAGACACAGTTTTGATTTAAAATAATAATATGCACTAATTTGTTGCACTGCACTGCGCGGAGATGTTAACAGTTCGGATGCTGACGCGCTAATGAGCTGCGAGCTGATTAGTAGCTAGTTTAATAGCTGTTGCACGGATTCAAAATGGCGGATGCAAATGCTGAACAAAAACATCACCTGAAGGAAAACATAAATCCCATTCGAAATTTCTGTTTAAATCAGACGACGATATGGGCGAAATGCCTTGATAAATATGATAAACCGAGTTAAAACACAATTCCGCACGCTTTTAAACACTTTTCCTTCAGAAATTAGGCATTATAACAGCTAATGAAATTGATTTAGGAATTACTACAGCATCAAACAATTTTGAAGCAAATTATTAAAACCACACTAAAAGTGAAGTACAACATTATGCTTTACACAATAAATATGCGAAACCTCAATCGCACACGTTAATTAAACATATATTTCACCAATTTGAATTTTGTATCTGTCAGTGACATAAATTACATAGCAACATTTTTAAACTAATTGATTAAAACTACACACTGACACTAGCTGAATATAACTTAAAATAAAGCCTGGATATCAATTATAAAACTGCAAACCTCGTATTGCACTTATTAATTAGGAAAATTTCAAAGTAAATCTACTTGTTGACAATCAAATCATAACCGCATTTACAAACACTATAGGTTTACAAGTTTTAGCTCCAAAGTGTTAAAAAACATTGGTAAACTTAATACTGATGCAAAACTACACACTGACACTACCTGAAAATAACTTAAAATAAAGCCTGGATATCAATTATAAAACTGCAAACCTCGTATTGCTCTAATTAATTAGGAAAATTTCAAAGTAAATCTACTTGTTGACAATCAAATCATAACCGCATTTACAAACACTATTAGGTTTACAAGTTATAGTGCCAAAGTGTTAAAAAACGTTAAAAAACCTATAAATTACATTAATAAATATATAAATAAACGAACAAATATTTCCAATACTTTTTTTTGGTTTGAAATGACAACAAAAACAATGTGAAGTACGCCATTGTCGTAGTGCCACCAACATTTATATGAATCACTTGTTGGTAGGTGCTCTAGAGAATTACTTATGTTTATAACAAAAGTTTAAATAGTATTCAAACCACAAAGAAATAACCCATTTGTATGAGGATAATAGAACATCCAGAACTATTATAGATAAATTTGATGTCATTAATTTGCCAAAAACCTTAAGACTTGCATATGCTTTTCCAATGTTCTCACAAAAAGTATTATATTGTTATATCGCATTATCATCAATATTAAATATTTCTAAACTTTGCCCTTATAAACTTATGTATAAATAATTATTTGTAATAAATCAATAAGTTGCCTATTTTACAGACTTATTACCATCATTCTAACATACCTCTAACATATATATATATAAAGAGTAATAAAATAGAGTGTAGAATATGATATGCAGTATTACAACAAGTTATAATAATCTTTCTTAATTAATGAATGCATGTACTAATGATACTATTTAAATAATATATTAATATCAGAAAATTAACGGACAAGTCCTGAAATAAGCTTGCAATTCAAAACTTGTAAAACAATCTATATATTTCATTTTAAATTTTTCTCTTATATATTCAATCTGTCTGATTATAAATACTAGGAAATAAGGTTAATAAAAAACAGTACCAAAAAAATATAATCAAACTATATTATATTAACTTGAATATATACATCTATATCAATTATACTGCTAATTAAATACTTTTTATAGTTATATTAATTTGCATTGGTAATGCTATGGAAGACATTTTTTGTCGAAACACCTGAGCATGTTGCCAAGACACAGAACCTTTTCCGCCAGATAATTTTAATTTGATTTCAATATATTTTTGTCCTTTAAAATCAGTATAGTTTTGAATTGTATTACCTAAAAAAAATAATATTTACTAATATGTGTTTGTGCAGAAAAGAAAAAAAAATCATACTTTGTTTGACACGCAGACAAATATTTTCACTGCAGATCATGCAGGATATATTGCCATTCTCAAATACATCCGTTTTAATTTTTGCATTTATATCTTCAATCACATGATTTTGATCTTTTATAGCAAAACGCCATACTAACTCGCCTTCAGATGCATTTTCTAAAATTGTTTTAAACAAAACACCATCATTTCTTAATTGTATGTATATAAGCAGAAGTTTTTATTATTAGATTATATACCAACCCTTTCTTGCTAAATAAACCATTTTCCAATCTCGTTCTTCTTTTCTAAATACATCTTTGGTGAAGTATATCCCCTTATTCCAGCCTTTTATGGTTTTTATAATATTATTTTTATTATCTACACATTCGTACAAATCTTGACAAATAGAATACTGCATTTTGAAACACTTTTTATCAATTTCCAGTGAAGGAAATGATAGTTCGTCAATATACCAAACATATTGATTAGACTCTTCTTTTGTTTCACCACGAGCTAAACGCCAACCTAGAGATCCAGAGGTTCGACCTTGTTTTTCTGAGTCTTTAGGATTTCTAAAAATTAGTTAGAAAGAAGCATATGGACTACTGATGAGATTAAAATACAACAGAGCTGATAGTTGCAAATTAAATAAACAATTTGGTTGTGACAAATTTGCTTTACAATATTATTTACTTATTATACCTATATAATTTTTACTCTTTATACTTTATATATAAATTACCTTGGAGTCATAAATTCTACTAATTCTTCAACAGTTCTCTTTGCTAAATACTTTTTACGGTTTACTGATAAATTTTTCTGCCTCTGATTCCTCAATTTTTCTATGGTCATTAAAAGTTCTTCCTCAGAACATAAATTTCTTCTTTTTAAAGCTCCTAAATATAAATAACATAACTTACAATAAAAAAACATTGTAATTAGAACACTAATATACACACCTTTAAAATCTGTTGTATACCTCCATGTAACATCTTGTACGTCATCACATGCATAAGCAATAATATATTTTGGTTGCTTTCCCCAACCTTGCTCATATATTAAGGGATTATCACATACATTTTCACAGGGATCACAATGAAGCCATCGACCTTCACCTTCGCTATATACCTTATAATAAAAATAATAACAGGTAAGCTAAGATAAAGTAAGATAGAAAAAATGTGTGAAAGCCTTATTTTTACCTCCGTCCACACATGATCTGATTCATCTAAAACATGTCTGGCAGGCCATCCCATAGCTCTACATAAAAGAGTAAAACAATTAGCCCATTCTCCACATCTTCCCCTTCGAGTGCTTAATAAAATCTCTGGGTCGCAATGACGAGTAAAATTTGTTTTATATGCACATGAATTGCACCTGTACACCTAGAAAGAGTAATAAACTAGTTTTTGTATTTTTCGAGGATAAATTCCAGTAATGATATTTTTTATGCCTTGCTGGAAAAGCTATCAGGTTAGTTTTTTGAGTCTATTAATATTTTGTTATACTAAAACAGTAAAGATTTGTATTTTAACTGACCTCAACCCTTTCGGTAGCAACAATACAGTTGCCAGCAAAAGTTGTACTTTCATTTCCACAATTTTCACAAGATGGTTTATCAACCCAGGTAAAGAAATGATTTTTGAACCAATCTAGTAACTCCAGTAAAATCAAGTCCTCAATTAATGGTTCATTGCCTATATAACTTCCTAAATAATATTTTGTACATAAAACAAAATGATGAACATGAACACTATTATAATCTCTCTTCTCAATATATTACCAGACTTTATAGACTTCTGTATGCTTCTCATTCTTTCCAATGCGTTAATTTCTAATTGTACTACTGGAATACAGCTTAATGCCTTCCTTAATAATGCAGGATTTTCATAAGCAAGTACAGCTAAGGAATGTGTCTCTAAGGATCGCAAAAATTGATTTGGTGCGTTCTATAAAAAAAAAAATTGATATTTCTATAAACAACAATAAAGTTTTGTTTAAATAACTGAAGCAACTAAAAGATATTTATTATAAATATTTACTAATATTGTTTTTGGGGCACTTTTCATCAATTCACTCCTGGAGCCTCTACTAGTTGACGGCTGGTTTTGATCATATTCACTCTTAATCTGTTCAGATTCTATATTTGTCTGTATTTTGGGTTTGTCACAAGTACTATCAACTATACTTTCGTTATTTGCATCAGTTTGAGATAAAATAATTGTTCTTCGTATTAGTAAATATTCATAATATTCATATATAGAATTTACAGAAATACTTGGTGATAAAGTTAATCGATCATTTATCTGAAAAGACAGCATTAATTCAGCAATCGACTTAATAATTGAATAATAGTCATAAGATATTATATTATTTCTGAGCATGTGAGCATTTTAAGCATATATATTAAAATTAAGTACAAGATTATATAAAGTACAGTTATATCTATAAACAGATAACTTATTTCAAAGATGTGAAACGCTCAAATGTAATACAATATTTTGACCTATACAATTTCTAGAATATATATATTTAATTTAATGTAAGGACAAAATTATTATTTTCCTTTGAAATTAATGTTTTACATACTTTAACAAAACCTATTTTGATCAAACATTCTTCAGCTCCTAGAGCATTTAGTAGATTTGAAGATATATTTGGATTTGTAACTCTTATACTTTTATAAGTTTGGTTATCTGGATTATCTACTATGTTTTTTAATAGCTTCAATAATATTTCACTCGCTTTGAGATAAACTTCTTTCGAATTCATTTCTAAATTTTCAATGCATAATGTATCTATATTAGCCATAGCTATACAATAAATTTAAACTCATAAAGTAAATATATAAATTTAGTAACTTAATTTTTAATAAATTTAATAATTAAAATTGTATTGCTAAAAATTAATATACTGTATCTTTAAAATTATATGAATATAAATATATGATTAAAAATACGATAATAAAGGAGTAATGACAAGAAACGTGTAATGTATGAGTAAGGTTTTTTTGAGTAAGAATTAAGAAACGACATGATGGTCATGACAAGTTGACAAGTCAAATGTTCAAGTTGTCTAACATGATTTTTCGTAGACCGCTGGCATGCATGATAAATTTACAAAAAAACAGAATTTTCATTATTTGTTCCTTGTAGACAAAATGTGAAAACTTATTAAATTAGACCAAACTAGTTTTTCATGTGTTTACAGGATGTGTGGCAGCAGCCCTATATATTAGGATAATATTAGGATAAGGTATCATAAGATATATTCATATGTTGTGTGGCGGCGACCTACGTTTTGAATAAACCAGATTTACAATTTTTTCAATGTTGGCTATTATTATATACAAAGCGTTCTGACCTGACAGTTCGCAATTGTCATTTTTTGTTTGTGTGCATTTTCATATTTATATTTTTGAACACAATTTCACAATTTTAAGTAAAGAATTTTTCAAAAATGGCTCCAAAGTTCAAATTTTCCGAAGGTGAGATTCGTTAATTTTATATACATAATAAATGCTAATCCTATGCACATATTTTAGGTGAAAAAGTACTTTGTTTCCATGGCCCTTTAATCTATGAAGCCAAATGCTTGAAGAGTTCTCTTACGAAGGAAAAGCAAATAAAATATTTGATACACTATGCAGGCTGGAATAAAAAGTATAGTATAGGGACTGAAATACTACTCACAACATTAAACATACACTAGAAATAGTTATTAAAAACAAGAAATTGTTATATCTTGATCAGTATTGAATTCTCAATTAATTCTCTAATATAATTTATTTTTCATTTCAAAGAATTGTTTCAGCACATTTGTGCAATTTCTTGTTTTATTTCCAGTTGGGACGAGTGGGTTCCAGAAAGCAGGGTTTTGAAATACAATGAGACAAATGTGCAAAAACAAAAAGAAGTTCAAAAGGCACATTCTTCACAATCCGCTAAGGCAAAAAAATGTGAGTACTTTAAAACAAAATAATCAGTTTTGGGAGAAGTAAGAAATTAATTTGAATAATATCTTCATATATTTATACCAATCAATATTTATATTTTGTTAAAAATTATAGCTGCAAAACTTAAGAAAGCTGACACTTCCCTAACTAAGGAGAAAGAGGAAAAAGAAGGAACATCTAGATCTTCAACACCAAGTCAAGATGGAACCAGTGTCACACCAGCTTCACGGACTAAAAAACTGGCTACACCTTTATCCCAAGACTCAGTCGATGTTTCAAAGTAAAATATTTAATATAACATATTTGTGATAAAATAGTTGTTTAAAACTATTTGATGATTTTTTCAGGCGGAAACGAAGCAGAGTTGATACCGGGGTTGAATCAGAAGAGCAGTTTATGGCAAAAGTTGAAATCAAAATAAAAATACCAGATGAGTTACAACCTTGGTTAGTCGATGATTGGGATGCAATTTGTCGGCAAAGAAAACTGCTTGCATTGCCAGCAAGGAATACAGTTTCTCAAATCATTGATGACTACATCCAACAAAAACAAAGCAGCAAATCTCACAACTCTAATAAAGAATCCGCTCTTGTAGAAGTAGCAAGAGGAATTTTAGAATATTTTAATGTTTTATTAGGTTCCCAATTACTATATAAATTTGAAAGACCACAATATGCAGAAATTTTACAAAATCATCCCAATACAAAGATGTCTGAGATATATGGTTCTATACATCTTTTGAGATTATTTGTTCGTTTGGGATCATTGCTAGCTTTTACTCAATTAGATGAAAAATCAGTAGCAACTTTAATGGTTCATATACAAGACTTTTTAAAATATTTAGTGAAAAACAGTTCAACATTATTTAATATGCAAGATTTTGTCAATGCCAGTCCTGACTATCATCGAAAAATATAGTTCTAAGTTTTATTTAAGCAGATTCGAATAAGCATGTTTGGATTATATCTATAAGTTTATATGAAATTTAGAAAATATAATAAAACAGTTTTATATTATATTGTGCTTTCATTTTAATTTAAGTCAATATCAGATTATAATATATATAATAACTTAAACAAATGTTTGAATCCAATTTAATACTGTACTCAGACTTCTATTTCATCAAATATTATACATCTGATAATTAATATTTAGATCAATTAATATCATTAACATCAATTATATCCAATAGTAATACTTTCATTTACTCTTTTTATTAAACAAAATATGTAATTTACTATTAAGCCGCACATTTGTAATAATAAAAGATAAATAGAAGTTCTAAACCTCTGACAAAAGTTTGTCTTTTCTAACGAATTCTCAAACAAACATTAGACGCATGTGATATTAGTTTTAATTTCCTAAAGAAAAAGTTATGTTTTTCCCAGATAATGCGATTTGTTACTTTTATGTTTTCTCGACGTTTGAAGTCATTAGGAATCGTTTGATACCAGTATTGGAAAAATTATAAAACCGTTTTTTTTAAAAAAATGACTCGTGTTAACCAGTTTTTCAAGACAAAGCAAGGGAGAATGTTATGATAACTGCATAGCAAATAGATAGACATTTTCATAATTCTCACTACCAAAAACAACATAATAGAGCGTTGCTATGACAACGCTGTTTTATGAGTTCTGTTAAGGCAGAATTGCAGAAATAATAACAATTAGAAATGCAACAACATGAAATGCTCACTAAAAAAAAAAATGATCCAAAACCAAAATATGTTAACCATAAATCAACCATGGGGTTGACTTAGAAAACTAGTTATAAATAAAATCATAATAGCTTGCTGAATATAATAAGCAGCTCTGGTTGTTGCATGGTCAAAAACAAATAGAGCAATAATTATAATAAAATGTAACAGAATAATAAACAACATACTAAAAATAATAAATTAATATTTGTGTGTACTTTAGTATTCATATATTTTGAATATAATTTAAACCGTTTTGGATGTGAGATGCGATTAAAGGTTCGAAAGCATGCTATGGGGATGAATGGGGCAAATCGGGGATGGGTTATTGATTTTCTAGCAGCATCCAGATATTTATCTGGGGATAGAATAAAGATGTTCATGAAATGTCATTCTATAATTTATTAAATAAATCAATTTTTGTTAATAATGGAAGTGGAACAATATGCAAGTAGATGACTCTGTCGCGATGCAGTTTAAAAATCAATTAAAAATAACTTCTTGATCAATTTTGGCTAGCTGATTATTACAAAAAATCAAAATGCACGGAAGTTTTAAAATTCAGCTGATTAATATGGGAACTCGGGCAGCTGCGTGTAAGTAATTAATTTGATAATAATTATATAAAATTGAAGATTTTGTTCATTAAAATCATATGAATTTTAATTATTTTGCACTTTTTTTATAAAAAAACAATAATGTAGTAAAATGAAAGTATTATAATTAATTAAACTATAGGTCTCCAAGTATTTTTCTGTTAAGCCTAGCCGGCTGGCCTTCCTGATATAAACAACATGCTAGTTGGTTAGGATGGACGTCTATTCTATTCTTATAATTAATGACAACCATTGATATATGTTATTTATAGAAAAATTTTCAATTAATTAATTAATCTTCATAAAATTGTGTTGCAGTTACAGCTAAGATTCGCTGCTTATACGACTACCAGCTTCGACTTCTGCACGGCGTTATGCCAGTGCCTTCTGGTCTGGACATTGCCAACACAATTAAATATTTTTCTCAAACTCTTTTAAGTAAGTTTAATAATAAGTCTTATTATAAATAAATTTATATGTCTGTCTTCCGTTAATGCGAATTTTTTTTTAGCTGTCCTAAAAGATGTTCCAGCGTCGCCGTTAGATATGTTGCGTTCTCCAGACAATGATCATTTACGTATGGCTCTTTACCCAAATTTAGATTACAAAGGTCTTTATAATGCTTTAGTGCAATTATTAGATGTCGCAGGCTATGTTCAGTATGGATTACAAGGTATAAGGCTATGCTACTTTTCATTTTAACATTTTCGTTACAATTTTCAACATTTTTAGCTTTTGGACAGTCATTGCTGCAATGTTTAGGCTGCCTGTTGCCATTTTTGGAACAAGATATGATTGACAATATACCATTTCTTGCTGCATCATGCATGTTAGCATTGCCACCTACTCTTCACCAAGAAGTTATAAATTCGTTGTGTTTCTTCATTCTTCCATTTACAATTAGTAAGTATACATGGTAATAAATAAGACTGAGAATTCAGAAAATAGCAAAGCTTATTTATTAACTAGATGGTATTGGTATTTTGCCTTGAGGCAAGTTACATGAACTTCGCGATATGTGTAAATAATCAACTTAATAAATAAAAAAAAATAAATTAATTTATTTACACGGTGTATTTTCTAAAAGCAAATGTTAAAAAATCAAAATTTTTTATAATTGAACCAGTTTCCGTAGGACTTTAACAGTTTAGTATGTTCATTAAGACCAAGTACTCTATCGTTATTCCAAGTAAATCGTATAATTTTAATTTTAACAAACGTCAAAGAAACAATTCATTTCCTCAAACTTTGATGAATTTTTAAAATTAAACTACTTGTCGTGAGGCCGTAATATTTTAGTATGATCTATAAGACTATGGTATCAATCTTCAAAAAAAAATAATGACAATCGTCGAAAAAAATTTGTTTAACACTTTATTACAAGAAACGGCCCAGCCGAACTTTACCAAAAACTAATCAGGTCGATTTCCAACCAATAACTTTCGAATGGTTTTTGAATTTTCAAAATCGATTCAGAATTACGGTCTAAAACGTGGACGAATTTTTTTTCACTTTTCTACAATTTATAAAGAAACTGACAAACGATAGTCTTCATCGAGATACATCGAATGGCTTTTAAATTTTTGAAATCGGTCCAGGCGTTTTTGAGAAAACGTCGATTTACGGCAAAAACTCTGTTCACATACACACGCACACACCCACATACTTTTTCCAAATTTGGTATCATTCGATTCAGAATGGCTTGAAACGTCGAGAAAAAATAAAATTAGCGAGTCGAATTTTTTGATAAAAACAAACTTGTCCTTCGGGAAGTTAAAAATAAACTTGATACAACTTTCTGCATAATCAATGAATTTATATATCAGTTTTTAGAAAAGATTTTACAGTCTTTTAATAAATTTTTAAAATATTTATAATTAATAGCTCGTCATACTGAAGATGGTTTAGAAAGCCAGGCTTGTCAATCTGTAGCAGCTGTTATTATGCTAGTTTTCCAATATTCCAACAATCCAGGTAATGCTTATGATGTTCTATTCAGGTGGCTTAAAAATCTTGAATAATATGCCAATAATGCGTATATTTTCAGCACACCATTGTCAGCTATTGGAGTGCCTAATGGCTCTAAAACAAAACGTAGTTAAAGATTTGTTATGCGTTATAGCCTATGGTACTGCTGCATCTCGGGCTTCAGCTGCCAAACTATTGTTTTACTACTGGCCAGCATTTAATGCAAATCTGTTCGATCGTAAAGGATTGCTGTGCAAATTTGCAAGTAAGATGAAATAAAGTAAGGTGCAACATCATTATTTGTCAATGGTCTTGAATAATTTTTTAGGTGATCTTTCACCATTACCGTGCCAAAGAGATAATTGTCCCAGTGGCGGCGCTGCCGAAGCAAGTAAAGTTTGTTACGACCACTGCATAAGTATTACTTATGCCTCTGATTCTCCGCCGCCCTTGTATTTATGCATCGAATGTGCCAATGAAATTCATCGCGAACACCCGAATCAGGCATTCAGTGATACTTTGCATCCGATGCAACAAGTTTCTATGATCTGCGAGAACAAAGTAGGTGGTAAATCTAATATTACTCCTATCAATGTGCTCCAATTTGCATAAAATTTTAGAATTAGGTTCATCTTCCCACCCACCCTCATGTTTAAAAGTGAAAACAATTCGGACTCCGCCACTACCCCGCGGGGGATGACACCATACTTTTCAGTTGTGTAATTTAATTTTTTCAAAATAACTTCAGATATCGATAGAAGAACTAATTATAAGAAAAAAATATCCTCTAAAGTTTTTCAAAAAAAGTTAATGTTTACTAAAAATTCATATATTTTTGGCGTTTATCTTCGTTTTTTTTTTTTGCAAATATCTCCTAAAATATACATTTTAACGAAAATCATGTAATGAACAAAATAATGTCAATAAAAACATTGATAAATAGATGTCTTATAAAGTGTTCTAGAAATAATATTAAGTTCTTAAAATAATATTAATACAATAATTTAGTTGTTGTATTTAAAGCCATCTAGCGGCGAGGTGTTACATTTTGTGCATTTCAGTGAAATTGTGTTTTAGAGTGCTCAACATAAGCTTTAAAATGAGTTCTGTTACAAGCTTTTTGCGTGTAAAATGAGTGAGCTATCATGCAAATATGGTTTAAGAGCGCCATTTCCACCAAAATTCAAGTTATTCACATTCCATCTAGAATTCACTTTATAATAAAGATCTTGAAGGATTCGAGCAAATTCACTACTTTAGTACAAACTATTTTCAGAAAACTCAAGATTTAATAAAAATATTTTTTTTTCGATTTTTTTAAAAATCGAACTTATTTTCATTATATCTCAAAAATAATAAAAGATACGTATAAAAGCATATAGATAAAAATCAAAGAACTCTTTCTGGCTAATTATTGCTTTTTATTATCTTTCTTCCACACAAAAATTGACAGAGTTATGATTGGTTAAAGAGTGCGCGGCTGCGCAATCAGAGTCTCTCTCTACCCCTTAACCCTTCGCCGTTTCAAAATGAGAACAGTTACGAAAAAAATTTTGATTAAAAAAGTAGTAGCCCTTTTATTTACCTTTTAAATGGTATATTACAAATTGTGATGGAGTCAAAGTTAAAGAAGTTATGACCCGAAAACTGATCGATCGCTTTTGAACTTGAGAGTAAGATTAACCTAAATCCAAAATTTCATGCAGATCGGAGCACAGTAAATAAATTCAGAGTTATACCCTTTTTTCTTCTCCGTTTACTGCACTATATACGAGTATGCATATAGCAAGTGTAAACATCTTAATCTTACAGAATTGTCGAGCAACAGATAAATCGGCGGTATCAATTTGTTTCTCAGCAGAATGCGCTAGTTATAATGGAAATCATCCTATAAGGTACTGCCTTCAATGCCATTGCAATAGGCATAATAGTAGGCGAGGTGGAGATCATATTGTACACAGATCTCTTCCACCTGCTTGGCAAATGGACGCTGAGATGCAAACATACCTGGTCGAAGCTATTGTTAGGTAATCTTATATATAAAAATGAATCGCAAAATGTGTTGATAAGCGCACATCTGAACAACGCCTGGACCAATTTTCCAAATTTTCATTGATATTCAAGGATGGTTCTTACGGCGAGAAAAAATCGAATAAACGCCGGGAAAACCCTAAAAACAGCCTTTTCTTTTTCTCATACAAACGTTTTCTAACTAAAACGAAAAATCAATTTGAGCTTTATTGTTATTATATAAAGTTCATATTTAATTACAAGCACTCATTGTATACTCCTCCTAAACTATTATTCGGATTTTGACAAATCTTTCTGAAGTTTGTTAAGGAAATTTTCTAGGATGTATGTGATTATAAAGTACTGGTATGTATGTGCAATATTGTAGAAATACTTAAATGGAAAAAATAATAAAAAAAGACATGTCATTGTTTTCATTGAAAACAAATGAAAACTATAATTTGCTAACTTATTTGCTTACTTATGAACCTAGGCAATATTAGATTATGTATAATAAATTTATGATTATGAATAAGAAAAATGAAATGTCTACATTATTATTGCCAAAAATCAGCTGAGATGTGCCAGAAATTAAAATGTATAGATTGAATGATACACATATGAACAGGATATGACAAATTAATTCACTTAAAATATGAAATTATTTATTAATCAGTGGCGGTCCTACCTTTAATGCAATGCATGCGAAAAATACAAGCGCACGCCTTAGGGGGAGCCATCACAAGATTCGGATATCAATTTTTTTTTCAATATAATTAAGAGAAGTTTAAGATGCAATTTTGGATATCATAAATAATAAAAAATTAAATTAATTTAATCCAACATGAAGTACCAGTGTTATGTTATGGTTATGGTTATGTTATACCGTTTAAAAGACTTCAATTTCCAATATAGTATGAGAATTGTGACTCATCATTTTATTTAAAGTAGTTCTACATTTAAAATTGCTCATATTATAAATGAATTAGCATTTTGGCGTGAAGAGTAATTTAAAAAACAATAATTATTAATTTTAGGTAAACGGTAAATTATAGTATATTATATTAAAAAATTGTAGACATGGGTACAGGACAACGTCTGTCGGGTCATTTAGTATAATCATAAAGAACAAATAATAATCATCTGAATTATCATTATATTTTGTTTTTCTGTTAGTTTATTAAAAGAGGCACGTCCATTGAGTTTCGACGTTACCAAGGAATCTTTAGACCTAAAACCACAACCAGTATCGACGCCTGCTGGTGATTGTATTACACTTGAGGAGAGACAATTACTTGGTCGATATGGTATTTGGTTGCTGGTTGGACTTTGTGCACCCACACCAGATACACCAGTTGAGACACTTGGTCGATTGCTTTCAATGCTGTTCCACTGGTTTCATGTAACTGCTTATACATTTGAAGGTTATTGTCAAATACTTTTATCTTTTATACTTTAGCGTAGAGTGACTTATTAAATTGTCTTATATTTCCTCAAGCTGGTCAAGCAGAAAGCACTTTGGAAAAATTAAAAACGCAACACGTTTGTCCTTGGTTAGCGGATATATGTAAGTCACATTACGAAGAATTTATTAATTGCTTGCTGCCACATCCACCTGAATATTCCAGAGTCGGTGGTCACTGGGATACACTCGCGTCCAGGTAAATTGTGTTAAAAATTCAGAATATTATTAACTTTCCGAAGGAGAAGTTCATGTTTTCATAAAAAAAATCCGATTCGCTAATTTTATGTTTTCTCGACGTTTCAAGCCATTCTGAATCGAATGAGACCAAATTTGGAAAAAGTTGAAAAACGAAACGACGAAAGAAAAACTTTCATCGACATTTTCTCAAAAACGGCTAGACCAATTTCAAAAATTTAAAAGCCCATCTATGTATCTCGATGTGGATTATCTTTTCTCAGTTTTGTGCGACGATCTGCTGAGCCGTTTCTTTGTAACTTAGAAAAAAGTGTTAAACTTTTCGTCCATACTTCAGCTTATACTACCTAATTGTTTTTTTTTTTTTTTTTTTTTTTAATAATTTTATTTGATCATCTATCTACAGGAGATATAAAATCAATTGCATGGCTTAGAATTTAACAAAGAAAGAAAAAGCTAAGATCTGCATCCAGTGATGCAGTTCTAACCTAATTGATCTTAAAACATCAAAAACTGTTCGAACGATATCAGTTGGGAATGATACTGATTAGTTTCAGGTGAAATTAACTGTTGAAAAAAAAATTTAAGCCGATTTTCATGGAACTTTTTTGGCGATATATACCGTGGTCTTATTTAACTTACTAAAATATTACGGCCTTAGGACAAATAGTTTAATTTTAAAAATTTATCAAAGTTTGAGAAAATGAGTAGTTTTTTTTTGACGTTTGTTAAAATTAAAATTAGACGATTTATTTCGTATAACTGGGAGTACTTGATCTTAATGAACATACTAAATCATTAAAGTCCTACGGAAAGTGGTTCAATTATAAAAATTATTGATTTTTGAAAATTTGCTTTTAGAAAATACTCCGAGTTAACATGTTTGTTCGTATTCAAATATGTGTAATAAATCCACTCGGAATACTTTTAATCACTCATAAATTAATTTATATTTTATTAATTAAGTCAATTATTCACACATATCGGGAACTCAAGGTAACTTGCCTCAAGGCAAAATACCAATACCAACTAGTTATTTTTTATATTGCAGAACTTCCCATCTCAAGGATGGACTTCATCGTATATTTTGTTTGGTGCCCTACGAAGTCATTACACCTGAAATCTGGGATCAGATAATGCCAAATTGGATGGAAGCCGTAAGCAGTGATGTCCCAGAAAAAGAACTGCCGGAATTAAAAGTAGTGTTTAGCAAAATTCTTGATCCTGAAATGAATCCTCTTGGATTCGACGCTCATATGATGTACAGATTTGTCGCCGTACGATTCGAGAATACTACAGCTAAAATACAACAACAAGCCTTGCATTGGCTGCAGGTACATTAGATATTTTAATCATAAACTATGCAATTTTAATTTATAAATATATGAATTAATCTTTCAGATACTTTCAATGCTGGATATTATGATACCGCTAGAGCAATTATTTTCAATGTTTGAATCAGGCGTAAGCGTAATGCGCCAAGCTGCAGCTGCTGATCTCGAACAAGATACCACGATTATAATTGAAAATACTAATGAAAACGAAGAAGAAACCCATATTTGTAAGTAAAAATATAAATTTACGATTTAGACTCTTTGGGTTTGTAAATTATCTGCACTATAAGTATATGTAATTGGTTATATTTATAGATCCAGTTGTAGAAGACGATTCGAGCAGCTCCTCCGGTATATCTGATGAAGAAGGCGCTGCCCAAAATTTTCGGCCCACAGAGTTTACCAGTGATGCCGAACATAATTTGACTTGCTGCACACTCATGCTCGACATTTTGCTTCAACAGGTTAGGCATTTTTTACTAATAATTTGACTTTAACTAGTTGTGTATAGCATCGTGCCAGCAAGGCAAATTAGTGGAACTTCCCGTACAGTAATGAAATATTCGAGAAATTTTAAACGTTTTCAAATATATTATTACAAATACTGTAACTTTCATTATTTTTGATATATTGTTATATCTGAGCAAATCAAATGTAAATCATAAATCAATTTATCTCCAGAACATTAACAATCATCATTTCATTTCGAATTCAATTTAAAAAAATAGTTTACTAATTTACACAAAATTGAAAAAGTGCGCATTTTGCAAAAGTATAGTCACAGTCTAAGCGCATTTGCAAATAATTCTGTGCGACATTTTCACTTATACTGTGCTTAGCTTGACGGCATTTTCACATTTTTCAATAGTTTTCACAAAATTGGAAAAGCGCTCCATACATAAACAGTCTAAACGCACTTGGGTTAACATTGTACCAGAGGGCGCTTAGACTGTGCTTAGCCTGGGATTTTTTTGAATTTTTAATCCAAGATTACAAAAATATTTTATGAAAATAAAAAGATGCTACTTTTTTTATCCTCAAAAGCAATTGCTTGTCAATACAAGCAAAAATTTTCTAGATCATTCAAATCGAACGCTTAGTTTACTCTAAAACTGCCATTTTTTGCACATTTAGCTCTGTAGCATCGAAATGCCGGGCCTGTCTTTGCCAAATAATAACCCACCTCTTTCTCCCAATCATTGCAAATTGAAATTTTTTTCCATCATTCAAATCTGTACTCCGTTCTCTCAAAAAACTCGATTTGTATTTTCTGCACTCTTTGCTCCGTATCTCCGAACGGCTAGACCTGCTTTGCCAAAACAATCAGCACATCTCCCTATCAATAGGGATCACATTTTTTTTAACCATTCAAATCGGTTGATCCGTGCGCCCGAAAACGTGGACAAAAAATGCGGGAATACAAAGCACACACACGCACACATCCATTTGTTCTGAGGTGTGGCAAAATGTTCAGAAACCTTCAAAACGTCGAGAAATGAAGAATTTTTATTTTTGATTCTCGGCCCATTACTATAACTACCCTAAGGGAAGTTAATAAATTTCGCCCTTTTATAATAATTTATTATTTGTTTAGATGAAATTGCAAGATGTGGAGCAGCATGCAGGCATAGATAGTGCAGTATGTGCTGATGTTAGCAAATTGCTGAAACACATGTTGGAGGCATCTTGGATGAGCGATCATATATGTAGAGGGCGAGGAGCTACGCCGACCGAATGTGCATTTTGTGAAGCCAGCGTCATGTGGCACCAGCTAGCTGCCAACTTGGTGCGATTTATGGCACCAGAAAATCCGGCACACGGTCCTGATGTAAGAAAATAATAAAATACTTTACTATCAATGGTCCTTGTCAAAACTTTTTGTTATTTCTATCTCAGCCCCCATTGGAGATACCTCCTGACGAGCTGTCCAGGCGAAGTCCACCAGATGGAGGTGCATCAGTCGGCGGGAAGCAGGGAGGAGACGGACGTGATGACGTCATCATCAATATGCCTGTGCCAGTGCCGGACTTACATTCCGTGGGTGGAGTTCTCGTGCACATGCCGCACGTATGTTCTGTATGTATCAGTGTTACTAACCCTTCGAATTCACGCTCAACGAGTATAACAGTATACACCACTTGGAAATTTTAAAGAACTAGTTGGTTGGTTTGGTATTTAGCCTTGAGGCAAGTTACATGAACTTCCCGATATGTGTAAATAATTGACTTAATCAATTAAAAATAAATTAATTTATAAGCGATTGAAAGTATTCCGAGTGGACTTATTACACATCATTGCAAACGAACGAACGAACACGTTAACTTGGAATATTTTCTAAAAGCAAATTTTCAAAAATCAATAATTTTAATTAATCAATAATTATAATTGAAACAGTTTCCGTAGGATTAATGGTTTACTATGTTCAAGACCAAGTACACTATCGTTATTCCAACTAAATCATCTAATATTATTTTTAACAAACGTCAAAAAACTACTCACTTTCTCAAACTTTGACAAATTTTTGAAATTAAACTACTTGTCGCAAGGCCGTAATAATTCAGTAAGTTCTATAAAACCATGATATATATCGCCAAAAAAAGTTCCATAAAAATCGGCCTAATATTTTTTTTCAACAGTTAATTACAAGAAAACGGCTCGGTAGATTTTCACCTAAAACTAATCAATATCATTCCCAACTAATATCTTTCGAACAGTTTTTGATTTTTTAAAATCGGTTCGGTAATACGAGTTTAAATGTGGACGAAAGGTTTAACACTTTTTTCCAAATTACAAAGAAACGGCTCGGCCGATCGTCGCACAAAACTGAGAAACGATAATCCTCATCGCCGATGAAAGTTCTAATTTTGACAAATTCCAAAAATACCATGCTAATTTTTGCAAACTTTGACAAATTTTTAAAGCTAAACCAGTTGTCGTAGTGCCGTAATATTTTAGTATGATATAGAAAACTATGGTATCTACCGTCAAAAAAATAATCATCAAAATTGTCGATTTTTTTATAAAAAAACTTTATTACAAGAAAAAGGCCCGGCCGATCTCTACCAAAAACTGATTAGCACGATTCTTAACCAATAACTTTCGAACGGTTTTTGAATTTTCAAAATCGATTCAGAATTGCGAGCTAAAACGTAGACAAAAAATTTTTCACTTTTTTGCGATTTATAAAGAAACGGCTTGGCCAATCGTCGCAAAACTTGACAAACAATAGTCCTCATCGAGATACATCGAGTGGCTTTTAAATTTTTGAAATCGGTCTAGCCGTTTTCGAGAAAACGTCGATTCACGGCAAAAAATCTGTTCACATACACGCACACACACATACTTTTTCCAAATTTGGTCTCATTCGATTCAAAATGGCTTGAAATTTCGAGAAAACATAAAATTAGCAATTCGGATTTTTTGATGAAAACATAAACTTGTGTCCTTCGGGAAGTTAATGAATATTTAAATATCATATGAAAAGATTTAGTTGTAGTTTGATAAAATATTACATGGGATTTGCGACTTACTGGTACGATATCAAAGTTAAATTTCAACACTATTCGGGAAAGTTTAATGAAACAATTTGTATTCTTACTCCGCAGTGCCTAAATAAAGTACTTTTCAAACCAAATATTCGTGATTCATATTTTCATGTAAAATTGGATATCATTGTCAAGTTACCAAATTGTCTAGAGCTCCAAATCCAGTTCTGCCTTATTGAGGTATAACTCGTTTTCACAATTATTTTATCTATTCACTTGTTCATATAAAATATTGATAATTTGTTACCATTCATAATTAGTTTGGGTGTATACTGGTATATTCGAAGCGACTGTAACTATCGTCATATCGGGTTCTCAACTTCATCTATTGATTCTTCATCTGATTCCTGATTTTAATACGATTTTCCAAAAATCTCAACATTATTTCCGGCGGGCTCGAATTATCGAAGTGCTGATGTGTGAAAACTACCAATTTTCACAGCATGGAACGATTTCTGCGGTAATATAATTGGTGTCAAATTTGCTGTTAACCTTTTTTTTCAAGATTTATTATTATTTGTGTTTAATTGTAATTGTATTCATTTTCTCATCATGTGCTTTGCTGACCAAAAATAATGAAAATGATTGAATCAAATAGATTTTCTTAACTTTACATAATATTTCTTTGGGGAAAATAAATAAATTATAGTAGTCCAGGACAGACAAGGTGATTTAAAATAATTCATATAGAAATGGGGCAAGTAGGTGCGTCGTTGACCCTAATTATTAAAAATAATTTAACTTCCAGTTTATCATTGTTTGCAAAATAAGGTGAGAATAAAATTTAATCAAAAATCCAATCCTTGCCTCTAAATCTGTTGTTTTCCATTCTATGTTTCAAATTTTTCTTGTTTATGGTGTATATATCTACCATTCAACTGTATACTTTCTTTGAGTGACGTCTTTGAAAAAATTTGCACTTTCTGCATGTTTTCATATAGCACAAAAATATTTGTTGCTTTTTCTACCAACAAGAGCAACGTCAAATCTCATAATCTTCTTTCCAAAACCTTTAAAATAATGGATATTACTCCTAAACTTCAACTTAAACTCCATATATGTAGGTTTGATGATGTCTTTGAATTTAAATGTCTGTATATATTTATACCAAAAGTTTGTGTACTTATGGATACTTTTTAAGTATGGGATAAAATGTCATCAGTTATTTTCTCTTCTATAAAAATATTATTAATAACACACTTTTTAATCAATTTCCAATTCTGTACCATTTTTTCTTATACAATAAACAAATTCTTCGTGGAATGTCAGAGATTTATCATCATTTTCTCCTTTAATACTTCATCAGTCACGTTTTTGATATCCAGCAAAAATTTAAATTCGTATTTATTGTTTTTCATTTAGCCAATTCGGACAAAACATATGAAGGATATATGTCAACATTGAGTTTATGTGTGTTTATATGTCACTTAAAATGTGCAACCCAATGGTTGCCTAATAATGATGATATATTTTAACTTTTTGTTAGGATGCCGGGCAAAGGTATTTCCCTTGGAAATATATTTTGACCTGAATTTTTAAAAGTGAAAACGGATATCACTACTGATTGATATCAATGCCCTCCAAAACGCAAACTTCAGCCAAAAAGTCTTAAATTACACAAAAATTAATTAATATTATTTCAGAGAACCAAGTGATAATTTGATTACCTCGATATTCTAGTTATACTGAAAATAGAATCCTGATTTTAAAAATATAGAAAAATTGTAGTTGCACCTTAAATAAACAATTAGTTGATGCGTTATTCTATTTACTTCAGATAAACCATGTGGATATATTAAACCTTCGGCTAGGATTTTGGTAGAAAATATTCACATCAAATATTTGACATTCTACTGGTTTTTGATGTGAAATTTTTCCTGTGCCGGAGATATTAGAGTAGAAATTTTGATTAGAGAACGCAATAGAAGATTGGGATTTACTCAAGTACTTTCTTTCAAACAATTAGACTTACGTAGTAAATCAGGATAACCAAGACGTTAAGATTATAAATTAAGCTTTACCCAATCCCAGAAGAAATGTTTCAGTAACACATTTTTTAAGGATATTCTCTTTGTCCTAACATTATAGTTTTATTAATAAGTTTCCCTTATCCTATAGTAAATCCCCATTCAGCATTGCGTTCTCTTTTACCAAAATATAAAAATAGTTCATTTTTTATCTATGAAACCTAAAATTTTCCAATACTAAAGTGCCTGTTATTTAAACAATATTATTTAAATGTAAATATATGTAGACAGATGATGTCTAGACATCGCCTAAATCTAAATGTCACCTTATTTCTTACTTCATTCTTTTGTGAATACTTATTTATATGTCGTTCATGTTAAAATTAATCTGTGTCCTAAGATTTTTTATGGATAGTAATGGTGCATGGTGTCTGATGTTATTGATGTCTTCATTGTTAAATAATTATGTTATTGTATCGAAATATTTTATTAACTAGAATTTATATTGTGAATACTAATTGTTTCTAAAAATGACGTAAGTAATTGAAGTAATTTGAAAAAAATAATAATTTTCGAATTCAGAACGTGCTTTTTAATTAATACTTTGTTTTATGAAATCAGTATTACCTATGTTATTCAGAAAGTAATTTTATATTTTAGACTCAATAAATAATCTGCTTGAGTCGCAATAAATAAATGATTGCTTGAGTCATAAATTTGATAAATTTAACTTCTCTCTAACAACAAAATGTCCAAAGATCAAAATATTTGATTAATTTTTAAAATTAAACTACTTGGCGTAAGGCCGTAATATTTCAGCAAGTTCTATAAGACCATGATATATATAGCCAAAAAAAGTTCCATAAAAATCGGCTTAAATTTTATTTCAACAGTTAATTACAAGAAAACGGTTTGGTTGATTTTCACCTAAAACTGATCAGTATCATTCCAAAAACTAATATCTTTCGAACAGTTTTTGATTTTTTCAAATCGGTTCGGTAGTATAAGCTCAAATGTGGACGAAAAGTTTAGCACTTTTTTCCAAATTACAAAAAAAACAGCAGATCATCGCACAAAACTGACAAACGATAGTCCTCATTGAGATAAATTGAATGGCTTTTAAATTTCTGAAATCAGTTCAGACTTTTTTTGAACAAACGTCTATGAAAGGCCTAATTTTGACAAATGCCAAAAAACGATAAAAATTTTTGCAAACTTTGAAGAATTTTTAAAATTTATCGACTTGTCTTAGGATCGTAATATTTTAGTATGATCTATAAGACTACGGTATCTACCGTCAAAAAATCATAGAAATCGTCGATTTTTTTTTTTACACTCGAGAAGTTAATTAGATGCAACGAACTTAAGTAAATCACTTTACGCAAATAAAGAAATTACTTTCTGAATAACCTGATAATATCAAAATAATTTATTAAATCACTATATTGAATTTAAAAAAAATGTTTCGTTTATTATCAAGTTTCTCGTAAGGGATGATAACTCGTTCAAGTTTATGATACATCTAAATGTTTTGTCTCAATATGTTGTTAATGGTAAATTACAATAACTTTTTAAAAACACTAAATATGATTCCAGATAATGACAGCAACTGTGGAGACTGTTTCAGAACAATTAGACTTGGCAGTCATCATGCCATCGGAAAAAGTGGTATGCGCCGTGGCGCGTTCTGTCACCATTTCAGAAGCCGATGTGGGTGAGTTATATTATTCTAAATAATATCTAAGTCAAGAAGTTTGATGTATCTGCTTAAGCCAAATTAATTGTATCAAATATTATTCAATAAAATTTTGATTCTGATTTTATTTTCAAGCAACTGCCACTGTGCAAGTTGCAAAACCGCAGATTGTAGGCGAGAACGAGGTTGCAGACGATATGGTCGTAGGTGACGACAACGAAGATTTTTGGCATACTTCTATTGGAAAGTTTCGTTTTTCATTGGATGATCTACCTCAATCATTGCAGTACATACATCAACTTCTCAAAGTGAGTGAAAATAACAACAATTGTAGGAAATTTATTTTCATTTTAAAGAAAAAGTTCTATATTATTCATCAAACTATATTTTTCATAGGAATTACCCAACACCGAAAAGCCAGATATTTTGTATTATATTCTACAATGTCTTAATGTAATGGTACTTCACGGTGACGCCTTTTCTAAGGCTTCTAAAGACAACAGAGGATTCTTTGTCTGGTGCCAAGAAAACTTGCTGATCAAAAAGTATGATAATGATTTTACATATTTATTTATTTGGTTGTTCGGACAGTAACGTTGTGCTATTAACGCAATCCTCTACTGAGTAAGGTGACCATAGGTCTCGTTTTGGCCGGAACAGTCCCGAACTTACACCTTCTGTCTCGGGTTCTTCTAAAAGCAATACTTGTTCCGGATTTAGATGTTTTATCACGGATTGATACAGGTTTTCGATATATATATATATATATATATATATATATATATATATTATATATATAGATTTAAGTTAAATTATTGCAATTACTTGATAATTAAAACTACCCATCAAATATCTGAAAATGTTATTATATATAAAAAATAGTAGAACACACAATCAAATAATGAAGTTTTCTGCTAAAAGTCAGTAATTTTGATATAAAAAAATATATTTAAAAAAACTAAACTTAGGATCACCAAGCCTCCTCCCTCTACCGGGTTAGAAAGACTAAAATTTACTGTCCCGGATTTGACTTAAAAAAATATGGTCACCATACTACTGAGACAAGAGATATTGTTCTCCGAACAACCATACCTATATAAGTTTAAAATTATAAAATAAATTTTACCTTAGCTTATGGGATCTGTGTAATGCCGAGCATTCCCACATTTGTCAAGTGTGCGTTCCTTTGCTGCTCCATTGCGTAACTCTTCCACCAGGAATGGATGTTTTTTGGAGAGTTGTGCAGGAAGACTTCCATAGCACTGATTGGCGAGTTCGTTTTGTGGCCGTTGAAAGAGTTACTGTCATCACCAGGTATTTCTAGAAAAAGAATTAGAAATAATTGAATTCATATGCAACGAAATCGAAAGACACCGTGTGTTTAAATTCATTCATTGCATAACACATTTGTTGTCACATTTGCTTTATATTTGTTTATTGCTTAAATTTTACCAAAAAGTTTATTTCAGGTTCATGGATACAACACCTTTGCGAAGTACTCTACCCTTACAAGCGGCTTTGGCAAATGCCTTCTGTTATTTGATTTCGAGCATGGACGATGATAATGTTTATGTAGCTCAACGTGCCACTCTCTACCTAGGAACAATACACGATAATGCTATCAAGGTACAAATAAAGTTTCGAATTGTTTTTGATGGTAACATTATCTTTCATCAAAAACAATTCGAAACTTTTTGATATGGCTTCGTCCTCCTCAAACTACAACACTAGACACAAACTTATTAAGGCGCGCACATATAAATTAGGCAGCTCTTTCAATACGATCGATAGTTTAGGTATTCAGCTTATGAATAAACTTCCACTCAATATCCTAAACTTAGACAGCAAAAAAATTCATGCTTCCCTAGATAAACTTTTCAAAAAATTAGCTTTTTATGACATTACTAAATTTTCTCAATTTGATTTCAACAACTATTTTCTTGCATAATCCTTATCCCTTATCTATGTAGTCTGACCATTTGATCGCCTATACAACCATTCTTTTTTAATTTTTTTTTATTGCTATTTCATTAATTTAAATTTTTACGGTTTTAAATGAGCATAAATTTCAACCTTGTGCAAGAATTTTGAGCTTGACTCGTGGTCAAATAGACTTTAATATGATGAACTTGATGATGAACATTGTATTTAATGTTCGAATGCTTTTTTGAGCTCTTTTTCAGAAGCGAAATTCGTGCAGCTACTATATGATTATCATAAAATTACTATCCTTTTAATATTAGTTATGAATAAGCTTGACAAGAGCCATATCTATTATTATTGATGGCTTGGTTATGAATAAATAAATAAATAGCATTATTTACACTAGTTTTAATTTTTTCATATATTTTATTTATTTATTTTATCCTTCAGTCTTTGCTGTACTGCTTGGAAACTCAATTCGACAGTGTTATCGTGGACAGGCCTATGGTACTTCAGTCTTTGTATCAGTTACATAACTCCTTAAGTGATAGACATGTCTTATCCTGGGAATTTTTCCTTAACCGTTTCGATGCACTTTTCCTAGAGGCGCAAATCAACTTGGAGAGAGCTGGCGATATTGCTTACCTCAGAGGTAATTAATTTCATATTCCATTCATCCAATATTATTTCTTAATAATTATTTTTATGTGTAGATTTACGAAACTCCGAGATTAACAGCGAAGTGTTTCTGCATAAACTGCGAAGGGCAAATGATGCACTTTCGCAAAGTGAAGGATCTGGTGGAAGTTCCATCAAAACCCTTAGTGCTTCTTTCGGACCCAAATGGCCCTACAAACGCACAATGTCTGCGCCGGCCAGTATCATACCCAGACAAGATGGAAAAATAGGCAAGGGAAATAATTAGTTATATTAGTAATAATAATTAGTTATTATAATATTAATATTATTATAAAGAATCTTATTTATATTTTAGAAAAAGAAAAAGTGTACAACCGCCAATACTCAGCACCGATATTAAAAAGAAAAACATCGCGATTTGGATTAGGTAAACATTAATTAAATACTAATAATTTTCATAAATGATTTTATATTTTTATTATTATTTTTTTTAATCAGTAAACTATGGTGCACCAGGCGACGAAGCTGCTTTGAATGCTTTTTTGCAAAGGGCCGTTGTGCTGGAAGAAAGTGATCGAGAAACTATACATCTACTTGTATTTTTGCTAATTCAGTTCATGTCTAGGTAAGCAATTTAGAAACTACTTGGTATTGTTATTTTGCCTTGAGGCAAGTTACAAAATGAATTGACTTAATCAATAAAAAATAAAATAATTTATGAATGATTAAAAGTATTCCGATTGGATTTATTACACATAATTGAACGCGAACGAACATGTTAACTCGGAGTATTTTCTAAAAGCAAATTTTCAAAAATCAATAATTTTTGTAATTAAACCAGTTTCAATAGGGCTTTAATGGTTTAGTATGTTCATTAAGATCAAGTACTCTATCGTTATAACGTCAAAAAAAACTACTCATTTTCTCAAACTTTGATGAATTTTTAAAATTAAACTACTTGTCGTAAGACCGTAATATTTCAGTAAGTTCTATAAGATCATGATATATATCGCCAAAAAAAGTTCCATAGAAATCGGCTTAAATTTTTTTTTTCAACAGTTAATTACAAGAAAACGGCTCGGTAGATTTTCACCTAAAACTAATCAGTATCATTCCCAACTAATATCTTTCGAACAGTATTTGATTTTTCTAAAATCGATTAGTAGTATGAACATAAATGTGGACAAATGACAAAGAAAATACTTGGCAGATCGTCGCACAAAATTGACAAACGATAGTCTTCATCAAATGGCTTTTAAATGTTTGAAATCGGTTCAGGCGTTTTTGAGAAAACGTCGGTAAAAGATCTAATTTTAACAAATGCCATAAAAACGATACCAATTTTTACAAACTTTGATGAATTTTTAAAGCTAAATGAGTTGTCATAGGGCCCTAATATTTTAGTATGATCTAGAAGACTATAATATCTACCGTGAAACAAATAATAATAAAAATTTTAAGTTTTGAAGTCCTTCGTAGATTCTCTTCTGTACTTTTCATTTTGCCATTTTTTGTGCTTTTTTAAGTCATATGTTTCATGTATGAAATAATTTATAATTTCATACATAAAACATATATATTTAAATTATTACAACTTATTTACTTAGGTCTGATCAAGCAATTCCAGATGATGAAAAGCCCCAATCTCGTGCACAACAAATTGTCCTGCGGCATCTGTATTTGCTACTCGGATACAACATGCTTGATAAAACTTTCTACATGGCACCTGCAAAACTCAGGTTTGATTTTAGGCTTCTTTCAAATTCCATAAGACTCTCTAACTAATCAACAGTATATAGAAATTATTCCAATTATTGCCAAAGATGATTCAAGTTTTCAATCTAGATGTACAGCAGTGTTCAACGTATTTCTGTCAAACCTGCCTCAGCTTTTGGATCAGAATCACTTGATGGGCATGAGCATGTTATCTTTTGCAATTGCCTTGATGATGTATTGTCCTCGTCCTACTGCTCCCATAACAGAAACTGCAGCAGCACTTACAAATGAAATACCAACTCACAGTCTATGGCATCTTGAAGCTCCAGCACGGAGGAATTGGCTTATTGCTTTTCTAGTAGTCCTTTATAAGGTAAAGATAAAAAATCTGTTCACACACAAATATATACTTCAAAATTTGGTCTCATTCGATTCAGAATGGCTTGAAACGTCGAGAAAACAAAATTAGCAAATCGGATTTTTTTATGAAAACAAACTTTTTCGGGAAGTTATTTAATAATATTTATTTCATTTTAATAATTTTTGGCTTTCCCCTTAGTATCAATACGATGAGCAGCCTTATTGTATGCAAATTGCACAACTGATAAAAATTGTGCTGAACACATTGGACAGACAATTCCATGTTTGCCGAAAATTGCCAGCGACTATCGTTATCGACCAGAAAGGACAACAAATGCAATCAAGAGGTAGAAATTAAAAAAGCAAAAAAAATACGTCAAGTTGATTCTAATAAACTTATTTATCTGTCGATTTAGAAGTACAACTTTTGTTTTTCTTAATTATTTTTCAGAAGCAAGTCAACCGTCCCTCGGGACGGACGCCGAGCACGGTTCTTCACACGGCAGTGGCGTACGAGAGACCCCTGCAGGGGGCCGATTTTGAGACCCCGCCGCCATCGCCAATGTACCCAACTACTGGAGATCCTTACAGTATGCAAATCCCCAAAGGAAAAACACTTTATCAGAAGCCTATAGGAACGCCGACTATGGTTACTCATTGGGAGGAAGCTGAACTATCTAAAAATCGCTCCAGGTAAAACACAAACATACACACAAATATATATATATATATATATATATATATATATATATATATAAAATATATGGCTTTATATATAATATTTTTATAGTTTTGAAAACGAAGATGTAGAATCTGAGCTGATGGCCATCCCAGAAAATGATGTCTCGGATAGCACTATGCAAGGTGGAAGCGCACCGGTAAAAAAAAAAGAATACATTAGCAGTAAATTCATAAAATATTTAATATATTACATCAAATTTTTAGGGTTCGTTTGATGAAGATGGACCTCTAGATGAGTCACACCACGTGGTGACAAATAGTATTCAACCACAAAACGCGATTTATACTGTCACTGAAACAAGGTTTGTTCTAAACATAGACATAAACTCAAAACTTAAATTTAATTATAACAAAAAACGACTTTATTATTAAAATAGATCAGAAGTTCATAGAGCAACAGTTGTAACTCAAACCGTCCAGAACACGCTCTTGTCAACATTAAGAATTTCTGATACCACCGATATTTCTTCTTCAGAATGTAATAAAGATGCTAAAATAATAGGAAGACAGAAGAGAGTCATTGGTAAGAAATATTTGCATAAATTAATTCAAACATTTTAATACTAGATTTTAATTTTGTTATTTATAGTGCCTAGCATAACACCAGCTTGCACTCCGGAACTTCCAGATACTACACATACGAAATCAATGAATGGTAAAAAACAAATATAATTCATAATTTTTAAAAATATTTCTTTATATGTCTTTTGTTCAGGCACTCGACAAAATGACAGTGAAATAACAAGCTATGCATCTCCTGATTCTCCTTTATCCAAAATGGAACTTTTATCAATAACATCTGCTGGTGATGATCAATTATCATCACACAGGTAATTTAATATATCTCATATCTTTAATAGTATTCGATTATATTTATATATATTTATATTTTGCAGTATTTCTCAACTAGAAATTCCCAATCAGGAAAGATTACTGCCGATTGGAAATTATCATAAAGATGGAATAACTCACCTTGTTGAGAAAGTTCGAGAAGCTTTAGGAATATCCGAAGGTAAGAATATTGAATTATTATGTTTTTTTTTTAAATATATATTCCTCCAAGAGGACTCAAAAACACAATTATTTTACATTATGGATGACAATTAGCATATATGCAAAATTACAATATATAGCAAAATTAATAATGCGCTTAACATAAAATTACATATAATACAGAATGTAACAATATTATTTATTTACAGAATAAGATAAAATAATAAAATATATTTGAAAATAAAATAAAAAGGTTAACTTGAGCTGATGGAGATTATTTGATTAGGTGAAGTGTTATAAATATCTATTTCATTATTAATTAAGTTAAAGTAAGAGTACATAAGAAGATTAGGCGAATTTAAGAGAGAATTAGATTTAAAAATAATTGTTAACGCGTATGTAGTCTAGGCACATTAAAGGTTAGTTGGTTAATAATAAGAGGATAGATAGCATTATTGCAAAGTTTAAATAAGAACATAATAATACAGATAAATCGAAGTGAGACAAGAGAAGGTGTACCGAATTCTTTTAATAAAGTGTTGTGGTCAAAGCCACGTTCGGGGTAAATTTTGTATGTTTTATAATAAAGATATTTTAGAAATTTTTGCTGAACT
>NW_020536999.1:14515749-14541187 GCF_003426905.1 Ctenocephalides felis
AATATCGAGCATGAGTGTGCAGCAAGTCAAATTAATGTTCGGCATCACTAGTAAACTCTGTAGGCCGGAAATTTTGAGCAGCCTTCTTCATCAGATATACCGGAGGAGCTGCTCGAATCGTCTTCTACAACTGGATCTATATAAATATAAACAATTACATATAGATATGCAGATACCAGATTTGCAAACCCAAGAGTCTAAATCGTAAATTTTATTTTTACTTACAAATATGAGTTTCTTCTTCGTTTTCATTAGTAGTATTTCAATTATAATCGTGGTATCTTGTTCGAGATCAGCAGCTGCAGCTTGACGCATTACGCTTACGCCTGATTCAAACATTGAAAATAATTGTTCTAGCGGAATCATAATATCCAGCATTGAAAGTATCTGAAACATACAATTTATAAAACTTCCTCTGGTTTATGTTTAAAATATCTGATGTACCTGCAGCCAATGCAATGCTTGTTGTTGTATTTTAGCTGTAGTATTCTCGAATCGTACGGCGACAAATCTGTACATCATATGAGCGTCGAATCCAAGAGGATTCATTTCAGGATCAAGAATTTTGCTAAACACTACTTTTTAATTCCGGCAGTTCGTTTTCTGGGACATCACTGCTTACGGCTTCCATCCAATTTGGCATTATCTGATCCCAGATTTCAGGTGTAATGACTTCGTAGGCACCAAACAAAATATACGATGAAGTCCATCCTTGAGATGGGAAGTTCTGCATATAAAAAATAACTAGTTGGTATTGGTATTTTGCCTTGAGGCAAGTTACCTTGAGTTCCCGATATGTGTGAATAATTGACTTATTCATAAATATAAATTAATTTATGAGTGATTAAAGTATTCCGAGTGGATTTATTACACATATTTGAATACGAACAAACATGTTAACTCGGAGTATTTTCTAAAAGCAAATTTTCCAAAATCAATAATTTTTATAATTGAACCACTTTCCGTAGGACTTTAATGATTTAGTATGTCATTAAGATCAAGTACTCCCAGTTATACGAAATAAATCGTCTATTTTAATTTTAACAAACGTCAAAAAAAAACTACTCATTTTCTCAAACTTTGATAAATTTTTAAATTTAACTATTTGTCCTAAGGCCGTAATATTTTAGTAAGTTAAATAAGACCACGGTATATATCGCCAAAAAAGTTCCATGAAAATCGGCTTAATTTTTTTTCAAACAGTTAATTTCACCTGAAACTAATCAGTATCATTCCCACTGATATCGTTCGAACAGTTTTTGATGTTTTAAAGATCAATTAGGTTAGAACTGCATCACTGGATGCAGATCTTAGCTTTTTTTGCTTTCTTTGTTAAAATTCTAAGCCATGCATTGATTTTATATCTCCTGTCGATAGATGATCAAATAAAATTATTAAAAAAAAAAAAAAAAAAAAAATCAATTAGGTAGTATAAGCTGAAAGTATGGACGAAAAGTTTACACTTTTTTCTAAGTTACAAAGAAACGGCTCAGCAGATCGTCGCACAAAACTGAGAAAAGATAATCCACATCGAGATACATAGATGGGCTTTTAATTTTTGAAATGGTCTAGCCGTTTTTGAGAAAATGTCGATGAAAGTTTTTCTTTTCGTCGTTTCGTTTTTCAACTTTTTCCAAATTTGGTCTCATTCGATTCAGAATGGCTTGAAACGTCTAGAAAGCATAAAATTAGCAAATCGGATTTTTTTATGAAAACATAAACTTCTCCTTCTGGAAGTTAATAATATTCTGAATTTTGAACACAATTTACCTGGATGCAAGTGTATCCCAGTGACCACCGACTCTGGAGTATTCAGGTGGATGTGGCAGCAAGCAATTAATAAATTCTTCGTAATGCGACTTACATATATCCGCTAACCAAGGACAAACGTGTTGCGTTTTTAATTTTTCCAATGTGCTTTCCGCTTGACCAGCTTGAGGAAATATAAGATGAATCATAAAATCATTTTAGGCTAAAGTATAATGGTTAAGAGTATTTATCAATAACCTTCAAATGTATAAGCGGTTACATGAAACCAGTGGAACAGCATTGAAAGCAATCGGCCAAGTGTTTCAACTGGTGTATCTGGTGTGGGTGCACAAAGTCCAACCAGCAACCAAATACCATATCGACCAAGTAATTGTCGTTCCTCAAGTGTAATACAATCACCAGCAGGCGTCGATACTGGCTGCGGTTTTAGGTCTAAAGATTCCTTGGTAACGTCAAAACTCAATGGACGTGCCTCTTTCAATAAACTAACAGAAAAACAAAATATAATGATAATTCAGATGATTATTATTTGTTCTTTATAATTATACTAGATGACCCGACAGACTTTGTCCTGTACCCATGTCTAAAATTTTTTAATATAATAAACTAATATTTACCGTTTACCTAAAAATAATAATTATTGTTTTTTTAAATTACCCTTCACGCCAAAATGCTAAGTCATTTATAATATGAGCGATTTTAAATGTAGAACTACTTTAAATAAAATGATGAGTCACAATTCTCATACTATATTGGAAATTGAAGTCTTTTAAACGGTATAACATAACCATAACCATAACATAACACTGGTACTTCATGTTGGATTAAATTAATTTAATTTTTTATTATTTATGATATCCAAAATTGCATCTTAAACTTCTCTTAATTATATTGAAAAAAAAATTGATATCCGAATCTTGTGATGGCTCCCCCTAAGGCGTGCGCTTGTATTTTTCGCATGCATCGCATTAAAGGTAGGACCGCCACTGATTAATAAATAATTTCATATTTTAAGTGAATTAATTTGTCATATCCTGTTCATATGTGTATCATTCAATCTATACATTTTAATTTCTGGCACATCTCAGCTGATTTTTGGCAATAATAATGTAGACATTTCATTTTTCTTATTCATAATCATAAATTTATTATACATAATCTAATATTGCCTAGGTTCATAAGTAAGCAAATAAGTTAGCAAATTATAGTTTTCATTTGTTTTCAATGAAAACAATGACATGTCTTTTTTTATTATTTTTTCCATTTAAGTATTTCTACAATATTGCACATACATACCAGTACTTTATAATCACATACATCCTAGAAAATTTCCTTAACAAACTTCAGAAAGATTTGTCAAAATCCGAATAATAGTTTAGGAGGAGTATACAATGAGTGCTTGTAATTAAATATGAACTTTATATAATAACAATAAAGCTCAAATTGATTTTTCGTTTAGTTAGAAAACGTTTGTATGAGAAAAAGAAAAGGCTGTTTTTAGGGTTTTCCCGGCGTTTATTCGATTTTTTCTCGCCGTAAGAACCATCCTTGAATATCAATGAAAATTTGGAAAATTGGTCCAGGCGTTGTTCAGATGTGCGCTTATCAACACATTTTGCGATTCATTTTTATATATAAGATTACCTAACAATAGCTTCGACCAGGTATGTTTGCATCTCAGCGTCCATTTGCCAAGCAGGTGGAAGAGATCTGTGTACAATATGATCTCCACCTCGCCTACTATTATGCCTATTGCAATGGCATTGAAGGCAGTACCTTATAGGATGATTTCCATTATAACTAGCGCATTCTGCTGAGAAACAAATTGATACCGCCGATTTATCTGTTGCTCGACAATTCTGTAAGATTAAGATGTTTACACTTGCTATATGCATACTCGTATATAGTGCAGTAAACGGAGAAGAAAAAAGGGTATAACTCTGAATTTATTTACTGTGCTCCGATTTGCATGAAATTTTGGATTTAGGTTAATCTTACTCTCAAGTTCAAAAGCGATCGATCAGTTTTCGGGTCATAACTTCTTTAACTTTGACTCCATCACAATTTGTAATATACCATTTAAAAGGTAAATAAAAGGGCTACTACTTTTTTAATCAAAATTTTTTTCGTAACTGTTCTCATTTTGAAACGGCGAAGGGTTAAGGGTAGAGAGAGACTCTGATTGCGCAGCCGCGCACTCTTTAACCAATCATAACTCTGTCAATTTTTGTGTGGAAGAAAGATAATAAAAAGCAATAATTAGCCAGAAAGAGTTCTTTGATTTTTATCTATATGCTTTTATACGTATCTTTTATTATTTTTGAGATATAATGAAAATAAGTTCGATTTTTAAAAAAATCGAAAAAAAAATATTTTTATTAAATCTTGAGTTTTCTGAAAATAGTTTGTACTAAAGTAGTGAATTTGCTCGAATCCTTCAAGATCTTTATTATAAAGTGAATTCTAGATGGAATGTGAATAACTTGAATTTTGGTGGAAATGGCGCTCTTAAACCATATTTGCATGATAGCTCACTCATTTTACACGCAAAAAGCTTGTAACAGAACTCATTTTAAAGCTTATGTTGAGCACTCTAAAACACAATTTCACTGAAATGCACAAAATGTAACACCTCGCCGCTAGATGGCTTTAAATACAACAACTAAATTATTGTATTAATATTATTTTAAGAACTTAATATTATTTCTAGAACACTTTATAAGACATCTATTTATCAATGTTTTTATTGACATTATTTTGTTCATTACATGATTTTCGTTAAAATGTATATTTTAGGAGATATTTGCAAAAAAAAAAACGAAGATAAACGCCAAAAATATATGAATTTTTAGTAAACATTAACTTTTTTTGAAAAACTTTAGAGGATATTTTTTTCTTATAATTAGTTCTTCTATCGATATCTGAAGTTATTTTGAAAAAATTAAATTACACAACTGAAAAGTATGGTGTCATCCCCCGCGGGGTAGTGGCGGAGTCCGAATTGTTTTCACTTTTAAACATGAGGGTGGGTGGGAAGATGAACCTAATTCTAAAATTTTATGCAAATTGGAGCACATTGATAGGAGTAATATTAGATTTACCACCTACTTTGTTCTCGCAGATCATAGAAACTTGTTGCATCGGATGCAAAGTATCACTGAATGCCTGATTCGGGTGTTCGCGATGAATTTCATTGGCACATTCGATGCATAAATACAAGGGCGGCGGAGAATCAGAGGCATAAGTAATACTTATGCAGTGGTCGTAACAAACTTTACTTGCTTCGGCAGCGCCGCCACTGGGACAATTATCTCTTTGGCACGGTAATGGTGAAAGATCACCTAAAAAATTATTCAAGACCATTGACAAATAATGATGTTGCACCTTACTTTATTTCATCTTACTTGCAAATTTGCACAGCAATCCTTTACGATCGAACAGATTTGCATTAAATGCTGGCCAGTAGTAAAACAATAGTTTGGCAGCTGAAGCCCGAGATGCAGCAGTACCATAGGCTATAACGCATAACAAATCTTTAACTACGTTTTGTTTTAGAGCCATTAAGCACTCTAATAGTTGACAATGGTGTGCTGAAAATATACGCATATTATTGACATATTATTCAAAATTTTCAAGTCACCTGAATAGAACATAATAAGCATTACCTGGATTATTGGAGTATTGAAAAACTAACATAATAACAGCCGCTACAGATTGACAAGCCTGGCTTTCTAATCCATCTTCAGTATGACGAGCTATTAATTACAAACATTTTAAAAATTTATTACTTTTTTAAAAAAGACTGTAAAAACTCTTCCAAAAACTGATATATAAATTCATCGGTTATGCAGAACGTTGCATCAAGTCTATCTTTAACTTTTCGAAGGAGAAGTTTGTGTTCATCAAAAAATCCGATTCGCTAATTTTATGTTTTCTCGACGTTTCAAGCCATTCTGAATCGAATGAGACCAAATTTGGAAAAAGTATGATTTTTTGCCGCAAATTGCCGTTTTCTCAAAAACGGCTAGACTGATTTCAAAAATTTAAAAGCCATTCGATGTATCTCGATGAGGACTATCGTTTGTCAGTTTTGTGCGACGATCGGCCGAGCCGTTTCTTTGTAATTTGAAAAAAAGTGTTAAACTTTTCGTTCACATTTGAGCTTATACTACCGAATCGATTTTAAAAAATCAAAAACTGGTCGAAAGATATTAGCTAGGAATGATACTGATTAGTCCACCGAGCCGTTTTCTCGTAATTAACTGTTGAAAAAAAAATTAGCCGATATTCATGGAACTTTTTGTGGCGAAATATATATCATGGTCTTTGATGGTCTTATAGAACTTACAGAAATATTACGGCATTACGACAAGTAGTTTAATTTTGAAAATTCATCAAAGTTTGAGAAAATGAGTAGTTTTTTTGACGTTTGTTAAAATTAAAATTAGACGATTTACTTGGAATAACGATAGAGTACTTGGTTTTAATGAACATACGAAACCATTAAAGTCCTACGGAAACTGGTTCAATTATAAAAATTATTGATTTTTGAAAATTTGCTTACTCCGAGTTAACGTGTTCGTTCGTTTTCAATTATGTGTAATAAATCCACTTGGAATACTTTTTATCACTCACAAATTAATTTATTTTTTATTGATTAAGTCGATTATTTACACATATCGACCAATATCAACTAGTTAGTAAATAAGCTTTGTCATTGTTTTGAATTCTCAGTCTTATTTATTACCATGTATACTTACTAATTGTAAAGGGAAGAATGAAGAAACATAACGAATTTATAACTTCTTGATGAAGAGTAGGTGGCAATGCTAACATGCATGATGCAGCAAGAAATGGTATATTGTCAATCATATCTTGTTCCAAAAATGGCAACAGGCAGCCCAAACATTGTAGCAATGATTGTCCAAAAGCTAAAAATGTTGAAAATGGTAACAAAAAATGTCAAAATAAAAAAACGCAAAGCTTTATACCTTGTAATCCGTACTGAACATAGCCTGCGACATCTAATAATTGCACTAAAGCATTATAAAGACCTTTGTAATCTAAATTTGGATAAAGAGCCATTCGTAAATGATCATTGTCTGGAGAACGCAACATATCTAACGGCGACGCTGGAACATCTTTTAGGACAGCTAAAAAAAATTGCATTAATGGAAGATAGATCCATTAATTCATAAATAATTTAAATAATAGTTATATTTATTATTGGACTTACTTAAAAGAGTTTGAGAAAAATATTTAATTGTGTTGGCAATGTCCAGGCCAGAAGGCACTGGCATAACGCCGTGCAGAAGTCGAAGCTGGTAGTCGTATAAGCAGCGAATCTTAGCTGTAACTGCAACACAATTTTATGAAGATTAATTAATTAATTGAAAATTTTTCTATAAATGACATATATCAATTATAAGAAGGTTGTCATTGATTATAAGAACAGAATAGACGTCCATCCTAACCAACTAGCATGTCATTTATACCAGGAAGGCCAGCCGGCTAGGCTTAAAAGAAAAATACTTGGAGACCTAATATAGTTTAATTAATTATAAAACTTTCATTTTACTACATTATTGTTACTTTTTTAAAAAAAATACAAAATAATTAAAATCCATATAATTTTAATGAACAACATTTTCAATTTTATATAATTATTATCAAATTAATTACTTACACGCAGCTGCCCGAGTTCCCATATTAATCAGCTGAATTTTAAAACTTCCGTGCATTTTGATTTTTTGTAATAATCAGCTAGCCAAAATTGATCAAGAAGTTATTTTTAATTGATTTTTAAACTGCATCACGACAGAGTTATTTACTTGCATATTGTTCCACTTCCATTATTAACAAAAATTGGTTTATTTAATAAATTATAGAATGACATTTTATGAACATCTTTATTCTATCCCCAGATAAATATCTGGATGCTGCTAGAAAATCAATAACCCATCCCCCATTTGCCCCATTCATCCCCATAGCATGTTTTCGTACCTTTCATTGCGTCTCACAACCAAAACGGTTTAAGTTATATACAAAATATATATACAAACATTAATTTAATTTTAGTATGTTGTTTATTATTTTGTTACATTTTATTATAATTATTACTCTATTTGTTTTTGACCATGCAACAACCAGAGCTTTTTATTTATAACTAGTTTTCTAAGCCAACCCAATGGTTGATTTATGGTTAACATATTTTAGTTTTGGATCAATTTTTTTATTAGTGAGCATTTCATGTTGTTGCTTTTCTAATTGTGATTATTGGGGCAATTCTGCCTTAACAGAGCTCATAAAATAGCGTTGTCATAGCAACGCTCTATTATGTTGTTTTTGGTAGTGAGAATTATGAAAATGTCTATCTATTTGCTATGCAGTTATCATAACATTCTCCCTTGCTTTGTCTTAAAAAACTGGTTAACACGAGTCATTTTTGAGAAACCGTTGATATAATTTTTCCAATTCTGGTATCAAACGATTCCTAATGACTTCAAACGTCGAGAAAACATAAAAGTAACAAATCGCATTATCTAGGAAAAACATAACTTTTTCTTCAGGAAATTAAAACTTATATAACATGCGTCTAATGTTTGTTTAAAAATTTGTTGGAAAAGACAAACTTTTGTCAGAGGTCTAGAACTTCTATTTATCTTTTATCTTTACAAATGTGTGGCTAAATAGTAAATTAAATATTTTGTTTAATAAAAAGAGCAAATGAAAATATTACTATCGGATATAATTGATGTTAATATTATTAATTGATCTAAATATTAATTATCAGATGTAATTGATGAGATAAAAGTCTGAGTACAGTATTAAATTGGATTCAAACATTTGTTTAAGTTATTATTTATATTATAATCTGATATTGACTTAAATTAAAATGAAAGCACAATATAATATAAAACTGTTTTATTATATTTTCTAAATTTCATATAAACTTATAGATATAATCCAAACATGCTTATTCTAATCTGCTTAAATAAAACTGAGAACTATATTTTTCGATGATAGTCAGGACTGGCATTGACAAAATCTTGCATATTAAATAATGTTGAACTGTTTTTCACTAAATATTTTAAAAAGTCTTGTATATGAACCATTAAAGTTGCTACTGATTTTTCATCTAATTGAGTAAAAGCTAGCAATGATCCCAAACGAACAAATAATCTCAAAAGAGGTATAGAACCATATATCTCAGACATCTTTGTATTGGGATGATTTTGTAAAATTTCTGCATATTGTGGTCTTTCAAATTTATATAGTTAATTGGGAACCTAAATAAAACATTAAAATATTCTAAAATTCCTCTTGCTACTTCTACAAGAGCGGATTCTATTAATTAGAGTTGTGAGATTTGCTGCTTTGTTTTTGTTGGATGTAGTCATCAATGATTTGAGAAACTGTATTCCTTGCTGGCAATGCAAGCAGTTTTCTTTGCCGACAAATTGCATCCCAATCATCGACTAACCAAGGTTGTAACTCATCTGGTATTTTTATTTTGATTTCAACTTTTGCCATAAACTGCTCTTCTGATTCAACCCCGTATCAACTCTGCTTCGTTTCCGCCTGAAAAAATCATCAAATAGTTTTAAAACAACTATTTTATCACAAATATGTTATTTTAAATATTTTACTTTGAAAACATCGACTGAGTCTTGGGATAAAAGGTGTAGCCAGTTTTTAGTCCGTGAAGCTGGTGTGTGACACTGGTCCATCTTGACTTGGTGTTGAAGATCTAGATGTTCCTTCTTTTTCCTCTTTCCTTAGTTAGGGAAGTGTCAGCTTTCTTAAGTTTTGCAGCTATAATTTTTAACAAAATATAATATTGATTTGTTTATTAAATATGATTGATATTATTCAAATTAATTTCTTACTTCTCCCAAAACTGATTATTTTGTTTTAAAGTACTCACATTTTTTTGCCTTAGCGGATTGTGAAGAATGTGCCTTTTGAACTTCTTTTTGTTTTTGCACATTTGTCTCATTATTTCAAAACCCTGCTTTCTGGAACCCACTCGTCCCAACTGGAAATAAACAAGAAATTGCACAAATGTGCTGAAACAATTCTTTTGAAATGAAAATAAATTATATTAGAGAATTAATTGAGAATTCAATACTGATAAGATATAACAATTTCTTGTTTTTAATAACTATTTCTAGTGTATGTTTAATGTTGTGAGTAGTATTTCAGTCCCTATACTATACTTTTTATTCCAGCCTGCATAGTGTATCAAATATTTTATTTGCTTTTCCTTCGTAAGAGAACTCTTCAAGCATTTGGCTTCATAGATTAAAGGCCATGGAAACAAAGTACTTTTTCACCTAAAATATGTGCATAGGATTAGCATTTATTATGTATATAAAATTAACGAATCTCACCTTCGGAAAATTTGAACTTTGGAGCCATTTTTGAAAAATTCTTTACTTAAAATTGTGAAATTGTGTTCAAAAATATAAATATGAAAATGCACACAAAACAAAAGGACAATTGCGAACTGTCAGAAGAACGCTTTGTATATAATAATAGCCAACATTGAAAAAATTGTAAATCTGGTTTATTCAAAACGTAGGTCGCCGCCACACAACATATGATATATCTTTATCCTAATATTATCCTAATATATAGGGCTGCTGCCACACATCCTGTAAACACATGAAAAACTAGTTTGGTCTAATTTATAAGTTTTTCACATTTTGTCTACAAGGAACAAATAATGAAAATTCTGTTTTTTTGTAAATTTATCATGCATGCCAGCGGTCTACGAAAAATCATGTTAGACAACTTGAACATTTGACTTGTCAACTTGTCATGACCATCATGTCGTTTCTTATTATTCTTACTCAAAAAAACCTTACTCATACATTACACGTTTCTTGTCATTACTCCTTTATTATCGTATTTTTTAATCATATATTTATATTCATATAATTTTAAAGATACAGTATATTAATTTTTAGCAATACAATTTTAATTAATTATTAAGCATTAAGTATTAAGTTTAATTTTATATATTTACTTTATGAGTTTAAATTTATTGTATAGCTATGGCTAATATAGATACATTATGCATTGAAAATTTAGAAATGAATTCGAAAGAAGTTTATCTCAAAGCGAGTGAATATTATTGAAGCTATTAAAAAACATAGTAGATAATCCAGATAACCAAACTTATAAAAGTATAAGAGTTACAAATCCAAATATATCTTCAAATCTACTAAATGCTCTAGGAGCTGAAGAATGTCTGCTCAAAATAGGTTTTGTTAAAGTATGTAACACATTAATTTCAAAGGAAAAGAATAATTTTGTCCTTACATTAAATTAAATAAATATATTCTAGAAATTGTATAGGTCAAAATATTGTATTACATTTGAGTGTTTCACATCTTTGAAATAAGTTATCTGTTTCAGTTACTTTATATAATCTTGTACTTAATTTTAATATATATGCTTAATATGCTCAAGTGCTCAGAAATAATATAATATCTTATGACTATTACTCAATTATTAAGTTGGTTACTGAATTAATGCTGTCTTTTCAGATAAATGATCGATTAACTTTATCACCAAGTATTTCTGTAAATTCGATATATGAATATTATGAATATTTATTAATACGAAGAACAATTATTTTATCTCAAACTGATGCAAATAATGAAAGCAAAGTTGATAGTACTTGTGACAAAAAACCCAAAATACAGACAAATATAGAATCTGAACAGATTAAGAGTGAATACGATCAAAACCAGCCGTCAACTAGTAGAGGCTCCAGGAGTGAATTGATGAAAAGTGCCCCAAAAACAATATTAGTAAATATTTATAATAAATATCTTTTAGTTGCTTCAGTTATTTAAACAAAACTTTATTGTTGTTTATAGAAATATCAATTTTTTTTTTTATAGAACGCACCAAATCAATTTTTGCGATCCTTAGAGACACATTCCTTAGCTGTACTTGCTTATGAAAATCCTGCATTATTAAGGAAGGCATTAAGCTGTATTCCAGTAGTACAATTAGAAATTAACGCATTGGAAAGAATGAGAAGCATACAGAAGTCTATAAAGTCTGGTAATATATTGCGAAGAGAGATTATAATAGTGTTCATGTTCATCATTTTGTTTTATGTACAAAATATTATTTAGGAAGTTATATAGGCAATGAACCATTAATTGAGGACTTGATTTTACTGGAGTTACTAGATTGGTTCAAAAATCATTTCTTTACCTGGGTTGATAAACCATCTTGTGAAAATTGTGGAAATGAAAGTACAACTTTTGCTGGCAACTGTATTGTTGCTACTGAAAGGGTTGAGGTCAGTTAAAATACAAATCTTTACTGTTTTTGTATAACAAAATATTAATAGACTCAAAAAACTAACCTGATTGCTTTTCCAGCAAGGCATAAAAAATATCATTACTGGAATTTATCCTCGAAAAATACAAAAACTAGTTTATTACTATTTCTAGGTGTACAGGTGCAATTCATGTGCATATAAAACAAATTTTACTCGTCATTGCGACCCAGAGATTTTATTAAGCACTCGAAGGGGAAGATGTGGGGAATGGGCTAATTGTTTTACTCTTTTATGTAGAGCTATGGGATGGCCTGCCAGACATGTTATAGATGAATCAGATCATGTGTGGACGGAGGTAAAAATAAGGCTTTTTTTTCTATTACACACATTTTTTCTATCTTACTTTATCTTAGCTTACCTGTTATTATTTTTATTATAAGGTATATAGTGAAGGTGAAGGTCGATGGCTTCATTGTGATCCCTGTGAAAATGTATGTGATAATCCCTTAATATATGAGCAAGGTTGGGGAAAGCAACCAAAATATATTATTGCCTATGCATGTGATGACGTACAAGATGTTACATGGAGGTATACAACAGATTTTAAAGGTGTGTATATTAGTGTTCTAATTACAATGTTTTTTTATTGTAAGTTATGTTATTTATATTTAGGAGCTTTAAAAAGAAGAAATTTATGTTCTGAGGAAGAACTTTTAATGACCATAGAAAAATTAAGGAATCAGAGGCAGAAAAATTTATCAGTAAATCGTAAAAAGTATTTAGCAAAGAGAACTGTTGAAGAATTAGTAGAATTTATGACTCCAAGGTAATTTATATATAAAGTCCGAAGAGTCCAAATTATATATAATAAGTAAATAATATTGTAAAGCAAATTTGTCAAAACCAAATTGTTTATTTTATTTGCAACCTGTGTTGCATCTTAATCTCATCAGGCTTGTTAATTAATTTTTAGAAATCCTAAAGAATCAGAAAAACAAGGCCGAACCTCTGGATCTCTAGGTTGGCGTTTAGCTCGTGGTGAAACAAAAGAGGAGTCTAATCAATATGTTTGGTATATTGACGAACTATCATTTCCTTCACTAGAAATTGATAAAAAGTGTTTCAAAATGCAGTATTCTATTTGTCAAGATTTGTACGAATGTGTAGATAATAAAAATAATATTATAAAAACCATAAAAGGCTGGAATAAGGGGATATACTTCACCAAAGATGTGTTTAGAAAAGAAGAACGAGATTGGAAAATGGTTTATTTAGCAAGAAAGGGTTGGTTTATAATCTAATAATAAAAACTTCTGCTTATCTACATACAATTAAGAAATTATGGTGTTTTGTTTAAAACAATTTTAGAAAATGCATCTGAAGGCGAGTTAGTATGGCGTTTCGCTATAAAAGATCAAAACCATGTGATTGAAGATATAAATGCAAAAATTAAAACGGATGTATTTGAGAATGGCAATATATCCTGCATGATCTGCAGTGAAAATATTTGTCTGCGTGTCAAACAAAGTATGATTTTTTTTTCTTTTCTGCACAAACACATATTAGTAAATATTATTTTTTTTAGGTAATACAATTCAAAACTATACTGATTTTAAAGGACAAAAATATATTGAAATCAAATTAAAGTTATCTGGCGGAAAAGGTTCTGTGTCTTGGCAACATGCTCAGGTGTTTCGACAAAAAATGTCTTCCATAGCATTACCGATGCAAATTAATATAACTATAAAAAGTATTTAATTAGCATTATAATTGATATAGATGTATATATTCAAGTTAATATAATATAGTTTGATAATATTTTTTTGTTTTTTATTAACCTTATTTCCTAGTATTTATAATCAGACAGATTGAATTTGTTTTACAAGTTTTGAATTGCAAGCTTATTTCAGGACTTGTTTGTTAATTTTCTTATAATAATATATTATTTAAATAGTATCATTAGTTCATGCATTCATTAATTAAGAAAGATTATTATAACTTGTTGTAATACTGCATAACATATTCTACACTCTATTTTATTACTTTTTATATATATATGTTAGAGGTACTCGTATGTTAGAATGATGGTAATAAGTCTGTAAAATAGGCGACTTATTGATTTATTACAAATAATTATTTATACATGTGTTTATAAGTGTAAAGTTTAGAAATATTAACCCTATTTGAAAGTCTAGGTATATTGATGATAATGCGATATAACAATATAATACTTTTTGTGAGAACATTGGACAAGCATATGCAAGCCTTAAGGTTTTTGGCAAATTAATGACATCAAATTTATCTATAATAGTTCTGGATGTTCTATTATCCTCATACAAATGGGTTATTTCTTTGTGGTTTGAATACTATTTAAACTTTTGTTATAAACATAAGTAATTCTCTAGAGCACCTACCAACAAGTGATTCATATAAATGTTGGTGGCACTACGACAATGGCGTACTTCACATTGTTTTTGTTGTCATTTCAAACCAAAAAAAAGTATTGGAAATATTTGTTCGTTTATTTATATATTTATTAATGTAATTTATAGTTTATATAATTTAATAACGTGATAAATAACAGTATTAAGTTTACCAACGTTTTTTAACACTTTGGCACTATAACTTGTAAACCTAATAGTGTTTGTAAATGCGGTTATGATTTGATTGTCAACAAGTAGATTTACTTTGAAATTTTCCTAATTAATTAGAGCAATACGAGGTTTGCAGTTTTATAATTGATATCCAGGCTTTATTTTAAGTTATTTTCAGGTAGTGTCAGTGTGTAGTTTTGCATCAGTATTAAGTTTACCAATGTTTTTTAACACTTTGGAGCTAAAACTTGTAAACCTATAGTGTTTGTAAATGCGGTTATGATTTGATTGTCAACAAGTAGATTTACTTTGAAATTTTCCTAATTAATAAGTGCAATACGAGGTTTGCAGTTTTATAATTGATATCCAGGCTTTATTTTAAGTTATATTCAGCTAGTGTCAGTGTGTAGTTTTAATCAATTAGTTTAAAAATGTTGCTATGTAATTTATGTCACTGACAGATACAAAATTCAAATTGGTGAAATATATGTTTAATTAACGTGTGCGATTGAGGTTTCGCATATTTATTGTGTAAAGCATAATGTTGTACTTCACTTTTAGTGTGGTTTTAATAATTTGCTTCAAAATTGTTTGATGCTGTAGTAATTCCTAAATCAATTTCATTAGCTGTTATAATGCCTAATTTCTGAAGGAAAAGTGTTTAAAAGCGTGCGGAATTGTGTTTTAACTCGGTTTATCATATTTATCAAGGCATTTCGCCCATATCGTCGTCTGATTTAAACAGAAATTTCGAATGGGATTTATGTTTTCCTTCAGGTGATGTTTTTGTTCAGCATTTGCATCCGCCATTTTGAATCCGTGCAACAGCTATTAAACTAGCTACTAATCAGCTCGCAGCTCATTAGCGCGTCAGCATCCGAACTGTTAACATCTCCGCGCAGTGCAGTGCAACAAATTAGTGCATATTATTATTTTAAATCAAAACTGTGTCTAAAAAGTGTGTTCTCGTGTGCAACGAGCATTTAAAAGAAGGTAAGTGCTGCTATTTTGTATTATTTTGCACAAATATTGCATTTTACTATCACGACAAGTGACGCCGTCTGGTTCTGATGCCAACGATATTTTGCGTGTTTTAAAATGTTGTATCCATGCTTTATTTGTTCATTTACGATAAATATATGTATGTTTATTTGATATTATTGCACTTTTTTCTATTATTTATTGAGATTTTTGCACTTTTTTTGCAATTTAAAATTTGCGTTTTTGGATAATCCAAGATGGCGGCCATAACCATAACCGATGGTTTTGTTCTGTTTTGAACAATACAGTCGTTTCCACGACGTATTAATAATGAAAATTCGATACATTTTGATCTGGTCTATCTATTTAGATATCAAAAATAGGTCTGTACAGTTTTTTTTGCAAAAAAGCAAACTCAAGTTTTTTGGTGTTGTACCGAAAGAAAATGGCGGCTCTCAACTGTCATCTAACGAAAGTTTGAATTGAAATTTTAGCAATACAATCGTATCTGCAATTATAATGTAATTTCATTCGCAAATCAATTTCATTTCACAAACTGAATACAATTTTGTATGAAAATTTCAAATTATTTGCAATTTTTGCAAAATACTAATCAACCTTCCTGTTGAATAAAGTTCTGTTCATATTGTTTTCATTATCATAAATTCTTTGTATTGAACAAAAATTACATACACTGTTAGAAGATCTGTCCTTTTTTTCTATTAATACTTCAATTTTATGATAAATATAGCAACGATACTATTATTTGGACGTTTGCTATTTTTATTATATTTTTGAAGATGACCAGCGACGATATTATAAATTTGATGTTTGCCGCTTTCTATTATTTTTGGCAACGATATTATAAATTGGACGTTTGCCGCTTTTTATTATTTTTGGCAACGATATTATAAATTGGACGTTTGCCGCTTTTTATTATTTACACAATATTATTAACCGGACTTTTGCTGTTTTTATTATATGTTTGGCAACGATATTACAAATTGGACGTTTGCCGTTTTTATTATATTTTTAGCAACGATATTATAAATTGGACGTTTGCTATTTTTATTATATGTTTGGCAACGATATTATAAATTGGACGTTTGCTATTTTTTATTATATTTTTAGCAACGATATTATAAATTGGACGTTTGCTATTTTTATTATATGTTTGGCAACGATATTATAAATTGGACGTTTGCTATTTTTTATCATATTTTTAGCAACGATATTATAAATTGGACGTTTGCTATTGTTATTGTTATATTTTTGGCAACGATATTACATATTGGGCGTTTGCCATTTTTTATCATATTTTTAGCAACGATATTATAAATTGGACGTTTGCCGTTTTTATCATATTTTTAGCAACGATATTATAAATTCGACGTTTGCTATTTTTATTATATTTTTGGCAACGATATTATAAATTGCATGTTTGCCATTTTTTATCATATTTTAGCAACGATATTATAAATTGGACGTTTGCTGTTCTTATTATATTTTTAGCAACGATATTATAAATTAGACGCTTGCTGTTCTCAACTAAAATAAAATCTAAACAATAATTATTACTATTTTAAATAGTAATTCCATTTATGAATTGAAGTCTCTTTTAATTACAGATATGAGCCATCATCAGGAACAATGATGTCAAAGTAGATCCTCTGGAACATCCAAGGTCCTCAATATTAAGATCTTCATCAGTGATGGAAATTATCAGGTACTAATATAGTAATTGGACTTTTGCTGTTTTTATATTTTTGGCAACGATATTATAAATTGGACGTTTGCCATTTTTATCATATTTTTAGCAACGATATTATAAATTGTACGTTCGCTATTTTTTATTATATGTTTGGCAACGATATTATAAATTGGACGTTTGCTATGTATTATTATAGGTTTGGCAACGATATTACAAATTGGACGTTTGCCGCTTTTATTATATTCTTGGCAACGATATTATAAATTGGGCGTTTGCCATTTTTTATCATATTTTTAGCAACGATATTATAAATTGGACGTTTGCTATTTTTTATTATATGTTTGGCAACGATAATATAAATTGGACGTTTGCTATTTTTTATCATATTTTTAGCAACGATATTATAAATTGGACGTTTGCTATTGTTATTATATATTTGGCAACGATATTACAAAATGGACGTTTGCCATTTTTTATCATATTTTTAGCAACGATATTATAAATTGGACGTTTGCTATTTTTATTATATGTTTGGCAACGATATTATAAATTGGACGTTTGCCATTTTTATCATATTTTTAGCAACAATATTATAAATTGTACGTACGCTATTTTTTATTATATGTTTGGCAACGATATTATAAATTGGACGTTTGCTATGTATTATTATAGGTTTGGCAACGATATTACAAATTGGACGTTTGCCGCTTTTATTATATTCTTGGCAACGATATTATAAATTGGGCGTTTGCCATTTTTTATCATATTTTTAGCAACGATATTATAAATTGGACGTTTGCTATTTTTTATTATATGTTTGGCAACGATAATATAAATTGGACGTTTGCTATTTTTTATCATATTTTTAGCAACGATATTATAAATTGGACGTTTGCTATTTTTATTATATGTTTGGCAACGATATTATAAATTGGACGTTTGCTATTTTTTATCATATTTTTAGCAACGATATTATAAATTGGACGTTTGCTATTGTTATTATATTTTTGGCAACGATATTACAAAATAGACGTTTGCCATTTTTTATCATATTTTTAGCAACGATATTATAAATTGGACGTTTGCTATTTTTATTATATGTTTGGCAACGATATTATAAATTGGACGTTTGCTGTTCTTATTATATTTTTAGCAACGATATTATAAATTAGACGCTTGCTGTTCTCAACTAAAATAAAATCTAAACAATAATTATTACTATTTTAAATAGTAATTCCATTTATTAATTGAAGTCTCTTTTATTTACAGATATGAGCCATCATCAGGAACAATGACGTCAAAGTAGATCCTCTGGAACATCCAAGATCCTCAATATTAAGATCTTCATCAGTGATGGAAATTATCAGGTACTAATATAGTACAAAATATTATTAATTGGTCTTTGGCTGTTTTTATTATATGTTAGTCAACGATATCATAAATTGGACGTTTGCCGTTTTTATTATATTTTTGGCAACGATATTAGAAATTGGACGTTTGCCGTTTTTATTATATTTTTGGCAACGATATTATAAATTGGACGTTTGCCGTTTTTATTATGTTTGGCAACGATATTATAAATTGGACGTTTGCCGCTTTTTATTATTTTTGGCAACGATATTATAAATTGGACGTTTGCCGTTTTTATTATATGTTTGGCAACGATATTATAAATTGGGCGTTTGCTATTTTTTATTATATTTATGGTAACGATATTATAAATTGGCCGTCTGCTATTTTTTATTATATGTTTGGCAACGATATTATAAATTGGACGTTTGCTATTTTTATTATATGTTTGGCAACGATATTATAAATTGGACGTTTGCTATTTTTTATTATATTTATGGTAACGATATTATAAATTGGACGTTTGCTATTTTTTATTATATTTATGGCAACGATATTATAAATTGGCCGTCTGCTATTTTTTATTATATGTTTGGCAACGATATTATAAATTGGACGTTTGCTGCTCTTATTATATTTTTGGCAACGATATTATAAATTGGACGTTTGCTGTTCTCAACTAAAATAAAATCCAAAACAATAATTATTACTATTTTGAATAGTAATTCAATTAAATAATTGGAGTTTATTTTAATTACAGATATGAGCCATCATCAGGAACAATGATATGAAAATCCTCTAGAACAGCCAAGATCCTCAATATAAGGATCCTCATCAGCGATGGACAAAATCAGGTACAAATATATTGATTATTTATTTATTTATTATGTTATTAATTGGAAGTTAGTTATTTTTATAATTTTTTTGGCAACGATATTATAAATTGGACGTAAGACGTTTGCTGCCATAGATAAACAAGTATAAAGTTTGCTGCTCTTATTATATTTTTGGCAAGATGGCGCTTCTGCGTTGAAATGTCAAACTGACATTTGAGCAATTGATGAACAGTCATTCTCTTTGTGTTTAATGTGCTTAATAAACTGAAAATTTAATAAAGATAATTTATTTAACTTACTAATAAGATGCAAGGTAAATTTTGTGTGTTTATGTTTAACTGTGCTTGCAATTATTTCGAATATTGTTTTCAGAATCTACAAGGCCTGAGTTATATGAAGAGGTGAAATTATATAGAAATGCTCGTGAGAGAGAGAAGTATGTGATAATGTATTTTCCTAAATATTTTAGATCATTTATTGGTAAAAGTAAGGTTTGTAAAAGTACTGCAGCAATTGCAATTTATAAAAAACACTCATTGAGTGGACATGGTTTATATTCATCTAAATATTCGTGCATATCAGTTTTTCATATTTTCAGATATTATATGATTTTCCTAGTTAAGAATGAAATTTTATAAATACTGTATTACTTGACTATACTTGACTATCAATTCAGAATTATTTACAGTAATCATGATAATTTTTTGTTATAGGCACGATAATATGACAGATTTGTATGCTGTTATTAGTACAATGCAACATTTAGAAAAGGCTTACATAAGAGACTGTGTTACACCTCAGGTAATTTATAAATAATTTTCTTGTTCTGAAGAGTGCCTAATATAAACTTAACATCTATTAAGTTTCTTATATATATATATATATATATATATATATATATATATCTTTACTAGGAATATACAGCAGCATGTTCAAAGCTGCTAGTTCAATATCGGGCAGCATTCAAACAAGTTCAAGGTGATGATTTCCCTAATGTTGAAGCATTTATAAATAAGTACAAGGTAAACTTTCTTATGACGTATGTACATTAATATCATGTTTATCTAACAATATTTTATCTTATTAGCTAGACTGTCCTGCAGCTTTAGAACGTATTAAAGAAGATCGACCAATTACTATCAAAGATGATAAAGGCAATACAAGTAAATGTATTGCTGATATTGTTTCAGTAAGTTTCTTTATGTTTGAATTTATGAAGAAAGAGTCAACAAAATAATTTGTAGCCAAATATTATCTTTTTGATTCAATTTATTTAAGTATTTTTACATATCACAAACATTTGAATTTGTGGTGCATACAATCAATCTAATCATTTGAATAAACCAATATATTTATTAAATTAGGCACAGATATTATAAAAGTTATTATTATTTTAATATATAACATACATTCTTTTAAATATAAATTTTAGCTATTTATAACTCTGATGGACAAATTACGTTTACAAATACGTGCTATGGATGAACTTCATCCAGATGTCAGAGACCTGGTAGAAACCATGTCAAGATTGAGTTTGTTACCTGCTGATTTCGAAGGAAAACTAAAGGTTTCTTGAAAAATAATAGGCTATCACACAAAACTTAAAAGATTTTAACTATAATTTGAATTTTTCAGATTGGATCTTGGCTATCTCGATTGAATAATATGCAAGCCTCTGATGAATTGTCTGATTCAGAAGTCAGACAGCTATTATTTGATTTAGAAAGCTCATATGATGCTTTTAATAAAACTCTTCATCAAACTTAGTTTTGAAATAACAGTTATATATATGATAGGTATAAGATATGATATTATAATGGAAAATGAATTTATTCAGTGTATCTATAATCGCCGTTTTATTCAGTTAAAATAAATATGTATATACTTACATGAAAATTCAAGTATGTATATATATATATATATATATATATATATATATTGTAGAGCTTTGAACAAAGAATCCAAAAATTAATAAAGAAAAAAAAGTTTTTTAATAAATTATTTCTTTATTTATTTATTTACTGTCGACGTTTTGGAACTAGGTATGTCCCATCTACAGGACATCTGTCAAGAAACATGATCTTGATAAAATTTAAGCAAACAATATGTTTAAGAAAAACAGAAAATGGTGAATTTTTTATATAAAATGAATAAATAATGGAAAAAATAATGTACAGAAATATGGCATATAATCAAAATGAAAATGATAAAAATAAATGATTGTATTAACAGAATATTAGAAATGTTAAAAATCTGAAAGTTTTAAAAAAGGTATTTTTAATACCTTTATTTTTAACCAATTTGTTTTTGCTCTTTGGGTTCATTCTACGTTTGAATTGTTGGTACCATTGGTCGGCCGCGTGTTTCTAAAACCGATGTTACTTGACAGAAAGTACGTCAAGCATCGGGTTCAGTAATGTTGCTTTTAATAAAATTGTAATTATTATAATTCCTATACGTTATTTACGTATATAATTTGAATTTACACAACACCTGATGAATAAATCATTTCCATATAACAACATAGAGAATGGTTGAAGAAATAAATGAATTCGCTAATGATCAGGTATGCTAATATAACCTAACTTAAAGAGTTGGGTATTTTATATTAGATAATTATATTGAATTTCTTTTTATTTTCTGTATTCAACTCGGAAGTATATTTGAAAGGAAAGATGAAAGAGTGTACTTAGTGATACTTTATTGAATGTTATAAAATAGTGTGGTGGTAGATAATAGTTAACATGTGTGTCATTGTTTTATACCACCAACTCAATGATTTCTCATAATTATGCATTATTGCCTTGTAATTGGTTTATTACATATTATGATTTTATTTTTGACATCTTTTTGTCTAGGCCCAATTTGACCTGCAAATGACTGATATAGAAGAGCGTTTATATAGTCATATATATCATAATTCTAGTGCACATCTAATTAATGATATATCTTTAAATGCTGAAATCCAAGATGACAAATCTTTTGTATGTGGAACATCCAATGTGACAAAATCGCAGAAGGAAGATAATATTATCACAATTTTATCAAATGATAGCGATGATGATATTGTCGAAATAGTTGAAAAGAAACCCATTGCATTGTCATAGATAGCGACAATGAAGGAAAAAATCATGCAAATGGAAAAAATGAAAGTTTTGTAATACCAGATCGTGGAAGATATCTGAATAATCCCAATCACCAGACTGATAATAAAAAGAAAAACACAATTTTAGGTAAAAATAAAATACAAGCAAATAAGACTAGGAATAGAAATAATATGAAGCTCGCCAATAGTTCAAAGCAACCACGTTTTAACGTGTCTATCAGCAAATCATTGGATCCTCATTTAATTTCTGGAGATTACTCTCAATTTAATCATAACTCCATCATTGCTAATATGATAAAAGATCGAAATAAATGGAAAATCAATTACACTGATATGCAAGGTCCTTCAATTAATAACCGAGAAAAACGAGTTCGATGTCATAATTGTCATCAGGACTGGTCATGTCAAGCTAAGTTGTCCTGATCCTATAAAAGGTGAAATATGTTACATGTGTGGCTTACAAGGACATTTGGAGCCTAGATGCCCTAAGAGAATGTGTTTAGCATGTGGAGTTCCTTCATTTGCATTCGTCATTGGATGCCACAAATGCCGTGATAGACATAGATTAGTATGTTCAATGTGCAACATGGCTGGCCATAATGAAAATACATGTCCTGATCTGTGGAGAAGATATCATAGAAGCATTGACCAACGAAGTCACCCATAGTCCAGCATTCAGGTTTAAAGGATACACGAAATTTGTTCTGCAGCAATTGCTCAGCTCGTGGGCATATTTATGACAATTGCAGTAAATTAAGAATAAATGAGCATAGTTTAAGTCTACCAAATATTGTTAAATATGATGCAGTTCTGCCCATTCAATCTGTGAACCTTAACAATAATTCCAAGAGCAGTCTTAATAATGGCAATTTTAATACTGCTGATGTAAATAGAATTAATGGACATGTATATTTAAATAAGTCAAATAATATGGATGTTAGAACTTCTAATGAATGTTTAGATGCAGCAAACCAAGTTTCTTCATCTAATGTGAATAATATGAATGGAGGTGTTAGTCCTGATATCAAAGATTCATTACAAAAAGAGCATCAAAGTTTAAATGCAGATAATACAGATACTGATAATAACTCTTTGGTTGACTCCGAGCCACAAATTTTTGACTTTATGAGGCCAGCGAATATAATATACCAGGTAGTGGTGCTGTTTGTATTGTTTTGATAAGTATACTGTACAAGTGCTAATGAAACCTGAAGGTGCAAAATTTTTACATAACGTTTCGAAAAGCCTCAGTACCAAGGTAGAGATTCAATTGTCAAGATATGGAGGTTTACTTTATGTAAATGACCATACAAAGGAACAGCCTTTCAGAAAGCATTTGAAAGACTGGATTAAAGCTGTTAACACCAAATTACTGTCTACACATACTTATGTTAAGCTTCCAAATAAAACTAAATCTTTAATAAATTTTATTCAATCATTAAAGGCTACTCCGTGTAGACAAATTTCAAATCCATCTTCAAAATATAGAACTCTATTAAATATAACAAATAATGATTATAGTGTTATTAGCAACAAGCAAGTAAAACTCTACCACAAAACTATCAGACAATTAAATTTGTTTTTCTTTGAACAAAATGGGCTCAGAGAAGGTGAATTCCATGCAAATAAATTAAACGAATTAGTGAAACAATTAGATACAATTTCTGAAACTGTTATTCCGAAAGAGTTATATGAAGAAATTAAAAGCCATTATGACTATATATTTACAACTGACCATGGAAATTATAAAGAATTGATAGAATTATATAGAAAGAAGAAAAATAGAAACATTTCATCGATCACTTCTGATAAATAATAAAATCCGTGATAAATTTTTATGTTACATATTTACTTATGCAGTGTATTCAGAATTGAAACTGTTTTTTCTTAAATAAAATAATATATTTATATGTACAATTTTATAAAAATAATTGCAATGTTTGTGAATCATTGAGACGTTATGTGTTTTGTTTATTATTGCTATGAATTATATTTTCCTCTATTATAAATTGTTTAGAAAGATGATTATATGATATATTTCCCTATATATCTATGTACAAAAGAATCAGTGGACAAAATCGTTATATAAAAAAATATATACAAATGATTATTAATCACATTGAAATTTATTTTTATTAGTGTTTATTGTAATTCATATATATATATAAATTATGAATGATTGTACTACTATGAATTTGAATTAAACTACATATATTTTTATGTTTTTATTTGTAAATATCTGGCTTCATTTCTGAAACATCAGAACTATAATATATATAATAATACAGATATTATAAGTATGTTCGAAAAATATCAATTGGTTTATCCCATTGATTAATTTTTAGTAAAAGTGATTTTTTTTTCTTTCTATTTAACAAAAATCACTGATTTGAGATGTCTTATTTATTTCATGTTAACTATTATATAAAAAATAAAGAATTTTATATGATAATGTATAAATACAATAAGATGTAATTTTATTAATATAAATTGCATATAACTCTTGTATATAAAAATTAATGCTCAAGTCTGTTTTGAAAAAATATATAAATATGTCAAAAGACTTTCCTTTTTTTAATATTTTGAAAAATGTAGTCAAATACAAATATTGTGCAAAGTTCTTATTGATATATGCAATGTAAATAATTTTTTTATATAAAATATTATTATTTAAAAGTTTTTTTTGCTAAGTTTTGTGAAAGAATTATCAAGAACATTGGAAAGTTATTTTTATGCTGTCAAAATCTTGTATTGAATTGAGTGTGGACATAAATCTAAATACTG
>NW_020536999.1:14542187-14572407 GCF_003426905.1 Ctenocephalides felis
GGAACGCGCTTATGTGAAAAACTAAGAACCTTGCACTTTGATATATTTAAATGTAGTTTGTTATAGACACACCAAGTGTAAAGAGTCAAGTTGAGATTGCAATAATAGGCAGTCATCAATAGAATTTATTTTGAGATATAATTTAAGATCATCTGCAAACAATAAATGTGGACAGCTAATAATTTCAGATATGTCATTAATAAAAATAATAAATAGTAGTGGACCAAGAATGGATCCCTGAGAAACAATTATGAAGAATTATGTTGATTGCATAATTTTAAAAATGATTGATTTTTTTTTCAGATTTAACTGATGATTCGCAAACTAATACGGCATCTGAATCGAATGGGAAGTCTAATTGGTCCAAAAATAATATTGACAAAACTGAAGAAAAGAAAAAGGTACGTTAATGTTTCTTTGTAACATCTAGTTAATTCATTCACATACTGCATGTTATGAAGAAAACTAAATTAGAAATTGGTTATTAAGGGGGAAGTCCATATAGACGCATGAAAATAGGTCATATTTTAAAAATATTTTTAAACGTGATGGAATAATTTTATTGTTTTTAAACTTTGACATAACTTTATTTAACCCTTTTAGAATACAAAAAACATTTAAAAAAAAAAATTTCAAAATGGCGCTCAGCATAACTTTTGTGGACTGCCTCCGGCGCGAGGTCCAAAACTGCTGCATTTCTCACTCATCAACCGTCGATCTGAAAAAAATTTTTTTTTAATGTTTTCCTTTGAGAACATATCAATGCGAAGGATAAATCTAAAATTGAAAAAAGTATAAAATTCAATGAAAAACAAGCCTTTGAAAAAAAAATCTGAATTTTGGCTATTTTTTTGACATTTTGGGCTCCAGAAAATACTTTATAAACGCGAAAGATCTAAAGATTTAGGTTTATCCTTCCGATAATAGATATAGAGAAAGGCTCACCAAATTTCAGACAAACGATACATAAACTTTTGAGCTACAACACGAGCAGTTGTTGAAAACACAGTTTTGAGATTAATCGCGTTTAAGATTTAGTAAAGGAAAATGACCAGTTTTAGTTACTTACCGATTAATCTGCAAATCAGGTCCATACAATAGTTCTTCCTTATCTTCAAAAAGCTGATTTTCTGTAAGTTGTTGTTGTTTGTGAGCTGTACCAGCATCTTTTTATTTGTGAAAGGCTGCTACGATCTGTCAAGTTATTCGCGCCTCATCAGTATATCAGCATATGCTTTAGCAAAGTATCAACAGTCAAATTCAGAAGGTTCATTATTCTTAATATTGAACTAACCCCTTCAATAAATATCCTAGCTGCAATATATGGTGAAATTTCAACTACCCTTAGTCCACAATGTGGGTGTTTGGTGATAGTCGCGAAAACTGTCGCGTTTGAAACTTTCATTCGCGTTCTGCGTATGATCATCAAGGCATCGTTCAAGTAAATCATCTTTGGACAAATCTTCATAAATTGGTGGCAAGATGCCGTTTCTTTCTTTACCAAGTAATGGAGCTAAATCTACGTCTAGAAAAATCTTGACCACTGGCACTTCATTATGACTTGGACTGGCGTCAATTTTTCACCTGCTTTATAGGTAAACTGATTGCCCTGATAACGTCTTTTTAGTGTTATTTTGTGCAATATTACTGTCGCTTACCTTTTAGATGAGTCGGCATTTAAGTATTGAAATGGACTGAACTCTACGAATTTTCCAGCTAAACTAACTATATTTCTCGACTAACCTTTGTTCGTATACCAATATTACACACGTACTAAGGTACACAGAAGTCTTCCGGTTGTAGGTCAAAAGAAGTATTTCTAGTTATTATAATAAAAGAGACCTTTTTCACTCGAAATTTAACAATACGCTTGATCGCTTGACAATGCGCACTCCGGCCCGCCCCGTTATGTTAGCTATAACTTTGTTAATATAAGAGATTTTTTTTTGTCGACTCGTAATATACGCTCAACATACTATACTTGTAGATTATCAAAAAAAAAAAAATTCAATTTTTGAAAATGTTATATGGACTTCCCCCTTAAGAATTTCGAAAGTTTCTGTTTTGACATAATCATAAAATTTATCTTCTCATTAATAGATGCCATCGTCACCTCATAGTCCACGAGACGGTTCTAGTCCAAGACGTTTAATCAAACAAGTGGCATTGGAATCTCCGCCTGCAGGTGTTATTGATGATGGAGAACCAGAAGAACTGCGAAGTACTTTACTGCGCGCTCCCCACTCACGTGACAAAAGAACCCAATCTGGTAGAAATATTATCCTTCTACAGAAAGGATGTAATTCGACTCATGTTTCGATTATTAATTTTCAGGTGGTCGTTTCGACGACCAAGCTATACTGGGTCGAAGCCAACGTGTTCATCGGACTGGTGGAGCAACCATTCCTACTGGGGGTTCACTTCCTGAAACGAACACCCGCCGTGCAGGATTTTGGGGAGGAAAGGAGTCCACTGAAGATGCTCCTTGTGGAAGTTTACCACGTCAGGACAGCAGGCCAAGTTCCTTACGTGTTGGTGATGAGTGCATCGCTGACAGGTTAAGGAGATGTCTTAATTCCAGTCAAATTTAAATCACTTCTATTAAGGTGACCATATTTTTTTGCATGAAATCCGGGACGGTTTATAATGTGTGCGAGAGTGGCGGGGGAGGGGGTGAGCTAAAAATTTATATACACATTTTTTTGGTTCAAATTTTCTAGTTGAAATATATTTTAAAAAATATTGGCATTCAAAACATTTTTGAAAATCCGGGACAAATATTGCTTTTAGAAAAAGCCGGGGCGCAAGACGGAAAATCGGGACTGTCCCGGCCAATACGGGACATATGGTCACCTTACTTCTATCCTTTAGTTTATCTGCCTATATTGCCTCCACATGTATATTAATTTTTTTTTTAAATTTCAGGTGTTCTGAATGCGGTGTAAGTCGCGAAGAATACAGTGACGAAGAACTCGGGCTATGCATAATAATTCTAGGAACGTTTATCCATCGGGAACCAACAATATCTGCACCATTTTTGCCGGAAATTCTCAATATTGTTTCCAAGTACGCTATATATAAGGTTGTACGGAAAGTCACTTCGTTTTTTTACCACTCGAATTCAACTATAATTTTTTTAACCTTAATTTAATAACCTTTTAACCACACTTAAGCCCTATAATTATTATATGATTTGAAACTTATATTTTATGGCTTGTGTGTAAAAAAAGCGATGCAGTATGTTTGGTAAGATTTTAAAGAAGTTGTTCATTTTCCAGCTTTTCCAGGTTAACATAACGGTTAATTCTGATGCCTTATGTCATCAACTGGATAAACTAAATGATATATATACTTCAATAGAAAAGCTCAGAATTAACCCCCAAGCAAGGTATAGTCTTGCATCAAGTCGACGCAAGACCTCACATAAGTTAAAAAGTCGCCAAAAGCTTAAAGCTTTTGGTAGCTTAAATGGGATCCAATAACGCATTAATCATATTCTCTAGACCTGCCATAATCGGACTGTTATTTGTTCCGGCCACTAAAAAAATTTTTAAGCGGTAAAACCTTAACCTCAGATCAGCCTGTCAAAAAGCACTTTTATCAGTGTTTTGCCATATAACGACGAAAACATTAATGATTTCGGAATTATGCTAATACTAGAAATATGACAAAAGATGTTCGGTCAAAACTGCCAATACCGAATTTATCAAAGTAATTGTTTATTGTACGAAAACTACGTGCCAAAATGTCTATAAAAAACGAAGTTACTTTCCGAACAACCCAATAAATATTATAAGTGCTATAATATAAATAATATTAAAATTTTAGAGTTGCGTTGCATCCAATGTACCCATGGCAGAACGAAAGCAATATACATTTACCAGGAGGAGCAACTAGCGTTGCTCACCAATTTTTGCGTTGCGTTTTACATCAATTAGCGCCCAACGGAGTCTTTGTACAAATATTTAGTCAACCGCCTACAAATAGCGACTTTTGCCAAGATGGTAAATTGAATATTGTCACTTAAAACCTATCCAATGTATCATTAATTTGATCATTTCAGATGAAGCAAGAAGAGATTTTTTCAAAAGTATTGCTCAAGCTTTGCTCGATTTCAATGAACTGAATCCAATAGGACCGTTGCAGTTGCTCGTTGAGGTGAAAAACCAGATTTCAGTACTAAATTATATAAGTGGTTTAATGTTTGTTTTCATTTCCAGTCGTTGAATTCTAAGAAAACCCTGTCAATGGATAATCTTCCATTAATATTACACAACATGGTGTGTTATTTGGATTGTTTGCCTCTAGAGGCTGGTTTAGGTGGCGGATTACCAGGAGCAGCATCAGCATCTTGGAGTGCGCTGCTTACGCAACTTGAAATATTATTCAGACGAATTGTATTGCATATTAATTCCATGGAGCATACTGGTCCCTTGATGCGAATTATGGTGGCTGTACTTAAAATTCCTGGTATATCCCAGTTTAAGGTAAAAATTATAAAAAATATAATAAAATCCACATGATGATAATTTTAACTGGTGTATCTTTATAATTACAGGGAATTTTAGAGCCATTTTCTAAAATTCTGAGTTATGCTATACAAAATCTTGTGCTAGATTATCAATATTTAGTGGATGTTTGTTCCCTATGCTACAGAGGCTTTTCTAAAGTAAGAACAAGTAACTTTTGATTATGTGATGATATTTTTAAGTATAATCTCTGATTTTAGGAACGTGACAAGTTACTGTTATGCAGAATGGTGGTGTTTGAATTAGTGCAAGCATTAAAATTCAAAAGTTCTATACCTGATTCAAACTTGCTTCTGCTTGTCGGTTTTCTTCTACGAGATGCAGGTGGATTGCTGCCATTAGATGAGGCTGGAGTGCTGCAGCAGGCGGACGTCCATACGAGTTCAGCTTTCACTGTGAATGTTTCTGATTGCATGCGCCAATATATGCCTGACGTGCTGGAGTTTCTTGCCGATTTTCATACCCTAAGCAAAATAAAGGTTTTAATTATAAGAAAACATTAAAATTATACAGAGTGACTATTTAAGAATTTTTCTTTCAGAGTTCTTGTAAAGGGGCTAACGTAGGTTTAAATGAGGATACATTAGGCGGTGTTCTTAAAGGGGGTATTGCGCAGTATTTGGCTCTGGAGATGACAAAAGGTAACAGCCGAGATAATAGAGCTGTGGCGAGATATTTACCTTGGCTGTACAATGCACCTTCTGGACTACAACAGGGGTAATATAGTAGTGTCTTATATTATTATTAGCTAACCGAAGAAGAAGGTTATTTCGGGCCGTTTTCTTGTAATAAAGTGTTAAAAAAATTGCTTTCGACGAATTTTATTATTATTTTTTTATGGTACATACCATAGTCTTATAGATCATACTAAAATATTACGACCCTACGACAAGTTCTTTAAAAATTCTTCAAAATTTAACCATTAATCACGTGAGCGAGTTTTTAAGGATTTTTGGATACCCCCCCCCCCCCTCCCGTTGGTGATGCATGGTGATAAAACTGTAAAACGTGATAAAACTGTACAATTTCTAAATATTTGTTCAAAAACGCTTAATAAGGATTATCGATGGTCAATTTTGTGCGACGATCAGCCGGGCCGCCCACATTTAGGCTCATACTATCGAATCGATTTTAAAAAATCAAAAACTGTTTGAAAGATATTAGTTGAGAACTATACTTATCGGTTTCAGATGAAAATCTACCGAGTCGTTTTCTTGTAATTAACTGTTGAAAAAAAATATAAGCCGATTTTTATGGAACTTTTTTTGGTGATATATATCATGGTCTTACAGAACCTGCTGAAATATTACGGCCTTACGACAAGTCGTTTAATTTTAAAAATTCATCAAAGTTTGAGAAAATGAGTAGTTTTTTTGACGTTTCTTAAAATTGAAGTTAGACGATATACTTGGTATAACGATAGAGTACTTGGTGTTAATGAACATACTAAACCATTAAAGTCCTACGGAAACTGGTTCAATTATAAAAATTAATGATTTGTGAAAATTTGCTTTTAGAAAATACTCCGAGTTAACGTGTTCGTTCGTTTTCAATTATGTGTAATAAATCCAATCGGAATACCTTTAATAACTCTTAAATTAATTTATTTTATATTGATTAAGTCGATTATTTACACATATCGGGAAGTTCATGTAACTTGGCTCAAGGCAAAATACCAATACCAACTAATTATATTATAGATCAATCTTTTCATTATTAGTCATTATTACATATTTAGAATATTTTTTTCTTTTTAGGCCTAAAGAGTTTACTGAATGTGTGGCACATATGCGGCTTTTGTCGTGGTTGCTTTTAGGATCTCTGACACATAGTGCTTTATGTGGAAATGGCTCTGGAGGTGATAATTGGAATGGTCTAAGGTTACACGGTCCTGGAGCTCATCCTGCTGCACAACCAGTTCCACAAGAAGCCAGTTGTCATATAGCTGATCATGTACAGGTAAAGATAATGAAACAATAACAATTATAAAATTGACCATTCTTCCTTTTTTTCATATCAAAGGTCTAATGTAATATTTTTTAGGTCATTCTAGCAGGTTTCGCCGAACAATCAAAGGCATCTGTAGTGCATATGTCGTCGTTATATCATGCATTCATATTGTGTCAATTGTGGACAATGTATTTGGAACAAGGAGCCGCAACTGCTGGCCCTATAGGACCCCCAGGAGCACCTGGAGCTCAGGCCGAGGCTTGTGGTGTCACGGTCAGCATATTATTCGAATTTTGGGGAAAAGTTACCCCTTGTATACTGCAGCTGGTTTCGCACACAAAAGTGGTACATTATAAATGTTATAGTATATTGAAAAGCATTTATAAAGATTGTTTTTTTGTTATTTTAGTTAGCAGAAATGGTAAATTTACACTTCTTAAGCCTACTTGAAGCTTTACTAGAATGCAGATCGAGTGTTTTGAGTAAACTATTGCCGTTGTGGACACCTGTTTTATATTCACAGAATATGCAGGTATGTATGTTTAATTATTATTGGATTCGTTTTTTTTTCTTTTGTCTCATAAATTATTGCAATATTTATATTTTTATTATATTTTTCCAGCTACCAGGTAATCTAAAAATGAGACTACAAGCTTGTCGAGATATGGCTCCAAATATATGTGTAGATGATAATTACAATTCAGTAATGTTAAAATGGTTGCTCAAATTGCAATTTAAAATGAGCCAGATCGAATTGCAATCATCGACAGCTACTCAATTCTATTCTATATAGATATTCTATATCTATATTATATATGAAAGATTTTTTGTTATCAATGAAAATGAGTGTGCCTTGGTTGTAAAATGTATGAATTTGAAATATAAAAAATATTTATCGTTATTCAAATAGCTCTTTTAAGTCAACAAAATATATGATCATAACTAGTTGTTGCCCTCAGGCAAGTTGCATAAACTGCCCTATACGTGTAAATAATCGATTTAATCAATAGAAAATCATTATATTAATTTATGAGTGATTTATAAGCCGAGATACTGTAGAGCATCATATTGTGGAAAACTATTGCAGATTATTGAATTTCAAAAAAAAATTTTATTAAACGTTTACTGAAAGACAAACTCGTGCCTAAAACATACACAAAGTGTTTTTTAGAACCATTTTTCGTAGGACTATAATATTATAGCATGTTCATTGAAACGAATATTTTTTAATTTTCAAAAACAGTTATTTTTGGCTAAAATAGACGAAGAATTTTGAACTTTTCTACTAATTTTAAAGAAACGCTTGGCCGATCGTATAGGAAAACTAACCAACGCAAGTGCTTATCAAGATTTAACAAATGGCTTTTAAATTCATGAAATCGGTTTTTTAGAAAACATGGATAAAATGTCTCACGCCAAAAAGACACTGCTCATTTTCTCAAATGCAGATTTATACCAAAAAGTCAAAGCAACCAATATCTTTCGAACTGTTTTTGAATTTTCAACCCTTTCCACTCGCGAATTCCGAGTTTTTTATATGTATTTTGCCGCCGAAGCGGCGACATCCGAGTGGAAAGGGTTAAAATCAATTCAAAATTGTGGGCCAAAACGTAGACGCAAAAATCTATCCTTTTCTGCTAATTGCAAAGTAACGGCTTGGCCGATTATTATGCAAAACTAATCAACGCGAGTCCTCATTGAGATCATCAAATCTTGATATAAAAATGAATATATCAAATGGCTTTAAATTTTTTAAATCGGTCCAACTGTTTTTGAGAAAACGTTGATTTAAGGTAAATAATCTGTTCACACACACACATACATACACACACACTTTCCAAATTTGGTCTCATTCGATTCAGAATGGCTTAGGGCGAGGAAACATAAAATTCGCAAATCGGATTTTTTTGTGAAAACAAACTAGTATAGAAAACAATTTAGAAAAACTTTATGGTCTTGAAAAATATTTTAGATATTTCGTATTTTATGCAAATCTAGTTTTAAAATATACCATACCTCTGGAACGACTGATATCAAAAATGTAATTAAATTAAACATAGATAACAAAATGTTATTGGCACATATTCACTTTTTATAATTTGAACTTGATGTACATTACACTTGTATATGTTTATCGTTTTAGGAAAATACGTGCTTCAAAAACTCCAAGAACATGTAATATTTTTTTATAATTAAGTCAGTACACTATTACAGTACATAACGTTGCTATAATGAAATTATCTGTTATAATTTTAATTCTAACCACCTTTCAAATGGTGTGTTCACAAAACTTCAAACATGCATTTACTAATGGTGTTGCCATAGCTGAGTTCTTAGAAGCCGGTTTCGACCAGGAGGACATCTATGCAATAATGCAAGGAGAAATAAGAAACGTCCAGATAAAATTGGACGATTTACAAAGAAACGACATTGATAAGTATAACAGACTCATAAAATTCATAAACGATAATAGAAACCAGTTAGAATTGATGAATAGATATTCCTTAGCTACCAACTGTGGGGATGCAGTTGCCAAAGGTGAATTTATCAAAGCCGCTGAATTGTTGAAGCATGTGTTAACTTCTAATTTTGATGAAATCATTCTTAAAAGTTACAAAAATAGCACGGTAGATTTTGATAAAATTTTGAGTTTTGCTAATTTTGTGCACAAAGAAAATGATAACAAAAGTTTATTTTTGTACCAGGAGTTGTTCAAACAGTCAGCTGCAAATGCAACTTCAAGTGATTTAATGAACATGGCGACGTTTATTAAAAATCGTTACAATCAACCTGCGTGGACGGAATTGAAGAAAAATGTTTTGCATAGTTTGGTTTCAAGAGCAAGTACGGAAATTATGAGTTATTTAAACATCGAAGTAGAAAATGTAGATAGAAAATCTTATAAACTCATCGATAAAGTATATGGTTTGAGTCAAGAAGCAGGCTTGCAACTTATAAGTCTAATTGTTAAAAAAATTTGCAAAACCACACAATCATTGTATGTTCTGCGCTACATTTCGCAAGACTTTAAAGTCCATTTAAGGGTGCAAGGATTGATAACACTATATGATCTAGGCGAAACTATTTTAGTACATCCTTCATATTTATTCCGGTACACCGTCTTCCACTTGGCAAGAGAACTACAAAAAGCATTCAAAGATCCTGAAATCGATGCAGAAACTGAAAAACAACTAATAATGCTCGCTGAAAGTCTTCCTGCTTCCATCAGAAGTGCTGCTTACTCCGACAAACTATGTATTCAAAATAAAAAATCCAAAAATTACCTAAAAGTCGCCAAATATAAGATCAACGATAATTGGCAAACTTATTTATCCTTGGGAGATACCTCTTATGAGAGAACAAAATGGACTTTCGAACGTCGTGCTTGGTATTTTGTTGATGTTGTGATACGAAATAGTCATTCCAATAGTCATATCAATTTTATGAATATAAATGGTGCAAATTCTACGGATCCTATATCATTTGTTATAGAATGTCGTGATTTTAGTGAAGGTTTATATTTGAGATTGATGAAACCTGGAATAACGCAGTATATACGAGACGATGAAGGCGAACTGGGATTCTCTATGCTGAAGGATGATTTTGCGAAATGGATTTTCAAATCATGTTAAATGTACACAATTGTGATAAATATTAGATCAGTTTATTGTTAAAAATATATACAGTTAATGCAAGGTTATAACCATTACTTTAGACTATATAATTAGTTTGTATTTTATTACATTCAAATAAATGGCTCATCGTATTTTTCATTCCACAGAACAGAATTATTATTAATTTTCCGTAGAATAATGAGTTATTGTAATCATCCAAAAATCGAAATTAAAAATGTTTACATTACGCTTTAAAGGTTTCTGAACATTTTGGCATACCTCAGAAAAATGGATTTTGACATACCTCACGTTTGGATGTGTGTGTGTATGTATGTATGGATACAATTTTTCATCCACATTTTTGGGCGCACGGATCAACCAATTTGAATGATCAAAAAAACATACAATTCGCAATGACGGGGAGAAGTGGTAATTAGCTTTTGGCAAAGGTAGGTCCAGCCGTTTCGGAGATGCCGAACTAAATGTGCAAAAAATGGCAGTTTTTGAAAGGACTAAGCATCCGATTTGAATGATCCAAAATACTTTCTGCTTGTGTTAACGCTTTTGAAAAAAAATTTTTTTTTGTATATTAAAAATAATTCAGATCATAATTTCAATTCTGGCTAAAGTTCTAAAGCTAACTTATATACTTTAAGTAAATGATGTTAACTTTGCAATTCATTTTATACAATTCTCATAAATATTAGACAATGTTACAGTATTTATAATAATCTATTTGAAAACATTTAATCAAATTTTTCATTACGGTACGGGAAGTTCCAGCAATTTGCCTTAAGGCACAATAGCATACACTACTAGTTTAAACATAAACCAGAACTCTATACTTTTTACACCTATTAAACTTCATAAAAAACTATTTGTAAGAGCACTTTGCCTTGAGGCAAGTTGCATGAACTTTCGAATACTTATATATAATAAACTTGATCAATAAGAATTGAGATTCAGCTATTTTGGTAAAATTTACAAAAAAAACGGCTCGGCTGATCGTCGCGCAAAACAGACGAACGCTATATTCTTAGTCCTAATGGAGTTTCATTTTTGAAATGGCCTCTTAATTTTTGAAATCGCTTTTAAATTTTTGAAATCAGTCCAGCCGTTTTTGAGTAAACTTCGACAAAAGGTAAAAAATTGGATAACATTATTTTTTCACACACACATTATTTGTTCAAATTTGGTGTCATTCGATTCAGAATGACTCGAAAAAACATATTTTTTTTTACAAAAACATAAATTTCTCCTTCGGAAAGTTAATTATAAATAATTACTTTTTGGTAACATTTGTTATTATAAACAGATAAGAGTACGGAATTTTTGTATTTAAACTTTCAGGGTTTTTCTTGTACATTTTGATAAGCTATCTCTTCATCATTTGTTATACATAAAAAAATTCACCTTTTAACCTTCTGATATGAAACAAGCAATGAAATAAACTATTTCAATTATTCATAGATTACTTAAAATAAATATTCAAAATGTGGAAAAAAAATCAAAATACAGAGAAAACAAAAAATAAAAAATCAAGATTTTCAAAAGGTAATTTTTTCAAAGTTTTGCAAAGTTTTTTTTTAATTTAGTTTTCTGTACGGGAAGTTCCAGGAATTTGCCTTAAAGCACGATGCCATGCACCACTAGTTATTAATTTTTTTAAAGTATTAAATTATTGTCTTGTAATTTTATCAACTGTAGAGTATGAAAATCTTATTAAAAAATTACTGTTAGTTTTAAAACATCATTACGTTTATTTAGAAAATCTCATTGCCAACATTGCTATTATAATTACAAATTACAATAAAAATCTATTTTATTAATATAAATAATATATTTCACCGTTTTTTCCAAAAATATGAAATTGTGATGATCATTTAGAACATGCTTTCAAAATCCATTTCGAAAACTCATCTTTTGCCACAGAATATTTCAGTTGTCCTTCATCATCCCTTAAATATTTTTGATCGTTTGCAAGTTTAAAATAGAATCCCTCACTAGAATCATGACATTCTATAGAATAATATGATTCATCAAAAACAAACTGTTTTGATTGGAAATTTTTCATACTAAATACAATTATATCTAAATTCTGAAAATAAAATTGCCATTTCAAACGATCAGTAGTCGGATCGCCTTTTGAAAGATAAATATTTCGATTTCCCAATTTTGCAACTTTTAAGTAATTGTTAGTCATTTTATTCTGGATACAAAGTGAAGCCGAATAAACTGCGCCTCTAATTGGTGAAGGTATATTTTCTGCAAGGGCTGTTACTTTATTTTTAGTTTCCTCGTCAATTTCAGGTTCTCTGAATGTTTTTCCAAGATCTACAGTGAGTGAGAAGACGTATTTGTAATTCAGTTCATCATGTTTCTGAAAATCGTACAGTGTGGAAAATCCTTGAACCCGTAAAGGTAAATTTAAACATTGGCTAAGGAACTTTCTAATCCGCCATTTCTGGATATCATTTTTCCAAAGTTGTTGAACAATTTCACTAACAAGCTGCGAACCAGCATCGTGATTGAGTTCATTAACTTGATCAATAAGATCATAAGATTTTCTATCAATTTTTTCTACTTCGATATTTAAGTAGCCCAAAATTTCTGCACTAGCTTTGGAGACTAATGAATTCAAAACATTTTTCTTCAAGTCATTCCATTTATATATGTTATACCGATTAAGAATGAAAGTCGCCATGCTCATCAAATCACTTGATGATGCGTTGATAGTCGATTGTTTAAACAGTTCTTGATATAAAAATAAAGTTTTGTCATCATTTTCTTTATCTACAAAATTAGCAAAATCCATAATTTTCCCAAAATTTATTGAATTACTTTTATAACTTCTATAAATAACCTCATCGTAGTTAGAAGTAAAAACAAATTTCAACAAATCACCAGCTCGGTCAAATTCTCCTTTTGCAATCACATCACCACAACTGGCAGCTAAATTTCTGTTCAGCAATTCTTGACGTTTTCTATTTTCGTTTATAAATATCAATAATTTTTCGAATTTTTTCACGTCACGTTTTTTCAAATTATCCATTTTGTCCTGGAGGTCTTCAAGATCTCCTTGCATCATGGACTGGAAGTCCTCCATATCAAAACCGGCTTCTAAAATCTCGTTCAAAGTAACTCCATCATTCGTTGGTGGTTCCACAATTTGCAAATGGGAATTTTGGAAATTTATTAGGAATAAAATGATTATAAAAACTTTCATTATTACTACATAAAAATTATTTTTATTTTATGCAAAAATAATAGCAATGTTGCAAACTTAATATTTCATTTCAAAAAATAATAATAAAGTAAATGTATAAAAATCTATATGTTTTTATATAGATTATTTTTTACAATTTCTTATCTCTATACCAGAATTTAGCAGAGTAAGCCAACATTTTTATGTAGGGAACCATATTTATTAATAACGTTTTTGAATGAATAAAGTTATAATTAAATATTGTGATTATTTGCAAAATAATTCCATGATTTTATAAATTTTATACACAAAAATTTCAATAATAAATAATTAACCTGAGTTTTTAAATACTATTCTAAACGACTTCGGGTGACACTTTTTTTACCCGAATTCCTAGAATATATAAAACGTTATTAGATAAGAAAAGTTTTGATCCGATTTTTGTTATTTTTTATATATTTTTTAATGTCTATATTTCAATGAACATATATCATAAATATATAAAAAACTAGTGATGTGTGGCATCGTGCCTTAAGGCAAATTGCTGGAATGAAATATTCGAAGAATATTAAATGTTTTCAAATAGATTATTATAATTATTTGAAGTATTATAAGTGATATTTAGAACTATTTTTCGATATACAAAACTTTTGTTTTGAAAATTAGAAAAGATTTTTTCCCTAAAAGCAATCGTTTCGTCAACACAAGCAGAAAGTTTTTTGAATCATTCAAATCGGACACTCAATAACTGCCATTTTTTGCACATTTAGCTTTGTATCTTCAAAATGGCTGGACCTGCCTTTGCCAAAACCTAATCACCTCTTCTCCCAATCATTACAAATTGAACGTTTTTCAGATCATTTAAATCGGATATTCCGTTCTCTCAAAAACTCGATTTGTATTTTCTGCACTCTTTGTTCAGTATCTCCGTAACGACTCGAACTGCCTTTGCCAAAAACTAATCAGCACATCTCCCTATCAATAGGAATCGAATGCTTTTTGAACCATTCAAATCGGTTGATCCGTGCGCCCAAAAGCGTGGACAAAAAATTGTATCTAAACATACACACACACACATTTTTCGAATGTATGCCAAAATGTTCAGAAAACGTGAAGAAATGTAAATTTTTTTAATTTCGATTTTCGAAACAAGTTTTACTAGGTGTCCCGGTGCCCTGTGCTTGTCCTTTCCTTTTTTATTGTGTGATAGGGCCCTAACACTACAATGAAAACATCATATGGCAACACTTTCAATTATGACAACAGTGTTGTAAAAAATGTCTGTCAAAATCATAATTATTTCACTGTAAAACATTTATATCAAAATTATTCAAATATTTTCAAAATGCGCTCAAAACGTGAACCAAAATGAAATTTTTACTAATATAATACCAATGACAATCAAAATTTAAGGTATTAATTTAATAAAATCTTCATTTCTTTTATGCGCAATTATTTATATATATAATTATTTACTTTTTATGTAATATAATTAAAGTTTTAAAATGAAACGTCCAATAGATAAATGAAAACTATATAAATTTTGCGTTTGCATTCTTAATTTTGAATCTATTGTATATATTTAAGAAGAAATCTAACTAAATCGTAATATCTTTCTTGTTGTAGGAAAAATAATTTATACTTATCAAAAAATAATTCAATATTATGTAATATTGTATAGTCAAACATACGTATTTAAAATATATATATATATATATATATATATATATATAACAAAATTTTCATCATATATTTTAAATATATTGGCTACTGATTTTTTGAAACATTGACATTATATTATTATACTATTATATACTATTATACATTATATTACTATATTTTAATTTTTTTATAGACTATGAGTTCCCAAACAAGCATTTACCACGAGCGGCAAGTAAGAGAATTATGTGCTTTGCACGCTCTAAACAATCTATTCCAGGTCGAAGGTTTTTTCAATAAAAGGGAATTGGATACAATATGTAATTCCTTAGCACCAGATGTCTGGATAAATCCACACAAATCTGTTTTAGGATTAGGAAACTATGATATTAATGTAATTATGGCTGCTTTGCAAACCAAAGGATTCGAAGCAGTTTGGTTTGATAAAAGAAAAGATCCTAGTCATTTAAATGTTCAAAATATTTGTGGATTTATACTGAATGTACCTTCTGATTACAAACTCGGTTTTGTAATGCTTCCTTTAAGGCGAAGACATTGGATAGCTATTAAATCTATAAGAGGAACTTTTTATAACTTAGATTCAAAGTTGACCTCTCCACAGCCTATAGGAAGCGAAAGTGAATTAATTGAGTTTTTAAAAAACGAACTGCGAAATAAGGAAAAAGAATTATTTATTATAGTCAATAGTGAAACTGCTAAATCTCATAAGTGGATGAACAATATTAATGAACAAAATAACTATGTCAATTCAAATTTACATAATACGTGATTATAACATAATTCGACCAAGTTAACTATGTGATGATCTTATTATTTTATAATAGTTTATTTCTGAAAGCTTTATTGTCATTGATGAAAATAGTTCATATTCTCTCAAAGGTTTAAACAATAATTATGTGGCATATTTGCATATGACATAACTATTGGAAAGTGTAGAAAAACTATAATAATTGTTGTCCGAAACACAAACAATTATTTCCTAATCTATCTCTTCATGATTTCAATATTTAATTCAGACTGTTCATATATTTCTTCAGATATTATAAAATTTCTATCCAAATATTAACAGAAAGGCTTAAGTATTAAGCATTAACTGTTGATTCATTTTTTCAACAACAATTTTTAATTTTAATTATTTGTACTTAATTTACCTAACAGCAAAAAAAAAGTTATGACCAAATGTAAATGTTTTTGTGTTTAATGTCTTAAACTGAGACTGTATCCTAAATTAATTAAATTATAAATAAGAGCTTCAACTAATTAAAATAATAAATTAGATGGTGTCTTTTATTTATAGAGGTTGATAGAAACCATATTGTGAAAATTTTGATTTTGTATCAAATTTTTAATATTATTCATAAGTTTTATTGATTTATCTATAATTGCAGTTGTAATCCTGCTGAATCCACTGAAAATAAATGCTCATAACAAATGTATTTTTTATTACTATTTTGCAAAGCAACAGTTCAATAGAAAAAATATTTTATATGTACATTTAAATTTATTATTTCTACATTGAATTGAAGGCAAATTTTTAACAATAAGAAAAAAATATTTTATATGAATTATATAATTTTTCATTACTTTTGCGTTAAATTGTGTTAATGAGTTTTTATAAAAAAAAGTTCAGTTACAAAGTGTTTTCGTAATTTTTTGTACTACATTATTAAAAATCATTTTATGCATTTGGATATGTATTATAAATATGGATATGTATGCAACTCAGAAAATAAAGTAGTTTAGTTTATAAATCTAGTACCTAATCAAATATTATTGTAACTGGTAAAGGTAAGCAATTTACACAGTATTTTAAGATCTCAATTACCACAGTATTTTATGAATATTTTCTTTGAATAAGAACTTATACAAATAGAGTTTTTATGTAGTTAAAATGCAAAATTTCTTTAAAATTCTATAATTTTTCTTATTAGTACTCAGAAATGTGTATGTTAGTTAGTTTTGAGGTTGCAACTAATATATACAATTTGTGAATTCAAAGAGATGAAAAATCAGTAAAAAAAATCAAGAATAGTGTTTATTTTATACATTTCGATATATTATGTTAATGATATAGTGTCATCATTAGTGGATATTGATAATGAGATATATTGAACATCTTCAATATTGAAGATTATATTTAAAAATGATCTAGCCAAATGGGTGCTAATGCTAGTGCACTAAACTTTTCAGTAATTGTATTAATTCTGACACAAGCTCTGAATGAAAATAACGTATTTTTACAATATATTACAACACGATTACAATTTAACCGAGAGTTTAGTGCTAATTAGCTTGCATTGTATATATAATAATGCAATTTTTCAATTTTCAAAATGTTTGTGTCGTTTATGTAGTACTATTTCGTTTATGTAGTACTATTTCGTCTCAGCCTCCCGGACTAATATGTTTTTTATGCGCAAACGCCATATACAAATAACGAGTCATTATAAATATATTGTTCTATTATAAGTCTGAAATATCGTTTCTAAATTGTTGGGGATATAGCTCAGCGGTAGAGCATTCAGCTGTATTCAGAAAAGAAAGGTCCCAGGTTCAAATCCTGGTATCCCCGAAACTTTTTTTTTTATTTTTTATTTATGAAATTTATAAAATTGTTACTTATTGATACGGCCGGCTCACCTGACTTGGATATTTATTTCTAGTATTGATACTTTTATATACGAAATATTGAATGGTTAAATTTTTAAATGTAATAAAATAAATAAATGTATAAATAAGTGAAAAATGCTTACTTACAGAACTAAAAAATCAACCATCAAATCCAATTCCCAAAATCACTCAAAGTTTGAATTACCACTAACAAATTTTATAAGTATACTTATTCAAAGATTTATACGATTTTTTTTATTTAACGATTGTTTATATGTAAATAAGTATATATGTATTGATCAATAAACATTTTTATTTTGATTTTTACCGACATTAAGTAATTGTCAAAGTTCACTGCACTTTACACGTCTTTTTAATTTACAATGGCTTTATCATAATCAAAAAACTACCATGGTTAACAATATGAATTTGTTTCAAATTTATAATATATAATATAATTTTATATTCAATGACAATATTACTATGTACTTATTATTTTTAATGTTAATGACAATTAAATAAATTATTGTGATTTATTTAACTGTCATTAACATTATTTTAGTACTAACGTTCAACTTCACTCGAATGGTTCCTTGTTCGAATCCTGGCGCCCTAAATGTTTTTATTTGAATTTGAATTTTTAATTTTCTCTATAATTTAATTATAATACTATTCTCTATTATATTATTGAATGCGTAATACTTAATTTTTAATTCAAGAATTATTCGAAGGGTTTTTAGTAATATTTAAAGTAGTTTTTATACATTTTTTATGTATTTTTCGTATGTCAATGATTGATGAATTTGACCAACTATAAAAACAATTATATTTTCAGTTTTTATGGAAATTTTCTTTACTTTTTAGAAGCATTTTCATTTGTGGTGTTTAAAATTTAAACTGTGTATATAGGCAGAAGTGTTTGTTAAGTATTTATTTAAATTTAAATAAAAAAAAATATAACGGGGACACCAGGATTTGAACCTGGGACCTTACAGTGCATGACAGTTGAACGCTCTACGGCTGAGCTATATCCCCTGCGATGCGTTTTGCTTCTAGTGAAGATATAAAGCATATAAAGTACACATTACTCATTCGAGTTAACCCTTTCGACTCGGACGCCGCCACTCCGGCGACAAAATTCATATGAATCTCGCAATTCGCGAGTGGAAAGGATTAATTTTAAAGTAAACGATTAGATATGTGTATTTTATTTTTTGTCTACTGAATGATAATAACTAACTTTTTGAAGATCCACCATAAAATTAATTCAAAAGTAAATAGAATTTCCATTAGTAAATGAACTCTCAGTTAAAAGTTAGGTCTGGTGTGTTGCTTAAAGAATCTGCCCTGGTACATATATCAACTTTCTAAGTTAAAATAATATTTGAAATCATAAAAATTAATATTAACTTTGTTACATTGTTAATATATTTATAGGGTCAATCATACAGAAGTTAAACGCTTTAAATATGAAAGGTTTTATACAATCTAATAATTTAAATTTTATTTCAATTTTTGCTTATAATATTTGAATATCATTATTATCGATTATTAAATATATTAATTAATAATTTGAAATGTTACGATTTTTGTAAAATGCCCATGCTGAAATTAAGATTTTTACATCTAAATATATTTAATGGAACAGTGTTAAATAAATTAATCATTCTTTAAGTTTTTATTTCAAATAATACATTGTTTATTTATTAAAATTACTATACGACAAACATGCCCCATTGTACTGTAACAACTTGCTTTTTAATATTCAGTTTTCTCAATGAATAACTTTCTATTATCTTTGTTCTTGTTGCATATTTCATATTTTGTGACACCTGCTATTTTTGCAAGTAATTATGTTTAAAAATCTTACTCATTTCACACATTCATTGACTTACATTTTATCTGAGCAACTTCAACAGTAATCAACATCTCTTTCTAATACATTATTTGAAAACTATAGAAAGCGCTGAAAAATGTTTTTCGATAGTATATAATATGTAGGCTATCAAAGCAGCTATAGTTATGAAAACAGTCCACCAAACTGTAATAAAACTATAACGGCCACATTTTTGAACGCATGATAATTCTTGAGACATAATTTTTATTTTTAAGGCAATATGACACTTATAAATCTTATGTTTTATTTGCTTTAAAACAAAAACACTATCAATTGATAATGACATGTACATTCAAATCTATTTATCTTTGTTTAGGCAATAAATTAATGAATGGAATCAGTTTATCAGTTTAGATTGAAAGTTCTATTGCATTCTTCCGTGACAAAAGTTATTTCCTACCATTTATTAGCCACAGAAAAAAATTGTAGCTAATTCAGAATATTATTCCCTCAGTAGTTCAATGTATAGGTATCATTTTACATGATATAATTAACATTATATATTTTTATAAGTGTTTCTGAATGTGCTTTCCAAATTCATCCTTTTCTAAAAATGTAACACTACAAAAAGTGCATTTCAAAAGCTTTTCTTTAGAATGGAGTTTCATATGTTTTTTTAAACCATACAAGCCAGTATACGTTTTATCACAAAGTTTACATTCATAAGGCCTTTCCTCAGTGTGAACTGTTATGTGTGATTTTAATTCCTGAATATCACCAAAAGTTTTATCACAAAATTTGCAATAAAAAGGCCCCCCAGTATGAATTTGCATATGTCTTTCAAAAGTCCTTTTTATTGCAAATTTCTTCTTGCAATACATACATTCAAATGCCCTCATTTCAATATGGGTATTCATATGCCTTTTTAAAATCTCCCCTGTGGAATATGCTTTATCGCAAATTGAGCATATGTGTTGATTTTCTCTAGCATGAATTTTGGCCATGTGGACATGCATAGAAATACAATTTGCAAATGTTCTATTGCAAGTTTCACATTTGTAAGTTTTTGTTGCATGGTATTTAATATGGCAATTTAAGCCATTTTTAGTTGAAAAACTTTTATCACAGTGTGTACATTTGAATAAGCTTTTTTTGGCTGCACGAAAACAATTGGTGTGATAGAACTTTGCAATCTTATCAAGCAAATTGAATGTTTCCTTACAGATCCCGCACTTATGTAATTTTCCTTAGGCTGGAATATATTTTCATTTTCAACACTTTCTTGTTTGATTTCATTCAATATGTTATTCGTTTCAAATTCACTATACTCATGTTTGATTTCTTCTTCTATTGTTACTTCAGATTCCATAAATCTTTTCAAATAAACTTCATTATCAAAGTATGGTTCTAATTTAACATTTACTGCATTTTCCTCAGGATCAATCATTTCTTGTTTAACTTGGGTCTTTTCAAAGGCAAAATTTATTATTTCAGTACTTTCAGCCATTGTGTGGTGAGTGATATTTTTGATTTTGCATTAATGTTACCTATTGCCGTAAGACGTTAAAAGAATTATAAAATAAATATAACTTCTAACTACATAAATAACTGAAATCATATAATATAGTCATTTATGCATCTGTCACTAAATTATTATTTTGCAGCGCAATGTTTTTCTTGAAATGTCAAAAACATAATTCGTTTTTATTTTGGTTATGTTTTGTTGCTTTTATTATAGTTATTCATTATTTGTAGAAATTTCAATAAAAATTATAAATATTCATTCATTTATAAATATTCATTACTTATAATGCTATTATAATCTAAGTTCACTTTGATTTGAATTTTTTGTTTTGTATTTTTAACACATAAACGCCATCTTGTATTTATATTGTATTTGTTGAAATGTCATCTGTCATTATTTATTGATCTAATTCAATTTTCATGTATCTTTATTAGATAAATAGTAAACAATAGGAAAGAAACTAAATGTATTAGAACTGATCATTTTTATGGGATCTTTAACTTTTACTGAATTACAGTTATTGAAGAATTTTGATAAATTTCATGAAAAATGTCAAAAAACGATGTAGTTAGTCAGGATTCCAATTTTATTAAATGTGAAACAACAGGTATGAAAAGATTTGAATATAGTACTTTTCCTATTCAAACTATTTTACTAATGAAACGCTTGTTCTAATATGTAACAGATTTGCAAAATTATTTTTTTTTTACTATATGTTTCAAAAATATTAAAATTAATTAATTTCGAATATGAAACATATGAACAATAGAGAACTCCCACCTGGTGTTTGATTGTGATTATTATTAATGATTAATTAATGCGGATTTTAATATATTGTATATGAAATTAATAAAATTGTGAAGGTAATAATGGCTAATAATGTTAAATCCGAAATTGTTTCCATAGATGTTGAAAAGGATTTGTCAAAACGTGATAGAGGAATTAACAGAACAGAAATAGAAGACAATGCAACAAATACTCTAGCAGGATCACAAGCTGCTGTCAAAACAGAAATAACTTCTGACCATACTGAAACATATAATAAAAGATCTCAAGAAAATGGGGAACATAAAAACATAGCTTTAGAAACTTATATGGAAGATAATACAATTGAATCATCCGAATCTAATGATGATACTATTATGCCAATTGAAAACTGTGTTGCAACAATTGGAGAAGAAACAAATGATAGTACACCACAAACTAGTGGTGTCACTGAAGGTTTTTTCAATATTAACAACCTAAATAAGGGTCAAAATGAAAAAGTGTCTCGAAGAAAAGTTAAGTTAGTTGTGAAACGATATGAATGCTATATTTGTAAAAAATCTTTTGCTCAAAGTAGTCAATTAACATATCATCTACGAACGCATACAGGTGAGAAACCTTATGAATGTGATGTATGCAAGAAGGCATTTACTCAAAGAATTCATTTAACTACACATTTGCGCATTCACACTGGTGAAAAGCCCCACGAATGTGATATATGTAAGAAGTCTTTCACTGACAGAGGAAATCTAGGACGGCATGTAAAATTACATGTTGGTATGAAACCATATGAATGCGATATATGCCATAAATCCTTTGTGCAAAATAGTCATTTGACAAGCCATTTGAGATCACACACTGGAGAGAAGCCCTTTGAATGTGAATTTTGCAAGAAAGGATATTCTCAAAGGTATTTATTGACCATACATTTGCGCTCTCATACAGGTGAAAAACCTTACGTTTGTGAAATATGTCAAAAAGCATATAATGCTTTAGGAAATTATACAAAACATTTAAAAACTCATTATGGGGAGAAGAAATTTGAGTGCAATATGTGTGAAGAATCATTTACACAAAAGTATCAATTGAGTATTCATCTTCGTACTCACACTGGTGAAAAAGTTTATGAGTGCAGTGTTTGCAAAAAAACCTTTTGTCAAAATCGTACATTAACAAATCATATTAAAAAACATTTTACACAAACATTGCGTGAATAAAATCAGTTCAATGTTGCAAGTGAAACACTCATACATAGTTTATTCAATTATGTTTATGTTGAGGTTTAGAGTGAAAGAAATATTATGATGAAATGGATGAAATTATAGTAGCTACTCATCAGAACTTAAAATATATGTTAGTGAGTGGGTGTATTTATCAAAATGTATGTAAAGAAGTAAATTGTAAGCAAGGAAGAGAAAATGAGTAAAAATGTGGTATTTCCATACCTTGAATTTGCCTTTGCTATTATATATATATTTAAATTTTACGATTAAATTATTTCTGACTAGTTTTGGTAATCTAAAAATGCATAAACATGTATTGCATGTTGGTGATTAGAATAAAATAATAACAAGCAAATTAATATATTTCAAAAAGAATCTTTTTCAAATTGACAGGAAAATCTATGCTATAAGATAAGTAAAAACTCGAATTTTAATAGAATATAATAAGAACAATAAATTATATATAATGAATGTCAAGATTTAGAAAATAAATAATTAAATTATTTTAATAAAAAGAGAATCATGGAATTAAATTATTAATCCTAATTTGCAATGCAAGCTAGAAGAGAAACTACGTTATGTTTCATATGTTGGGTATTAATGAAAATATATTTTACATTGTTTACATGTTTCCATATTCATGTTACTATGTTAAATGCATAATATATCTAAAATCTTTGTATTACATCAGTTTAATATGTGAAATCATTGCATTATCTATCAAAATGCAAATGGATATTATAAATTGCAAAAAATCAGGATTTTTCTTTATAAATGACATGATTAGTAAAATATACTGGAAACAATATTGTAACGATTGGTGATTTGAGGTAACCTCTAGTTATTATTATAATAATAGCATCGCTCCTCAATACGAGGGGTTACTTTAGCACTCCATTCGTCCGCTAAAGTACCTGTGATAACCTATAGGTTACTTTTATCAAGAAACCTATTTAATGATTTATAATAATTACAAGTATTTGTGACATGACTGTATTTGCAAACAGCCATGTTCCCTAATCATTTTTATTATTATACTATTGTGGAATTATGGGTACGTGGTATACTGGTATATGGAAAATAGCTTATGTTTACATAATCTAACCTTTAAGCTGGAATTGCTTCTTGTAGCACCACATACACACTAAACTAACGTATTAATGGCGATAATATATAACATTATAACTGTATACTTGTGCGACGTGATGTATTCTGTAGTCAGTGTTGCATAACTTGACAGACTGGTGACGATACATAGTCATTATTTTAATTGCGCAATCATTAAGTAGTTACGTTGCCGCTACATGTCTTTATTGTAGCATAATACAGTTTTGAATTTATCGACAATTAAGTTATTAATTAGCCCTCTGAACAATTGAATTCTTCTGATGCTGTAAATACATAAATTAATAATACGTTGTTTTACATTATTACTTGTATATGCATGCGCAAAATAAACAAAACTAATCTGAAATAGTTACACATAAGTATACATTATGTGTTAAACATGCACGTTGAAACTGTCGAAAAAGTCACTAGACGAAATATACATGAAAATTTAAAAAAAGTACAAATAGGATAGAATGATGAAAAAATTTAATTCAAATAATATATTAGAATAATTCGTTAAATTATCTGTATGTGCTTTGAAAGTTGATTTTACTTTGGCTTGAAGTTTGCAATGAAACCAATGTAATATTACGAAATTATTACAGTTGGCGGTCCTGTTATTATGATTTCAAGTTACGTTATTTTAAATAATAAGTTATTGTTTTTATTAAGCAAAAATTTTTTTTTCATTTATGTGATGATGAGGAAATGAATTGTTACTACTTTTCTACAAAAATTAATCTTTTGTGAAAATTTACACTTGAATGACTAGATAAAATGTGTTGAAAAAATTACAAGTTAATAACTCAATTATATTGCACTCAATTATATTACTTTATTTCTGAGGTAAAATTAAGTATATTTACAATCTCTACGTTAAGTATCATTTGGAGCAATCTACTAAAAGTTTTATACAAGGCAGAGTATATTTAAATTAGGAGTAGTTTAATAGAAATAACCATTGAGATTTGATTGATCATTTGAGATGTGTGTGAGCACATTGAATGGTTTTCTAAAATTAGTGTCTATATACAAACATTCACAAATAAATCAGTTATGTGTTATAAATATATTAAATAATTTAGGCAGTGAATTTCCCATAATCAAAATATACTGTCACTTGCTTCGATATTATTAAACAGTACAATTGGCCTACTATTAAATATTACTAAATATTATAAACTCAACGCCTACATTTGATTTTATCACATTACTCCAAAGCCCAACTATATGCTTCTAATTCCCATGTGCATATTTATTATGCAAATTTCAGTTTATAATTTGATTGGCATGCTCAACCCAAATTAACATCTTCGAGATGTTTATCTCATAGAAATGTTCTAATATTGCACTCGCAAACCATATTCAATTTACTGCTTTCATCGAGTGGTTCACCGGGATGATGACTAATATTGAAAGAACTTTGTCAAATATCTCACATTTCTATGTTTTACTTGAAGAATGAGTACTGATATGAGACTCTAGTGCAGGTTTTCCAACAATTATTTATAGCAAAGATCACATTCATATTTATTTCCATCTGTATGTATATTGTAATGGTTGATAAGTAATTCTTCCCGTACAAAACATTTGTTACAAATTATACATTTGAAAGGCTTTACAGTGTTATGCGATTCAATGTGAATATTTAATAAAAATTCTTCGCTAAAACACTTTCACATGTATCACATCTATATGATGAATTTAAACTGAGTGTTTCTTTGTGAATATTCTCCCTAATTGGTCTCATTCTGTTTACTTTCTCATCAGATAGTTTTTCTTAGAAACAAAACCATTTGAACGAAAATTATTAAATTTTCTAACAAACTCTTTATATCGTTTGTCATAGAAATGACTTTTATAAACAGCATCCTTTCTTTTGATTGCGCTATTCTGATTTATGTTAGAATTTGTATGTATATTAATACATCTTTCATTATCAGAATTGTGATCAGTCACTTTTTGACTTGGATGTGTTTTATAGTCTGTTGCATTCAATTCCGATTCAAGAAACTTTCTATTATTGCTTTGTTCATCGGAAATAATTTTATTGCTTACACATTTTGATACGTCAATCGAGTAACATTCAGTAATGATTGGAAGTTTATATACATTTTCTGAATTGCATCAAGTTCAATTTGCCCATGTAATTCATTATCACTACAATCTGGTTCTTTCTTAATTTCTTTACAATCATAATCATTTGAAATTTGTTTTGAAATGTCCCTATGTTCTTTTATGTCCGAATCATAATCATGGTTTGTTTGAATAACAACATTATTTGCATATTTCATTTCCAAAGTATTTAAATCAGATTCCGAATAACAATAGGGTATCTTGTGAAAATTGCTAGAATTAGTCTCTAAATGATATGTATTTATTATTTTATTGTTGAATCATTTTTAATGTCAGGTATATGTAGCAAGTTGGACTCGGATGTTATTTCGTCATAATTATTTTTATCATCATCAGAAAAAGCTTCTATTTTAATACATTCATTTGCTCTAGTATTGTTATACAAACTGTTAAAAAAATAATTATTTTCATCTGGTGCATTAGTATTATACTCGATTTTTATCTCAGATTCTAAAAACCTTTCAAGGCAAGTTTGTTTATCAGGAGATTGTATCTGAGTCTTGCTTTCATTCTCAATGGAATAATCTATCTCTTTTTTTATATTTTTTATAATTGGTTGAATATCGTGCTCAATATCACGATCAAATTTATTTTGGTCTTTTATAAAAACAGGTAACTTCAATAAATCTTTATAAGTGTTAATTAAGATTGGATCCAAAGGATGTAAATCTTCATCTTGAAATATATTAGTTTGTTCCGCAGTTAGTAGATTCTTGTATTTAGATTCATGGATTAAGAAATCTGACAAGGAAAAAAAATTGAAGCAGGTTCTTTCGTAATTCTTGTTTTGTTTGCCATATTTGCTTCCTCTTTTAACACTGGTTTTGGTTCGAGAGTTATCTGAAAATATTCAAAATTATTAATCATGATAATAAATCTAAAATAATGATATTGTAAAGTTATCGATAACTTTTTAGTATACATAGACGAGCTGATATTGTAATATTATTACATTATTGAGAACGAATTCACAAATTAGGGTTTTTAATTGACATTAAAATTATGTGGCTAGCAAATTAAGTAAAATAGTAGCAACAAAAAGATAGGTTAACAATTCTAGGCAAAATATACATTTTGAAAATATTAAAATCTATAAATATTTTCATTATAAAAATAGAATTAATTTTCTATGGATGTTCATTCACCTGATTTCATATTTTTGTTGACTTTATGCCTTCTTCTAGACATTTTCAACTTGCCTTTTTAATATGAATTTAAATAAAAGAATTTAGACCTTATTTAAGGGGCTAATTTTAACTAGTAATTATTTACTCCAGTTGTTTATTATTGTGCTAATAGTTAGTACTATACCATAAATGTTAATATTTTTTTTTTTTTTAAAAAAAAGAAACAGACGTCCGCCCCCTACTGACTCAGTCAACTGAACTGAACACCGAGGCATTAGCTACTGATTTGAAGTTGTTTATTATCATTTGACAAACTGCAACACATAGATAAGTAAACATGTACGTGCCCATAGATAAGTAACCGTGCCAGCGCCACCATATGCGATGTGAACTTTAACATGAAGTTGAGAGCGCAAAATTCAAATTTCAAAACTTATAACTAAAACTATTTTACTGATGTTATAAGTGCCAAATGTGCCTTATTGTGTTATGATAATACTCAATGCTGATAAAATCTTATAAAATAATTTGATCACTTTCACAGAAAGTCTATGAGTAAAAATAATTTTATATCTAGTTTTTCTTCAGCATAGTCTAAGCTATATAATTTTGAAAATTATAATTTGCACTAAAACTGTCTCCCACTAATATAAAAACAATATGTTAACATCTAAAGAAAACATAAAATTATCATAATCATTTAATAATCAAGTCAAATAAAAAATATGACAATTCAATAATAAATTTTACATACACCTTAAGTACTATTTATATATTATAATTACATATATACATTTAAATGAAATCAATTTCTCAAATCACAAACTAATAATTACTAATTCAATGCAAACCAAGTAATACCCATACTACGACTAGATTGTAAAATTACTCTTAAATAATATTGACTTTATTACGTTGATTTAGGTAAGAAATTAGTCGTCATGTCTGCAAAAATATATAAAGATATTTAATAATGTACTTATGATAATTGAAACTTCATAATTAATAATCAACTGTAAAAAAGTAAAATCGAAACAGTTTTTCTATAAAATGAATGAAATGTGTTCATTTTGAGTACATATAATATAAATTGATGTTACTTATATTCCAAATTTCAAACTGCGAATCTTGGACATAATACTTTGTTTCATCAGCAGTATATCGTAAATAATCTGTAATAAAGTATTATTTCAGAATGTCTTTAAAAATATTAGTGTTTTACAATTAGTTTAAAATAATAAATTTCAATAGTAAACTTTCTCAATAGGCTTGTTTTAGTTGCAAAAAACTAATTAATTTTATATTTAATCTTAACAGTCCACAATATCATTTTTCCTAAGAACGTGAATACTTCTGCATGACTATATTTTTTCTTAAATTCTAAATGAATTAAGTCTAAAAATAATACAAATATAATTTTACTTAAAACTAATATAAATAACATTTTGGTATGAATACTTTGTACATCTATTGTGCATCATTACACGGGGGCACTATATAAATTATCTAATATCGTAACAAAGAAAAATAATATCTATCTATACAAATTGTAAAATATATAAAATTATGGTTTAATTTAATTACAGATTGTTATGACAACGGCTCATATAATTTTATACAAATTTTGACTACTTATGTGATGTCCATAAACTACTAAATACATTCAAAAGTCACATATGAATAATCTAATATAAAATCATTAAATGCAAAACAATTTCCGACATCGCATTTAAATAGCTGAATATATTTATAATTATATAAAACCCTAATTGTGGTCAAAAATGATAGTACAGGATATTTGGCCTACTTCAGATTTTAGCTTTAAGATTATAAAAGTCTTATTTTGTCAAAAATAATATAAATATTAGGCTTAAACAACATTTTGTTTGATGTTGGTTTATAAATGAAAAGCATAGTTTCTCCAAAATTAATATGTAGAAACAATTCATTTAAAAAAAATCATTTACCAGGAGGATTTGTGAAAATTATAATCGCACAGTATTGCTACATTATCATTGTCCATAGAACTTTCATTGCTTAAATTAATGCATTTAATCACTGGTACGCTTGCATTTAAATACTTGGTAAAATCTAGCATGGGAAATGATTGGTGAATGTCTATCCCGGTGTTTAATTTAAATTACTAAAAATTAATTCTGAAGTGATTTTGAACGAGCCTTATTAGAAAGTGCATGATGATCCCTGTTTCTCCAAGAGTTCAGAGTGCAAATCCTCTTCCTCGCCACCAGTCGTTGATATCACTATAAACTTTTGTATTGGCGTGGTTCGGCGTGCAACATTGCGCACATTCGGCACCAGAAATACGTATTTATTAATTCACCGGTACCTTTCCACCTAGGTAAAAGACATTAAAATGTATTAAAATTTAAGCAAGGTATGTTATGATAACAGAATTCTAGATGGTGCGGTTATCATAAGATTATTCCTTGCTTGTTTATATGTAAAATACGCCCGATCGCACGGCAAATAGATAGACATTTTCATAACTTTTAATACCAAGAACTAGCATTAGAGAGCGTTGCCATGACAACGCTATTTAAGAGTTCTGTTACGGCAGAATTGCCCCATAATTAACTACTTATTAAATTAATCATTGTTTTTTTCCTTTCCATTTATATTGTAAAAAAAATAGACATTTAGGGTAAATTTTATTCACAAAACTTTCAGAAGTCCCTAAGCTCAAAGTTATACTCCTTCTGTTTTACCACAGTACATTCTTGCCATCCTCATATTTTTCAATAAAGTTAGGCTTTAATTCAAGAGACATGGTCCTTTTCTTTGGACCCATTTTATAAAATAAATATTTTGTAAATGTACAAAAAGCAAAAAAACGCGAACTCAGCATAATAATGGGCAATCATATAAGTTGGTATTTCCAACGTTAAAAT
>NW_020536999.1:14573407-14602130 GCF_003426905.1 Ctenocephalides felis
ACGCCAAAAGACACTGCTCATTTTCTCAAATGCAGATTATACCAAAAAGTCAAGCAACCAATATCTTTCGAACTGTTTTTGAATTTTCAACCCTTTCCACTCGCGAATTCCGAGTTTTTATATGTATTTTGCCGCCGAAGCGGCGACATCCGAGTGGAAAGGGTTAAAATCAATTCAAAATTGTGGGCCAAAACGTAGACGCAAAAATCTATCCTTTTCTGCTAATTGCAAAGTAACGGCTTGGCCGATTATTATGCAAAACTAATCAACGCGAGTCCTCATTGAGATCATCAAATCTTGATATAAAAATGAATATATCAAATGGCTTTAAAATTTTTTAAATCGGTCCAACTGTTTTGAGAAAACGTTGATTTAAGGTAAATAATCTGTTCACACACACACATACATACACACACACTTTCCAAATTTGGTCTCATTCGATTCAGAATGGCTTAGGGCGAGGAAACATAAAATTCGCAAATCGGATTTTTTGTGAAAACAAACTAGTATAGAAAACAATTTAGAAAAACTTTATGGTCTTGAAAAATATTTTAGATATTTCGTATTTTATGCAAATCTAGTTTTAAAATATACCATACCTCTGGAACGACTGATATCAAAAATGTAATTAAATTAAACATAGATAACAAAATGTTATTGGCACATATTCACTTTTTATAATTTGAACTTGATGTACATTACACTTGTATATGTTTATCGTTTTAGGAAAATACGTGCTTCAAAAACTCCAAGAACATGTAATATTTTTTTATAATTAAGTCAGTACACTATTACAGTACATAACGTTGCTATAATGAAATTATCTGTTATAATTTTAATTCTAACCACCTTTCAAATGGTGTGTTCACAAAACTTCAAACATGCATTTACTAATGGTGTTGCCATAGCTGAGTTCTTAGAAGCCGGTTTCGACCAGGAGGACATCTATGCAATAATGCAAGGAGAAATAAGAAACGTCCAGATAAAATTGGACGATTTACAAAAAGAAACGACATTGATAAGTATAACAGACTCATAAAATTCATAAACGATAATAGAAACCAGTTAGAATTGATGAATAGATATTCCTTAGCTACCAACTGTGGGGATGCAGTTGCCAAAGGTGAATTTATCAAAGCCGCTGAATTGTTGAAGCATGTGTTAACTTCTAATTTTGATGAAATCATTCTTAAAAGTTACAAAAATAGCACGGTAGATTTGATAAAATTTTGAGTTTTGCTAATTTTGTGCACAAAGAAAATGATAACAAAAGTTTATTTTTGTACCAGGAGTTGTTCAAACAGTCAGCTGCAAATGCAACTTCAAGTGATTTAATGAACATGGCGACGTTTATTAAAAATCGTTACAATCAACCTGCGTGGACGGAATTGAAGAAAAATGTTTTGCATAGTTTGGTTTCAAGAGCAAGTACGGAAATTATGAGTTATTTAAACATCGAAGTAGAAAATGTAGATAGAAAATCTTATAAACTCATCGATAAAGTAGATGGTTTGAGTCAAGAAGCAGGCTTGCAACTTATAAGTCTAATTGTTAAAAAAATTTGCAAAACCACACAATCATTGTATGTTCTGCGCTACATTTCGCAAGACTTTAAAGTCCATTTAAGGGTGCAAGGATTGATAACACTATATGATCTAGGCGAAACTATTTTAGTACATCCTTCATATTTATTCCGGTACACCGTCTTCCACTTGGCAAGAGAACTACAAAAAGCATTCAAAGATCCTGAAATCGATGCAGAAACTGAAAAACAACTAATAATGCTCGCTGAAAGTCTTCCTGCTTCCATCAGAAGTGCTGCTTACTCCGACAAACTATGTATTCAAAATAAAAAATCCAAAAATTACCTAAAAGTCGCCAAATATAAGATCAACGATAATTGGCAAACTTATTTATCCTTGGGAGATACCTCTTATGAGAGAACAAAATGGACTTTCGAACGTCGTGCTTGGTATTTTGTTGATGTTGTGATACGAAATAGTCATTCCAATAGTCATATCAATTTTATGAATATAAATGGTGCAAATTCTACGGATCCTATATCATTTGTTATAGAATGTCGTGATTTTAGTGAAGGTTTATATTTGAGATTGATGAAAACCTGGAATAACGCAGTATATACGAGACGATGAAGGCGAACTGGGATTCTCTATGCTGAAGGATGATTTTGCGAAATGGATTTTCAAATCATGTTAAATGTACACAATTGTGATAAATATTAGATCAGTTTATTGTTAAAAATATATACAGTTAATGCAAGGTTATAACCATTACTTTAGACTATATAATTAGTTTGTATTTTATTACATTCAAATAAATGGCTCATCGTATTTTTCATTCCACAGAACAGAATTATTATTAATTTTCCGTAGAATAATGAGTTATTGTAATCATCCAAAAATCGAAATTAAAAATGTTTACATTACGCTTTAAAGGTTTCTGAACATTTGGCATACCTCAGAAAAATGGATTTTGACATACCTCACGTTTGGATGTGTGTGTGTATGTATGTATGGATACAATTTTTCATCCACATTTTTGGGCGCACGGATCAACCAATTTGAATGATCAAAAAAATATACAATTCGCAATGACGGGGAGAAGTGGTAATTAGTTTTTGGCAATGGTAGGTCCAGCCGTTTCGGAAATGCCGAACTAAATGTACAAAAAATGGCAGTTTTTGAGAGAACAAAGCACCAGATTTCAATTATTCAAAAAACTTTCTTATTGTGTTGACGACACAATTGCTTTTGAAAAAAAATTTTTTTTTGTATATTAAAAATAATTCAGATCATAATTTCAATTCTGGCTAAAGTTCTAAAGCTAACTTATATACTTTAAGTAAATAATTTTAACTTTGCAATTCATTTTATACAATTCTCATAAATATTAGACAATGTTACAGTATTTATAATAATCTATTTGAAAACATTTAATATTCCTCAAATTTTTCATTATGGTGCGGGAAGTTCCAGCAATTTGCCTTAAGGCACAGTACCATACACCACTAGTTTAAACATAAACCAGTACTCTATACTTTTTTACACCTATTGAACTTCATAAAAAACTAGTTGTAAGTAGCACTTTGCATTGAGGCAAGTTGCATGAACTCCCCAATACTTATATATAATAAACTTGATCAATAAGAATTGAGATTCAGCTATTTTGGTAAAATTTACAAAAAACGGCTCGGCTGATCGTCGCGCAAAACAGACGAACGCTATATTATTCATTCATTCATTCATTCGATTCAGAATGACTCGAAAAAACATATTTTTTTTACAAAAACACAAATTTCTCCTTCGGGAAGTTAATTATAAATAATTACTTTCTGGTAACATTTGTTATTATAAACAGATAAGACTACGGAATTTTTGTATTTAAACTTTCAGGGTTTTTCTTGCACATTTTGATAAGATATCTCTTCATCATTTGTTATACATAAAAAAATCACCTTTTAACCTTCTGATATGAAACAAGCAATGAAATAAACTATTTTAATTATTCATAGATTACTTAAATTTCAATTTGGAAAAAAATCAAAATACAAAGAAAAACAAAAAATTAAAAAATCAAGATTTTCAAAAGTCTTTTTTTTTTCAAAAATTTCAAAATTTCTCATAAAACTAATTTTTTCAAAGTTTTGCAAAGTTTGTTTTTTAATTTAGTTTTCAGTTGGGAAGTTCCAGCAATTTACCTTAAGTTACATCACTAGTTAAATTTAAAAATTTAGCTTTGTATTAAATTATTGTCTTGTAGTTTTATCAACTGTAAAAGAGTCGACTAATGTATGAAAGACTTATTAAAAAATTATTTGGTTTTAAAACATCATTATGTTTATTTAGAAAATTTCATTGCCAACATTTTTCTTATAATTATAAATTACAATAAAAGATCTATTTTATATAAATAATATATTTCACCATATTTCACCGTATCTACCTAAAATATGAGATGAACTGTGATTCTTATTTAGAACATGCTTTCAAAATCCATTTCGAAAACTCATCTTTTGCCACAGAATATTTCAGTTGTCCTTCATCATCCCTTAAATACTTTTGATCGTTTGCAAGTTTAAAATAGAATCCCTCACTAGAATCATGACATTCTATAGAATAATATGATTCATCAAAAACAAACTGTTTTGATTGGAAATTTTTCATACTAAATACAATTATGTCTAAATTCTGAAAATAAAATTGCCATTTCAAGCGATCAGTAGTCGGATCGCCTTTTGAAAGATAAATATTTCGATTTCCCAATTTCGCAACTTTTAAGTAATTGTTAGTCATTTTATTCTGGATACAAAGTGAAGCCGAATAAACTGCGCCTCTAATTGGTGAAGGTATATTTTCTGCAAGGGCTGTTACTTTATTTTTAGTTTCTTCGTCAATTTCAGGTTCTCTAAATGTCTTTCCAAGATCTACAGTGAGTGAGAAGACGTATTTGTAATTCAGTTCATCATGTTTCTGAAAATCGTACAGTGTGGAAAATCCTTGAACCCGTAAAGGTAAATTTAAACATTGGCTAAGAAACTTTCTAATACGCCATTTCTGGATATCATTTTTCCAAAGTTGCTGAACAATTTCACTAACAAGCTGCAAACCAGCATCGTGATTCAGTTCATCAACTTTATCAATAAGATCATAAGATTTTCTATCAATTTTTTCTACTTCGATATTTAAGTAGCCCAAAATTTCTGCACTAGCTTTGGAAACCAAAGAATTCAAAACATTTTTCTTCAATTCATTCCATTTATAAATGTTATACCGATTAAGAATGAAAGTCGCCATGCTCATCAAATCACTTGATGATGCGTTGATAGTCGATTGCTTAAACAATTCTTGATATAAAAATAAAGTTTTATCATCATTTTCTTTATCTACAAAATTAGCAAAATCCATAATTTTCCCAAAATTTATTGAATTACTTTTATAACTTCTAAAAATAACCTCATCGTAGTTAGAAGTAAAAACAAATTTCAACAAATCACCAGCTCGGTCAAATTCCCCTTTTGCAATCACATCACCACAACTGGCAGCTAAGGATCTATTCAGCAATTCTTGACGTTTTCTATTTTCGTTTATAAATATCAATAATTTTTCGAATTTTTTGACGTCACGTTGTTTCAAATTATCCATTTTGTCCTGGAGGTCTTCAAGGTCTCCTTGCATCATGGACTGGAAGTCCTCCATATCAAAACCGGCTTCTAAAATCTCGTTCAAAGTAACTCCATTATTCGTTGGTGGTTCCACAATTTGCAAAAGAGAATTTTGGAAATTTATTAGCAATAAAATGATTACAAGAACTTTCATTATTACTACATAAAAATTATTTTTATTTTATGCAAAAATAATAGCAATGTTGCAAACTTAATATTTCATTTCAAATAATAATAATAAAGTAAATGTATAAAAATCTATGTTTTTATATAGATTATTTTTTACAATTTCTTATCTCTATACCAGAAATTAGCAGAGAAAGCGAACATTTTTATGTAGGGAACCATATTTATTAATAACGTTTTTGAATGAATAAAGTTATAATTAAATATTGTGATTATTTGCAAAATAATTCCATGATTTTATAAATTTTATACACAAAGTTCTACCGCTTCAATATTTAATATTACCTAATTAAAATTTCAATAATAAATAATTAACCTGAGTTTTTAAATACTATTCTAAACGACTTCGGGTGACTTTTTTTTTGACACGAATTCCTTGAGGTCAATGTCATAGGAAATTCTAATAAATAATCAAAAGCATAATAAAACGTTATTAGATAAGGAAAGTTTTGATCCGATTTTTGTTATTTTTTATATATTTTTGAATGTCTATATTTCAATAAATATATATCATAAATATATAAAAGAAAACTAGTGGTGTATGGCATCGTGCCTTAAGGCAAATTGCTGGAACTTCCAGTACCCTAATAAAATATTCGAAGAATATTAAATGCTTTCAAATAGATTATTATAAGTGATGTTTAGAACTATTTTTCGATATTCAAAAAAATTTTTTTTGAAAATTAGAAAAGATTTTTTCCCCAAAAGCAATCATTTCGTCAACATAAGCAGAAAGTTTTTTGAATCGTTCAAATCGGACGCTTAGTTCTCTCAAAAACTGCCATTTTTTTGCATATTTAGCTCTGTATCTTAAAAATGGCTGGACCTGCCTTTGCCAAAACCTAATCACCTCTTCTCCCAATCATTAAAAATTGAACGTTTTTTAGATCATTTAAATACTCCGTTCTCTCAAAAACTCGATTTATATTTTCTGCAATCTTTGCTTAGTATCTTCGTAACGGCTGGAACTGCCTTTGCCAAAAACTAATCAGCACATCTCCCTATTAATAGGAATCGAATGCTTTTTGAACCATTCAAATCAGTTGATCCGTGCGCCCGAAAACGTGGACAAAAAATAGTATCCAAACATACAAACACACATCAATATTTTTCTAAGGTATGCCAAAATGTTCAGAAACCATCAAAATGTGAAGAAATATAAAATTTTCAATTTTGATTTTCGAAACAAGTTTTACTAGGTGTCCCCGTCCCCTATGCTTGTCCTTTCTTTTTTTTATTGTGTGATAGGACCCTAACACTACAATGAAAACATCATATGGCAACACTTTCAATTATGACAACAGTGTTGTAAAAAATGTCTGTCAAAATCATATTTATTTCATCGTAAAAGATTTATATCAAAATTATTCAAATATTTTCAAAATGCGCTCAAAACGTGAACCAAAATGAAATTTTTACTAATATAATACCAATGACAATCAAAATTTAAGGTATTCAATAAATAATATCCTGATTTCTTTTATGCGCAATTATTTATACTTTTTATGTAATATAATTAATTAAAGTTTTGAAATTAAACGTCCAAAAGATAAATAAAAACTATATAAATTTAACGTTTTTATTCTTAATTTTGAAGCTATTGTTTGAATCTATAGTATCTATCAAGAAATCTAACTAAGTCCTAATATCTTTCTTCTTGTAAGAAAAATAATTTATACTTTTGGAAACATAATTAAATATTATGTAATATTTGTTTTATGAATAGTCAAACATAGGTATTTACAATAATTTGAACATTTTTGTAATTATTTGTTATGATTAATATTTTTATAATTAACAAAATTTCCATAATATTATTGATTTGTTACAAAATTGACATTATTTGTTTATACTATATTTTGATTTTTCACAGACTATGAGTTCCCAAACAAGCATTTACCACGAGCGGCAAGTAAGAGAATTATGTGCTTTGCACGCTCTAAACAATCTATTCCAAGTCGAAGGTTTTTTCAATAAAAGGGAATTGGATACAATATGCAATTCCTTAGCACCAGATGTCTGGATAAATCCACACAAATCTGTTTTAGGATTAGGAAACTATGATATTAATGTAATTATGGCTGCTTTGCAAACCAAAGGATTCGAAGCAGTTTGGTTTGATAAAAGAAAGGATCCTAGTCATTTAAATGTTCAAAATATTTGTGGATTTATACTAAATGTACCTTCTGATTACAAACTCGGTTTTGTAATGCTTCCTTTAAGGCGAAGACATTGGATAGCTATTAAATCTATAAGAGGAACTTTTTATAACTTAGATTCAAAGTTGACCTCGCCACAGCCTATAGGAAGCGAAAGTGAATTAATTGAGTTTTTAAAAAGCGAACTGCGAAATAAGGAAAAAGAATTATTTATTATAGTCAATAGTGAAACTGCTAAATCTCATAAGTGGATGAACAATATTAATGAACAAAATAACTATGTCAATTCAAATTTACATAATACGTGATTATAACATAATTTGACCAAGTTAACTCTATGTGATGATCTTATTATTTTATAATAGTTTATTTCTGAAAGCTTTATTGTCATTGATGAAAATAGTTCATATTCTCTCAAAGGTTTAAACAATAATTATGTGGCATATTTGCATATGACGTAACTATTGGAGAGTATAAAAAAACTATAATAACTGTTGTCCGAAACACAAACAATTATTTCCTAATCTATCTCTTCATGATTTCAATATTTAATTCAGACTGTTCATATATTTCTTCAGATATTATAAAATTTCTATCCAAGTATTAACAGAAAGGCTTAAGTATTAAACATTAACTGTTGATTCATTTTTTCAACAACAATTTTTAATTTTAATTATTTGTACTTAATTTACCTAACAGCAAAAAAAAAGTTATGACCAAATGTAAATGTTTTTGTGTTTAATGTCTTAAACTGAGACTGTATCCTAAATTATTTAAATTATAAATAAGAGCTTCAACTAATTAAAATAATAAATTAGATGGTGTCTTTTATTTATAGAGGTTGATAGAAACCATATTGTGAAAATTTTGATTTTGTATCAAATTTTTAATATTATTCATAAGTTTTATTGATTTATCTATAATTGCAGTTGTAATCCTGCTGAATCTACTGAAAATAAATGCTCATAACAAATGTATTTTTTATTACTATTTTGCAAAGCAACAGTTCAATAGAAAAAATATTTTATATTTACATTTAAATTTATTATTTCTACATTGAATTGAAGGCAAATTTTTAACAATAAGAGAACAAATATTTTATATGGATTATAAACTTTTTATTACTCTTGCATTAAATTGTGTTGATGAGTTTTTATAAAAAAAAGTTCAGTTACAAAGTGTTTTTGTAATTTTTTGTACTACATTATTAAAAATCATTTTATGCATTTGGATATGTTTTATAAATATGGATATGTATGCAATTCGAAAAATAAAGTAGTTTAGTTCATAAATCTAGTACCTAATCAAATATTATTGTAACTGAGATTTAGACGTGTGCTTCATATTTGTTGCAAGAAAAGGTAAGCATTTACTCACAATCAGTATTTTAAGATCTCAATTATCACGGTGTTTTATGAATATTTTCTACGAATAAGAAGCTCATTATATACAAATAGAGTTTTTATGCAGTTAAAATGCAAAATTTCTTCCAAATACCATAATTTTTCTTACAAATATGCAGAAATGTGTACGGTAGTAAGTTTTGGGGTTCCAACTAATGTAGACAATTTGTGAATTCAAAGGGATAAAAAATCAGTAAAAAAAATTAAGAATAGTGTTTATTTTATACATTTCGATATATTACGTTAATGATATAGTGTCATCATTAGTGGATATTGATATTGAGATATATTGAACATCTTCAATATTGAAGATTATATTTAAAAATGATCTAGCCAAATGGGTGCTAATGCTAGTGCACTAAACTTTTCAGTAATTGTATTAATTCTGACACAAGCTCAGAATGAAAATAACGTATTTTTACAATATATTACAACACAATTACAATTTAACTGAAAGTTTAACGCTAATTAGCTTGTATTGTATAAAAATTAAGTAATTTTTCAATGTTCAAAATGTTCGTGTCGTTTATGTAGTACTATTTCGTTTGGGTGTCTCAGCCTCCCGGACTAATATGTTTTTTTTGCGCAAACGCCATATACGAATAAAGAATGAGTCATTAGAAATATTGTTGTATTATAAGTCTGAAATATCGTTTCTAATTTGTTGGGGATATAGCTCAGCGGTAGAGCATTCAGCTGTATTCAGAAAAGAAAGGTCCCAGGTTCAAATCCTGGTATCCCCGAAACTTTTTTTTTATTTTTTATTTATGAAATTTATAAAATTGTTACTTATTGATACGGCCGGCTCACCTGACTTTGTTTATTTATTTCTAGTATTGAGACTTTTATATACGAAATATTAAATGGTTAAATTTTTAAATGTAATAAAATAAATAAATGTATAAATAAGTGAAAAATGCTTACTTATAGAACTACAAAATCCAATTCCCAAAATCACTCAAAGTTTGCACTACCACTACCAAATTTTATTTAAAGTATAAATATTAGCAAATTAAGTATTTAAAGATTTATACGTTTTTATTTCATTTCACGATCGTTTATATGTAAATATATATATGTATTGATCAATAAACATTTTTATTTTGATTTTTACCGACATTAAGTAATTGTCAAAGTTCACTGCACTTTACACGTCTTTTTAATTTACAATGGCTTTATCATAATCAAAAAACTACCATGGTTAACAATATGAATTTGTTTCAAATTTATAATATATAATATAATTTTATATTCAATGACAATATTACTATGTACTTATTATTTTTAATGTTAATGACAATTAAATAAATTATTGTGATTTATTTAACTGTCATTAACATTATTTTAGTACTAACGTTCAACTTCACTCGAATGGTTCCTTGTTCCAATCCTGGCGCCCTAAATGTTTTTATTTGAATTTGAATTTTTAATTTTCTCTATAATTTAATTTATAATACGATTCTCTATATTATTATTGAATGCGTAATACTTAATTTTTAATTCAAGAATTATTCGAAGGGTTTTTAGTAATATTTAAAGTTGTTTTTATACATTTTTTATGTATTTTTTGTATGTCAATGATTGATGAATATGACCAACTAAAGAAACACGATTACATTTTCACTTTTTACATAAATTTAGTTCTTTTTATGGACATTTACTTTAGTTCTTTAGTTCTTAAGTTCTTTTTTAAATTTAAATAAAAAAAAATATAACGGGGACACCAGGATTTGAACCTGGGACCTTTCAGTGCATGACAGTTGAACGCTCTACGGCTGAGCTATATCCCCTGCGATGCGTTTTGCTTCTAGTGAAGATATAAAGTACACATTGCTCATTCCAATTAACCCTTTCGACTCGGACGCCGCCGCTCCGGCGACATAATTCAGATAAATCTCGCAATTCGCGAGTGGAAAGGGTTAATTTTAAATTAAACGATTAGATATGTGTATTTTATTTTTTGTCTACTGAATGATAATAACTAACTTTTTGAAGATCCACCATAAAATTAATTCAAAAGTAAATAGAATTTCCATTAGTAAATGAACTCTCAGTTAAAAGTTAGGTCTGGTGTGTTGCTTAAAGAATCTGCCCTGGTACATATATCAACTTTCTAAGTTAAAATAATATTTGAAATCATAAAAATTAATATTAACTTTGTTACATTGTTAATATATTTATAGGGTCAATCATACAGAAGTTAAACGCTTTAAATATGAAAGGTTTTATACAATCTAATAATTTAAATTTTATTTCAATTTTTGCTTATAATATTTGAATATCATTATTATCGATTATTAAATATATTAATTAATAATTTGAAATGTTACGATTTTTGTAAAATGCCCATGCTGAAATTAAGATTTTTACATCTAAATATATTTAATGAAACAGTGTTAAATAAATTAATCATTCTTTAAGTTTTTATTTCAAATAATACATTGTTTATTTATTAAAATTACTATACGACAAACATGCCCCATTGTACTGTAACAACTTGCTTTTTAATATTCAGTCTTCTCAATGAATAACTTTCTATTATCTTTGTTCTTGCTGCATATTTCATATTTTGTGACACCTGATATTTTTTCAAGTAATTATGTTTAAAAAGCTTACTCATTTCACACATTCATTGACTTACATTTGATCTGAGCAACTTCAACAGTAATCAACATCTCTCTCTAATACATTATTTGAAAACTATAGAAAGCGCTGAAAAATGTTTTTCGATAGTATATAATATGTAGGCTATCAAAGCAGCTATAGTTATGAAAACAGTCCACCAAACTGTAATAAAACTATACCGGCCACATTTTTGAACGCATGATAATTCTTCAGACATAATTTTTATTTTTAAGGCAATATGACACTTATAAATCTTATGTTTTATTTGCTTTAAAAAAAAACACTATCAATTGATATTGGCATGCACATTCATATCTGTTTATTTTTGTTTAGGCAATAAATTAATAAATGGAAAATATTTGATCAGTTTATCAGTTTAGATTGCATTCTTCTATAGCAAAAGTTATTTCCTGTTACAATTTTATTATTGTAGACGTCTATAATAATACTAAAAAATCATTAGAAGAAACAGTAGATATTTTAGTATGATATAGTTAAAATAATATATTTTCATAAGTGTTCCTGAATGTGCTTTCCAAATTCATCCTTTTCTAAAAATGTATCACTACAAAAAGTGCATTTCAAAAGCTTTTCTTTAGAATGGAGTTTCATATGTTTTTTTAAACCATACAAGCCAGTATACGTTTTATCACAAAGTTTACATTCATAAGGCCTTTCCTCAGTGTGAACTGTTATGTGTGATTTTAATTCCTGAATATCACCAAAAGTTTTATCACAAAATTTGCAATAAAAAGGTCCCCCAGTATGAATTTGCATATGTCTTTCAAAGGTCCTTTTTATTGCAAATTTCTTCTTGCAATACATACATTCAAATGCCCTCATTTCAATATGGGTATTCATATGCCTTTTTAAAATCTCCCCTGTGGAATATGCTTTATCGCAAATTAAGCATATGTGTTGATTTTCTCTAGCATGAATTTTGGCCATGTGGACATGCATAGAAATACAATTTGCAAATGTTCTATTGCAAGTTTCACATTTGTAAGTTTTAGTTGCATGGTATTTAATATGGCAATTTAAGCCATTTTTAGTTGAAAAACTTTTATCACAGTGTGTACATTTGAATAAGCTTTTTTTGGCTGCACGAAAACAATTGGTGTGATAGAACTTTGCAATCTTATCAAGCAAATTGAATGTTTCCTTACAGATCCCGCACTTATGTAATTTTTCCTTAGGCTGGAATATATTTTCATTTTCAACACTTTCTTGTTTGATTTCATTCAATATGTTATTCGTTTCAAATTCACTATACTCATGTTTGATTTCTTCTTCTATTGTTACTTCAGATTCCATAAATCTTTTCAAATAAACTTCATTATCAAAGTATGGTTCTAATTTAACATTTACTGCGTTATCCTCAGGATCAATCAATTCTTGTTTAACTTGGGTCTTTTCGAAGGCAAAATTTATTATTTCAGTACTTTTAGCCATTGTGTGGTGAGTGATATTTTTGATTTTGCATTAATGTTACCTATTGCCGTAAGACGTTAAAACAATTATAAAATAAATATAACTTCTAACTGCATAAATAACTGAAATCATATTTACATAGTCATTTATGCATCTGTCACTAAATTATTATTATGCAGCGGTGTTATTGGGAATGTTTTTCTTGAAATGTCAAAATTCGTTTTTATTTTGGTTATGTTTTGTTGCTTTTATTATAGTTATTCATTATTTGTAGAAATTTCAATAAAAATTATAAATATTCATTCTATTCATTACTTATAATGCTATTATAATCTAAGTTCACTTTGATTTGAATTTTTTGTTTTGAATTTTTGACACATAAACGCCATCTTGTATTTATATTGTATTTGTTGAAATGTCATCTGTCAATATTTATTGATCTAATTCAATTTTCATGTATCTTTATTAGATAAATAGTAAACAATAGGAAAGAAACTAAATGTATTAGAACTGATGATTTTTATGGGATTTTTAACTTTTACTGCATTACAGTTATTGAAGAAATTTAATAAATTTCAAGAAAAATGTCAAAAAACGATGTAGTTAGTCAGGATTCTAATTTTATTAAATGTGAAACAACAGGTATGAAAAGATTTGAATATAGTACTTTTCCTATTCAAACCCTTTTTACTAATGAAACGCTTGTTCTAATATGTAACATATTTGATTTTTTTTTTTTTTACTATATGTTTCAAAAATATTAAAATTAATTAATTTGAAACATATGCACAATAGAGAACTCCATCCTAGTGTTTGAATAATTAATGCGGATTTTAATACATTTAATATGAAATTAGTAAAGTTGTGAAGGTAATAATGTTAAATCCGAAATTGTTTCCATAGATGTTGAAAAGGATTTGTCAAAACGTGATAGAGAAATTAACAGAACAGAAATAGAAGACAATGCAACAAATACTCTAGCAGGATCACAAGCTGCTGTCAAAACAGAAATAACTTCTCACCATACTGAAACATATAATAAAAGATCTCAAGAAAATGGGGAACATAAAAACATAGCTTTAGAAACTTATATGGAAGATAATACAATTGAATCATCCGAATCTAATGATGATACTATTATGCCAATTGAAAACTGTGTTGCAACAATTGGAGAAGAAACAAATGATAGTACACCACAAACTAGTGGTGTCACTGAAGGTTTTTTCAATATTAACAACCTAAATAAGGGTCAAAATGAAAAAGTGTCTCGAAGAAAAGTTAAGCTAGTTGTGAAACGATATGAATGCTATATTTGTAAAAAATCTTTTGCTCAAAGTAGTCAATTAACATATCATCTACGAACGCATACAGGTGAGAAACCTTATGAATGTGATGTATGCAAGAAGGCATTTACTCAAAGAATTCATTTAACTACACATTTGCGCATCCACACTGGTGAAAAGCCCCACGAATGTGATATATGTAAGAAGTCTTTCACTGATAGAGGAAATCTAGGAAGGCATGTAAAATTACATGTTGGTATGAAACCATATGAATGTGATATATGCCATAAATCCTTTGTGCAAAATAGTCATTTGACAAGCCATTTGAGATCACACACTGGAGAGAAGCCCTTTGAATGTGAATTTTGCAAGAAAGGATATTCTCAAAGGTATTTATTGACCATACATTTGCGCTCTCATACAGGTGAAAAACCTTACGTTTGTGAAATATGTCAAAAAGCATATAATGCTTTAGGAAATTATACAAAACATTTAAAAACTCATTATGGGGAGAAGAAATTTGAGTGCAATATGTGTGAAGAATCATTTACACAAAAGTATCAATTGAGTATTCATCTTCGTACTCACACTGGTGAAAAAGTTTATGAGTGCAGTGTTTGCAAAAAAACCTTTTGTCAAAATCGTACATTAACAAATCATATTAAAAAACATTTTACACAAACATTGCGTGAATAAAATTAGTTCAATGTTGCAAGTGGAACACTCATACATAGTTTATTCAATTATGTTTATGTTGAGGTTTAGAGTGAAAGAAATATTATATTATAATGAAATGGATGAAATTATAGTAGCTACTCATCAGAACTTAAAAATATATGTTAGTGAGTGGGTGTATTTATCAAAATGTATATAAAGAAGTAAATTGTAAGCAAGGAAGAGAAAATGAGTAAAAATGTGGTATTTCCATACCTTGAATTTGCCTTTGCTAATATATGTATATTTAAATTTGACGATTAAATTATTTCTGACTAGTTTTGGTTATCTAAAAATACATAAACATGTATTGCATGTTGGTTATTAGAATAAAATAATAACAAGCAAATTAATATATTTCAAAAAGAATCTTTTTCAAATTGACAGGAAAATCTATGCTATGAGATAAGTAAAAAATCGTATTTTAATAGAATATAATAAGAACAATAAATTATATATATAATGAATGTCAAGAATTAGAAAATAAATAATTAAATTATTTTAATAAAAAGAGATTCACGGAATTAAATTATTAATCTCAATTTGCAATGAAAGCTAGAAAAGAAACTATGTTATGTTTCATATGTTAGGTATTAATGAAAATATATTCTACATTGGATGTTTCCATATTTTGGTTACTATGTTAAATACACAATATAACTAAAAACAACTTTGTATTACATCAGTTTGTGTGAAATGTGAAATCATTGCATTATCTATCAAAATGCAAATGGATATTATAAATTGCAAAAAAATCAGGATTTTTCTTTATAAATGACAACATGATTAGTAAAATGTACAGGAAACAATATTGTAACGATTGGTGGTTTGAGGTAATCTCTAGTTATTATTATAATAATAGCATCGCTTCTCAATACGAGGGTTACTTTAGCACTCCATTCGTCCGCTAAAGTACCTGTGATAACCTATAGGTTACTTTTATCAAGAAACCTATTTAATGATTTATAATAATTACAAGTATTTGTGAACATGACTGTATTTGCAAACAGCCATGTTCCCTAACTAATAATTTTTATTATTATACTATTGTGGAATTATGGGTACGTGGTATACTGGTATATGGGGAAAATAGCTTATGTTTACATAATCTAACCTTTAAGCTGGAATTGTCTTCTTGTAGCACCACATACACACAACTAACACTAACGTTATTACATGGCGATAATAATATTTAACATCGTTACAACATGCACGTTGAACTGTCGAAAAAGTCACTAGACGAAATATACATGAAAATTAAAAAAAAGTACAAATAGAATAGAATGATGAAAAAATTTAATATAAATAATATATTAGAACAATTTGTGATCCGTTAAATTATCTGTATGTGCTTCAAAAGTTGATTTTACTTTGGCTTGAAGTTTGCAATGAAACCAATGTATACGAAATTATTACAGTTGGCGGTCCTGTCATTATGATTTCAAGTTACGTTATTTTAAATAATAAGTTATTGTTTTTATTAAGCAAAAATTTTTTTTTCATTTATGTGATGATGAGGAAATGAATTGTTACTATATTCTACAAAAATTAATCTTTTGTGAAAATTTACACTTGAATGACTAGATAAAATGTGTTGAAAAAATTACAAGTTAATAACTCAATTATATTGCACTCAATTATATTACTTTATTTCTGAGGTTAAAATTAAGTATATTTACAATCTCTATGTTATCATTTAGAGCAATCTACTAAAAGTTTTATACAAGGCAGAGTAATATTTAAATTAGGAGTAGTTTAATAGAAATAACCATTGAGATTTGATTGATCATATGAGATGTGTGTGAGCACATTGAATGGTTTTCTAAAATTAGTGTGTATATACAAACATTTACAAATAAATCAGTCATGTGTTATAAATATATTAAATAATTTAGGCAGTGAATTTCCCATAATCAAAATATACTGTCACTTGCTTCGATATTATTAAACAGTACAATTGGCCTACTATTAAATATTACTAAATATTATAAACTCAACGCCTACATTTGATTTTATCACATTACTCCAAAGCCCAACTATATGCTTCTAATTCCCATGTGCATATTTTATTATGCAAATTTCAGTTTATAATTTGATTGGCATGCTCAACCCAAATTAACATCTTCGAGATGTTTATCTCATAGAAATGTTCTAATATTGCACTCGCAAACCATATTCAATTTACTGCTTTCATCGAGTGGTTCACCGGGATGATGACTAATATTGAAAGAACTTTGTCAAATATCTCACATTTCTATGTTTTACTTGAAGAATGAGTACTGATATGAGACTCTAGTGCAGGTTTTCCAACAATTATTTTATAGCAAAGATCACATTCATATTTATTTCCATCTGTATGTATATTGTAATGGTTGATAAGTAATTCTTCCCGTACAAAACATTTGTTACAAATTATACATTTGAAAGGCTTTACAGTGTTATGTGATTCAATGTGAATATTTAATAAAAATTCTTTGCTAAAAACACTTTCACATGTATCACATCTATATGATGAATTTAAACTGAGTGTTTCTTTGTGAATATTCTCCCTAATTGGTCTCATTCTGTTTACTTTCTCATCAGACAGTTTTTTCTTGGAAACAAAACCATTTGAACGTAAATTATTAAATTTTCTAACAAATTCTTTATATCGTTTGTCATAGAAATGACTTTTATAAACAGCATCCTTTCTTTTGATTACGCTATTCTGATTTATGTTAGAATTTTTATGTATATTAATACATCTTTCATTAGCAGAATTGTGATCAGTCGCTTTTTGAATTGGATGTGTTTTATAGTCTGTTGCATTCAATTCCGATTCAAGAAACTTTCTATTATTGCTTTGTTCATCGGAAATTATTTTATTGCTTACACATTTTGATACTTCAATCGAGTAACATTCAGTAATGATTGGAAGTTTATATACACTTTCTGATTTGCATTTAAGTTCAATTTGCCCATGTAATCCATTATCACTACAATCTGGTTCTTTCTTAATTTCTTTACAATCATAATCATTAGAAATTTGTTTTGAAATGTCTCTATGTTCTTTTATGTCCGAATCATGGTTTGTTTGAATAACAACATTATTTGCATATTTCATTTCCAAAGTATTTGAATCAGATTCCGAATAACAATAGGGTATCTTGTGAAAATTGCAAGAATTAGTCTCTAAATGATATTTATTTATTATTTTTATTGTTGAATCATTTTTAATGTCAGGTATATGTAGCAAGTTGGACTCGGATGTTATTTCGTCATAATTATTTTTATCATCGTCAGAAAAAGCTTCTGTTTTAATACATTCATTTGCTCTAGTATTGTTATACAAACTGTTAAAAAAATAATTATTTTCATCTGGTGCATTAGTATTATACTCTATTTTTATCTCAGATTCTAAAAACCTTTGAAGGCAAGTTTGTTCACCAGGAGATTGTATCTGAGTCTTGCTATCATTATCATAATTTTCTAGACCTTCTTCTTCATTCTCAATGGAATAATCTATCTCTTTTTTAATATTTTTTATAATTGGTTGAATATCGTATTCAATATCACGATCAAATTTATTTTGGTCTTTTATAAAAACAGGTAACTTTAATAAATCTTTATAAGTGTTAATTAAAATTGGATCCAAAGGATGTATATGATCTTCATCTTGAAATATATTAGTTTGTTCCGCAGTTAGTAGATTCTTGTATTTAGATTCGTGGATTAAGAAATCTGACAAGGAAAAAAATTTGAAGCAAATTCTTTCGTTATTCTTGTTTTGTTTGCCAAATTTGCTTCCTCTTTTAACACTGGTTTTGGTTCGGGAGTTATCTGAAAATATTCAAAATTATTAATCATGATAATAAATCTTCTTCTAAACGTTATCGATAACTTTTCAGTCTACATAAGACATACTGATATTGCAATATTATTATATTATTGAAAACTAATTCACAAGTTAGGGTTGCGAATTCAAGTTTTTAATTGACTTTCATATTATGTGGCTAGCAAATAAAGTAAAATAGTAACAACAAAAAGATAGGTTAACAATTTTTGGCAAAATATACATTTTGAAAATATTAAAATCTATAATTATTTTCATTATAAAAACAGAACATTCACCTGATTTCATATTTTTGTTGACTTTATGTCTTCTTCTAGACATTTTCAACTTGCCTTTTTAATATGAATTTAAATAAAAGAATTTATACCTTATTTAAAGGGCTAATTTTAACTAGTAAATATTTACTCCAGTTGTTTATTATTGTGCTAATAGTTAGTACTATACCATAAATGTTATATATTTAAAAAAAAGAAACAGACATCTGCCTCCTACAGGCTCAGTCAACTGAACTGAACGCCTAAGCCTAGACGCCTAACCTTATAAACACTTATAAAAATGGCATTAGCTACTGACCTGAAGTTGTTTATTATCATTTGACAAACTGCAACCTTTCCTTCGTGTTGTGTGACTGCAGCGCCAGATTAAATGTGAACTACGGGAGGCTACCATTTTTATCTATGGCTACCATAGACCTTATTGTATTATCTATGGATATCAATGTGTGATTTTCATACGTTTTATGTTGAAGAAAAACGATATTAAAGAAAATGTTATAAATAGTAATAAACCAGTGGGGCGTAAGGCATCGTGCCAACTCTTCTTTTATCTATGCATCGATCAGTTTTGACTTTTTTATCTACTAACGCGAACGAAAATTGCGGTGACGCGCCAACCAACTCAGCTATATTGACATGCTTACGCTCATTATTGACATTCAATAAACCTAATTATTTATCTATACATTTTATTTATTTAGTTTTAAAAATTATTGAATTTATTTTTTTTCAGCTTTGTCGGGAATTGAACAGAGGAAACTCAAATTGCGAAACCGTGTTCTTACGACCTCGGCTATTCGACTACTGGCATAAAATATTTTTAGGAAAATTATATTTTTCCCTTAAAAATATGCTTTATATTTTTAGAAATTGAAAGCAGTTTTGTATAACCGATTATCCGCCTCAGTTCTTGAAAAAGCGCTTGAAAATTCAAATGTATAGTTTTTTAATATCGGTTCAAAATATTAAGTTCAGGTGACGCATTTCGAATTTCACACTTAGAATATTTCTGAAAAAAAAAAACAAAGTTCGCACTCGACGAAAGAAGGAGAGAAGGAGCCTGAAAAATAATTTTAGTTAATATATAGCAAGATTGATATATTAACGTGCAAGAATTCAAAATTTTGCCGTTAGCTTTGAAACAATTATGTTACTATGTAATCGCTTTAAATAAATAAATCAACAACCAAAATTATTAAAAAAGTGAGCAAATATTCTGACGATGTCTTAATTTTAGGAAATCACATGCTTAATATTTTGTATGTTATAAAACATTAACATGCTGTGCAATAAAATATTAACATGTTGTGTTGTGTAAAAAAAATGATTACTCACATTGAAAAAAGTCATCAAAGCAGCCGTAAGAAGCCCCAACACTGGACATTGAATTACTATTTCGCAAAAACTACTTTTAACACTAATTTAATAGATTTGATTTATAAATGTTTGAAACTTTTGTTGCTAGCCTTTAAAATCGTACATATATTACATTACGTAAATGACAATTGTATACATGAATTTATTTAAAGAATACATGGCAATCTGCAAACAACGTATTCGAGTATAGGTTAGAATCAAGTGCCTGAATGAAATAGTTATCATCGTTTGAAGACTTAAGGACTTTGACACTCATCTATTCATCATATACAAATTTTAATTAATAAAACAACACAAGGCATAAATAAATTATATCTTGTTACGAATATGAATACTAATTAACACAAGTGCCATTTTCGCCAAAATCTCCATGATACTCGTGCACAAAATGGTGGCCGCCAGCGCCACCAATGCGATGTGAACTTTGACATGAAGTTGAGAGCGTGAAATTCAAATTTCAAAACTTATAACTAAAATAATTATTTTACTAATAATATAAGAGGTGCCAAAACAATAAAACTATATACCATTAATATAAATATAATATGCTAATATCTAAAGAAAACATAAAATCATCATAATCATTTAATAATCAAGTCAAATAAAAAATATGACAATTCAATAATAAATTTTACATACATCTTAAGTACTATTTATATATTATAATTACATATATACATTTAAATGAAATCAGTTTCTCAAATCACGAACTAAAAATTACTAATTCAATGCAAACCGAGTAATACCCATACTACGACTAGATTGTAAAATTACTCTTAAATAATATTGACTTTATTACGTTGATTTATATTTAAAATTAGTCGTCATGTCTGCAAAAGTATATAAAGATATTTAATAAAATACTTATGATAATTGAAACTTCATAATTAATAATCAACTGTAAAAAAGTAAAATCAAAATAGTTTAATATCTATAGAATAAATGAAATATGTTCATTTTGAATACATATAATATAAATTGATGTTACTTATATTCCAAATTTCAAACTGCGAATCTTGGACATAATACTTTGTTTCATCAGCAGTATATCGTAAATAATCTGGAATAAAGTATTATTTCAGAATGTCTTTAAAAATATTAATGTCTTACAATTAATTTAAAATAATAAATTGCAAGAGAAAACTTTCTCAATAGGCTTGTTTTAGTTGCAAGAAACTAATTAATTTTATATTTACTCTTAACAGTCCACAATATCATTTTTCCTAATAACGTGAATACTTCTGCATGACTATATTTGTTCTTAAATTCTAAATAAATTAGAACTAAAAATAATATAAATATAATTTTACTTAAAACTAATATAAATAACATTTTGGTATAAATACTTTGTACATCTATTGTGCATCAATACACGGGGGCACTATCTAAACTATCTAATAGTTAAGAAACAAAGAAAAATAATATCTATCTATACATATTGTAAAATATATAAAATTATGGTTACAGATTGTTATGACAACGGCTCATATAATTTTATATAAAATATTGCATACTAATGGCTTTATGTGATAAAGTCACATATTGATAAATCTAAATATAAATCAATAAATGCAAACGGTTTTCTATATTATTAGCACAATGTATTTAAAACCACAAAAACCATAATTGTGGTCTAAAATGATATCAATAATGCATATTGAACGACAATTAGATAAAATACTAGTTTACTATATTTGGCCTACTTTGGCTTTAAGACTTATTTTGTCAAAAATAGTATAAAAATTAGAGTAAAAAACATTGGTTTAAAAGTGAAAAGCGGACTTTCTCAAAAATTAATATGTAAAAACAATTCACTTAAAAAAATCAAAATTTACATAATTTATTGAAAACAAATGTTATTAAATTTACCAACGAATGCATAAGACTAAGCAAAATTTGTGAAAATTATAATGGCACAGTATTGCTATATTATCATTGGCCATAGAACTTCCATTGCTTTAAAAATGCATTTAATCATGGGTACGCTTGCATTTAAATGCTTGGTAAAATCTAGCATGGAAAATGATTGGTGAATATCTATCCCGGTGTTTAATTTAAAATACTAAAAATTAATTCTGAAGTGAATTTGAACGAGCCTTATTAGAATGTGCATGATGATCCCTGTTTCTCCAAGAGTTCAGAGTGCAAATTCCTCTTCCTCGCCACCAGTCGTTGATGTCACTATAACTTTTGTATTGGCGTGGTTCGGCGTGCAGCATTGCGCACATTCGGCACCAGAAATATGTATTTATTAATTCACCGGTACCTTTCCACCTGGGTAAAAGACAATGAAATGTATTAAAACTAGTGGTGTATGGCATCGTGCCTTAAGGCAAATTGCTGGAACTTCCCGCACCGTAATGAAATATTCGAGAAATTTTAAACGTTTTCAAATATGTTCTTGTTATATCTGAGCAAATCAAATGTAAATCATAAATCAATTTATCTGCAGAGCATTAATAATCGTCATTTCTTCTAGAATTCAATTTAAAAAAAAAACAGTTGCCTAATTTACACAAAATTGAAAAAGTGCTCCTGTATAGTCACAGTCTAAACGCATTTGCAAATAATTCTGTGCGACATTTTCACTTAAACTGTGCTTAGCTTGGCGACATTTTCACATTTTTCAATAGTTTTCACAAAATTGGAAAAGTGCTCCAGTACATAAGAGTCTAAACCCACTTGGGTAAACATTTGTGGCGCTTAGACTGTGTTTAGCCTGGGTCCAAAATCCAAAATTACAAAAATATTTTATGGAAAATAGGAAAAGATGTAATAATTTTTTATCCTCAAAAGCAATTGTTTTGTCAATACCAGCAGAAAGTTTTTTAGATAATTCAAATCGGACGCTTAGTTCACTCAAAAAATGCCATTTTTTGCACATTTAGCTTTGTATCTTCGGAATGGCGGGACCTGTCTTTGCCAAAAACTAATCACTTCTTCTCCCAATTATTACAAATTGAATGTTTTTTAGATCATTCAAATCCGATACTCCGTTCTCTCAAAAACTCGATTTGTATTTTCTGCACTCTTTGCCCCGTATCTCCGTAACGGCTGGACCTGCCTTTGCCAAAAACTAATCAGCACATCTCCCTATCAATAGGAATTGAATGTTTTTTAAACCATTCAAATCGGTTAATCGGTGCGCCCGAAAACGTGGACGAAAAAATGCGGACAAACAAAACACACACACACATCCATTTTTTCTGAGGTATGTCAAAATCTTCAGAAACCTTCAAAACGTCGAGAAATGCAAAAAGTTTCATTTTTGATTTTCGGCCCATTACTATAACTAGGGTAGTTAATATTGGAAAAAAATTATGTAAACATCAAAATAGCCCGTTTCCAAATAATGCGAATTTACAGTGGCGCCTTGGATATAGGAGTTTAGATAAGCACGTTCGTATGTCGAAGCAAATTTTTCCTTATAACTTGATGATTTAGACAATTTAATTTGTATACTAAATGACTTAAAATTTTCGGATCGAATTTAGATTTTAATTAATTTAATTTAATTTTTCGAATTTAATTTAGTGAGTAATGTTGAAAAAGTGTTATCTGAGGTAAAGACTATTCTAATATTATGTTTAATGGAGAGTTTTTTCCATGCCTAGTAAATATCGTTTTTAAAGGGTAAAGTAATAATTCCGATGTGATTTTCGCGATTTGGATTTCCAGTTCGGATTTTTGGATTCGATCCGAAAATCCACCACTAAATCCGACTAAGAAATGTAATAAAAATAGTAACTATTTTAAGAATTACCTGAAATATTCATTATACATAGCATCATCTCTATCGAGTCGATGAAGGTACTCCGCTAACTGACGGGGTCCTTCGAAATCATCGACATGAATATAAGAGTGCATAGGCGCGGCCCTTTCATAATCCTCCGGACGAGCCCCCATCACAATCGGTAAAATATCACGACTAAATAGACAAAATAGTCAAATAAAAATCAATAATTGTAAGATTAAAAAATAAATTGATTCAAAATTTATTTGTAATTTTTTACTTACCCCAGTCCATTCACAAAAAATTTTTCAGTAATATAATCTTTACAGTTTGAATTTTCGAAAGCTAAATAGAATTTGTAATCTCTATCGAGCAACTCAAAGCATCTTTCGGCATTTGCTCTGGAACATTTCATAGTACCACAGGCTCCATAGATGTCCACCTTAAAAATAGTAATAAATAATAATAATAAATCGTTACTGATGAGCAATGAGAATAATGTATTTACCAATAAATTTATTTACCTGTATATACTTTTGCAGTTCATGTGCATATTGCAATCTTCCATTTCTTGCTCCGCAATTGGAAACAAACCAAGCTACAGCCTTGGTTTTAATGGCTGCATAGTTTCGTTCCATATGTTTAACCTATAATTTAAAACAAAACCTATAATTAAACTTAAAGAAAAGATAATCAAAGTAATTCAATAAACATAGGTCGGCAGGTTGTATAGCTAAAGGAAAAAAATCAGTAGGGTAGGACGGGCCACAAGGTTCCAATTTGACTTTGAGCATTTATAATGTGAAAACCAAGCTAATTATATCGTGATAAATAACACATATAAAACAAACAACTATATGACTATGTTCAGTAAAACTGCCAGCTAATTCATTATTGTTTTTTTTTTTTTTAATTTGTCACCTGGCCCTTTTTACCCATAGGCGGGACAAAATGGGACAGCCAGGAAGCAATCAGGTCCAATATCTTATTTTTAATTTTAAGAGATTTTACAAAGTCATAGCTAAATTATTCAACTAATGCAAAATATAAACTTCATGGGTACATTTTTTATTGAGACTGTATACAATCTTGATCTGTTATTTAGTCAAAAATATTCATCAGCAGAGTTGGATAACTAATTAACTCTGATAATTTTTTTCGAACTTATTTTACTTGTTTATTTCCTATTTTTATCTTTTACACCTTTGTCAGGGTAAACGTTCAGTTGGTTCTGTTTATCCCAATCACGTGTAAACCTTTATAGACATCATACAAAAAACTGTTGAATCTTTTTAAAATTAACAATACATCTTATAAAAGAATTAAGTAAAGTACACTTAAAAATTATATAATAGTCCAGTCAATATAGTAAGTTTACCTCGGAATTCGAGGTACCCAGCTGTACGGTAGGGTGTACCTACCATATGTAGATTTTGAGATAACTTTTTAGTATCTATATACAAGTATTTACAGACTTGCAGCTGGCTATCTCGAATTCCGAGATTCTTATCTAATTTGAGCTTAAAATGACTGGACTATTTAAAGCTTCGTAAACTAAACAATAGTGCTCACTACCAGAAAAACTAACAACGAAATAAAATACTTTTATGATGGATTTTCAAATATTGCCAAATATCTCATGATAGCAATGCCGTAAGAATGAAGGTGATGTCAGGTTATACTTCTTTTGCCCTCTACTTTCAAATATTGTTGTTAAAAAATTCTTAACTTTACTTGTTTTGAGATATTAATGGTGGACCTTCAAACCTTACCAGCGGACCTTTAAGCCTCGCTCTATCCTAATATAGTTCATTTAAACTAATTTAGTGAGTATACTCAATCTTTTATTTTCTTGGCTACTAATTAACAATTATTGATTTTTTCTATTAAAATGAGTTTTTTTATGTTTCTAAAAAATTACTAGTGGTACTAGTCCAGTCATTTAAACTTAAATTAGGTAAGAATCTCGGAATTCGAGATACCCAGCTGTATGTCTGACATTTAAAGGTTGTCTCAAAACCTACATATGGTACGTACACCCTACCATATCCATATGTAGGTTTTGAGACAACCTTAGAGAGTCAATATACAAGTATTTACAGACATACAGCTGGGTATCTCAAATTCCGAGATGAACTTACTATAATGACTGGACTCAAGACAGAAAGACCGAATTCAATCTTAAGTCAGCTTTTCATTAACACATAATAATTTTAATTTTTAAAAATCTAATAAATTACCTGTTTGACCCTAGGGTCATAATATTCCCAATGTTCATAAGGGGCCACAATGTCACTGTCATAACGATAGGTTGCTGTCCAATTGAAAACGTCCGGAAAATTGATATGTTGTGTGTGATAAGGACACTCCAGAAAATACATTATCCAAATCTAAAAAGGACACAAATGATAAAAAAAACAATAATTAGATTGATTTTATAATAAACTAGATGACCCGACAGACGTTGTCCTGTACCCATGTCTACAATTTTTTAATATAATATACTAATATTTATCGTTTACCTAAAAATAATAATTATTGTTTTTTTAAATTATTCTTCACGCCAAAATTCATATACATTTATAATATGAGCAATGTTAAATGTAGAACTGCTTTAAATAAAATGATGAGTCTCAATTCCCACACTATATTGCAAATTCAAATTTTTTAAATGGTATAACATAACCATAACCATAACATAGCACTGGTACTTTATGTTGGATTAAATTAATTTAATTTTTTATTATTTAAGATATCCAAAATTGCATCTTATACTTCTCCTAATCGATGTTGTGAGGGCTGATTTGTATGCATTCATCTTTACTTTCCCATTTGATGTTCTAAAGAAATTTTTTTACGAATTTTAAAAATATTGTGGAAAGATTAGTAAAAGATGCAAAGAAATTATATATTGAAAAAAAAACCTATATTTTAATATCCGAATCTTGTGTTGGCGCCCCCTAAGGTGTGCGCTCGTATTTCTCGCATGCATCGCATTGAAGGTAAGACCTGCCCTGAATAATACTTAATTTCATATTTTAGGTAAATTAATACTGTATTTTACATTATTTTAATTTCTGGCACATCTTATCTGCTTTTTGGCAATAATAATGTAGACATTTCATTTTTCTTATTCATAATCATGAATATATTATACATATTTTAATATTGTCTACTGATAATTTTCATTTGTTTTCAATGCAAACAATGACATGTCGTTTTTTACAATTTTTTCCATTTATTTCTACAAAATTGCACATACATCCCAGTACTTTATAATCGCATACATACTAGAAAATTTCCTTAACAAACTTCAGAAAGATTTATCAAAATCCAAATAAATGTTTAGAAGGAGTATCAGTGAGTGCTTGTAATTTAATATGAACTTTATATAATAGCAATAAAGCTTAATTTGATTCTACGTTTTAGTCAGAAAACGTTTGTATGAGAAAAAGAAAAGGGCTGTTTTTAGGGGTTTCCCGGCAATTATCCGATTTTTTCTAGCCGTAAGAACCATCTTTGGACTTCAACGAACATTTTAAAAAAAGAATTGGCCAAATTGGTCCAGGCGTTGTTGAGTTATGCGCATACCAACACATTTTGCGATTCATTTTTATAGTTAACAAAAATTAATTGTAACAAAAAAAAAAAAAAAATTTATAGTTGTCAAATATCTCCCTTCCGCTTTTTTGCTCTTGGTTTATAATACAAAAAGGCGGAAGGGAGATATTTGACAACCTAATATATAATATTGCTTGTGATATTAAAGTTATTTTACCTGTTCCGGGGATCTCCGAAATCCTGGATGCGTAAAATGATCCTTGTACAGAATGGCATCGGCTTGTTGCGCCTTATCCCTATTAACACTCAACCGGCATCTATCAACCTGATGAAATAATATTTTGTTATATTATTCTTGTTTAATTCTATTATAATATTTTATTTCCTTACTGGACAGCGAGCTTGAAGAAACTGCTCCCGCCCAAGTTGAACATTCCAAGCTCCAGCTCCATTATAGAGTAAAATAGTCTTCAAATCTTCACCATCAGGATCATAAGTATCAGGAACGTGCATTAACTGATTAGTTATGCGATCTGAATAGATAAAGATGAATATCATAACGAATTAAAAAAAATTATCATTAGATTTAAATAAATATTTTATTTTTAACATTACCGGAAGAATCTTGCGATGGGAATAATCTAGTCAGTCTGCGTTTTTTCCTAGAAATCCTTCGTGATACAGGCCTCACGCTGCCACCACTCATGTACCATGGTCTCTTAATTTCTCCTATTGGTTCTTCGGTCAAACTAACTGGCTAAAACGTACAAATATGATAAAAGTCAAATTTATACAAATTTATCGACTTGGGTGAAAAAATTATTAAATGGGAATGGCAACACATTGTGACATCATACAAATTAAATATTTTACTACAGTGATTTTTTTAAATTTTCTACAGACCTGTGAAAATTCATTCTGATTCATTTGTTCCTCGAGCTCATTTTTCTGTTCGTTTCCTA
>NW_020536999.1:14603130-14649421 GCF_003426905.1 Ctenocephalides felis
TGTATCACGGAGAGGACTATTGTTTGTCAGTTTGTGCGACGATCGGCCAAGCTGTTTCTTTATAAATAGCAGAAAAGTGAAAAATTCTCGTCCACGTTTTAGCCCGCAATTCTGGATCGATTTTGAAAAATCATTTTTTCGAAAGATATTGGTTGGAAATCGTGCTGATTAGTTTTTGGTAGAGATATTTCTTGATTTTTTTGTAATAAAGTGTTAATTTTTTTTTTACGATTTTTATGATTTATTTTTTTGACGGTAGATACCATAGTCTTATAGATCATACTAAAATATTACGACCTACGTCATGTCGCTTAATGTTAAAAAATCGTCAAAGTTCGCAAAATTTAGTATCGTTTTTTTGGCATTTGTCGAAATTAGACCTTTCATCGACGTTTACTTAAAAACGCCTGAACCGATTTCAGAAATTCAAAAACCATTTGATGTTTCTCAATGAGGACTATTGCTTGTCAGTTTTGTACGACGACCTGACGAGCCGTTTCTTTGTAATTTGCAAAAAAGTGTTAAAATTTTCGCTCACATTTAAGCTCATACTACCGAATCGATTTTAAAAAACCAAAAACTGTTCGAAAGATATTAGTTGGGAATGATACTGATTAGTTTTAGGTAAAAATCTACCAAGCCGTTTTTTTGTAATTAACTGTTGAAAAAAAAATTTAAGCCGATTTTTATGGAACTTTTTTTTGGCGATATATCATGGTTTTATAGAACTTACTGAAATATTACGGTCCTACGACTAGTAGTTTAATTTTAAAAATTCAACATAGTTTGGAAAATAAGCAGTTTGTAAAAATTAAAATTAGACGATTTACTTGGTATAACGATAGAGTACTTGGTCTTAGTGAACATACTAAACCATTAAAGTCCTACGGAAACTGGTTCAATTATAAAAATTGTTGATTTCTGAAAATTTGCTTTCAGAAAATACTCCGAGTATTTTCGTTAACGTGTTCGTTCCTTTTCCATTATGTGTAATAAATCCACTCGGAATACTTTTAATCACTAATAAATGAATTTATTTTTTCATTGATTAAGTCGATTATTTACACATATCGGGAAGTTCATGTAACTTGCCTCAAGGTAAAATACCAATAGTACCAACAAATAATAATTATAATTAGTTTTTTATTATATTATAGATCAGCCTATTAAATCATTATTATATTCAAAGAATATTCAGAATTAAAATTTTTTATTTTTAGGCCTAAAGAGTTCACTGAATGTGTGGCACATATGCGGCTTTTGTCGTGGTTGCTTTTAGGATCTCTGACACACAGTGCTTTATGTGGAAATGGCTCTGGAGGTGATAATTGGAATGGTCTAAGGTTACACGGTCCTGGAGCTCATCCTGCTGCACAACCAGTTCCACAGGAAGCCAGTTGTCATATAGCTGACCATGTACAGGTAAAGATGGCGGATAAGAAATAATAATTATAAAGTTGACCAATCTTCTTTTTTTATATCAAATGTAATATTTTTTAGGTCATTCTAGCAGGTTTCGCCGAACAATCAAAGGCATCTGTAGTGCATATGTCGTCGTTATATCATGCATTCATATTGTGCCAATTGTGGACAATGTATTTAGAGCAAGGAGCAGCAACTGCTGGCCCTATAGGGCCACCAGGAGCACCTGGAGCTCAGGCCGAGGCTTGTGGTGTCACGGTCAGCATATTATTCGAATTTTGGGGAAAAGTTACCCCTTGTATACTGCAGCTAGTTTCGCACACAAAAGTGGTACATTATAAATATTATAGTGTATTGAAAAGAAAGTTATAAAATTTGTTTTCCTGTTATTTTAGTTAGCAGAAATGGTAAATTTACACTTCTTAAGCTTACTTGAAGCTTTACTGGAATGCAGATCGAGTGTTCTGAGTAAACTATTGCCATTGTGGACACCTGTTTTATATTCACAGAATATGCAGGTAAGATTTTGGATTTGTTTTCTTACTAAACTTTTGTCTCATGAATTATTGTAATATTTATATTTTTTCAGCTACCAGGTAATCTAAAAATGAGACTACAAGCTTGTCGAGATATGGCTCCAAATATATGTGTAGATGATAATTACAATTCTGTAATGTTAAAATGGTTGCTCAAATTGCAATTTAAAATGAGCCAGATCGAATTGCAATCATCGACAGCTACTCAATTCTATTCTATATAGATATTCTATATATCTAAATTCTATATGAAAGATTTTTTTGTTATCAATGAAAATGAGTGTGCCTTGGTTGTAAAATGTATGAGTTTGAAATATAAAAAATATTTATTGTTATTCAAATAGCTCTTTTAATTCATCAATGTGTATGATCATAACTAGTTGTAAGTGGCATTTTGCCCCCCAGGTAATTTGCATAAACTGCTCTATACGTGTGAATAATCATCTTAATCAATATGGAAATCATGAATGTATATATAAGTATACAGAGTTGCTGTATAGCACCATAATGTGGAAAACTATTGCAGATTATTAAATTTTCTAAAAAAAATATTAGAGTTTACTGAAAAACAAACTCGTGCCTGAAACATACACGAAGTGTTTTCTAGAACCATTTTTCGTAAGACTATAATATATTATAGTATGTTTATTAAAACGAATATTTTTTTTAATTTCCAAGATCTTTTGCACTTTTTTGCTAATTTTAAAGAAACGGCTCAGCCGATCGTATAGAAAAACTAACCAACGCAAGTGCTTATCAAGTTTTAACGAATGGCTTTTAAATTTATGAAATCAGTTGAGCCGTTTTTGAGAGAACGTCGAAGAAATGTCTCACGTCAAAAAGACGCAGCTCATTTTTTCAACCTTGGATAAATTTTTAAAATTTAAATGACGCCAACTGGGTCAACGAAATCTATCGTTATATAAAATTTCAACAAAATTGACAAAAAAAATTGTTTCAACATTTAAATACGAAGAAATGGCCTAGCAGATTTTTACTAAAAAGTCAAAGCAACAATTATTTTTCGAATTTCTAACCCTTTCCACTCGCGAATTCCGAGATTTATATGTATTTTGCCGCCGGATCGGCGACATCCGAGTGGAAAGAGTTAAAATCGATTCAAAATTGTGGGCCAAAACGTTGACACAATAATCTACCCTTTTCTGCTAATTGCGAAGAAACGGCTTGGCCGATTATTATGCAAAACTAACCAACGCGAGTCCTCGTTGAAATCATGAAATCTTGATATAAAAATGAATACGTCAAATGGTTTTTAATTTTTTTAAATCGGTCAAGCCGTTTTTGAGGAAACGTTGATTTAAAGTAAAAAATCTGTTCACACACATACATACATACACACACACTTTCCAAAATTTGGTCTCATTCGATTCAGAATGGCTTGAAAGGTCGAGGAAACATAAAATTTGCAAATAGGATTTTTTTGTGAAAATATAAACCAATATAGGAAATAATATATAATAATTATTTTATTGCCATGAATAATATTTTAGATATTTCGTATTTTATGCAAATACAGATTTAAAATATACCATACCTCTGGAACGACTGATATCAAAAATGTAATTAAATTAAACATAGATAACAAAATGTTATTGGCACATATTCACTTTTTATAATTTGAACTTGATATACATTACACTTGTATATGTTTATCGTTTTAGGAAAATACGTGCTCCAAAAACTTGGACAACATGTAATATTTTTTCATAATTAAATCAGTACACTATTTTTATCGAAACGATAATTTTACGCGTGCTAAAATGAAAATATCTATTTTTATTTTAATTCTAACCACCATTCAAATGGTGTGTTCACAAAACTTCAAACATGCATTTACTAATGGTGTTGCCATAGCTGAGTTCCTAGAAGCCGGTTTCGACCAGGAAGACATCTATGCAATAATGCAAGGAGAAATAAGAAACGTTCAGATAAAATTGGACGATTTACAAAGAAACGATATTGATAAGTATAACAGACTTATAAAATTCATAAACGATAATAGAAATCAGTTGGAATTGATGAATAGATATTCCCTAGCTACCAACTGTGGGGATGCAGTTGCCAAAGGTGAATTTATCAAAGCCGCTGAATTGTTGAAGCATGTGTTAACTTCTAATTTTGATGAAATCATTCTTAAAAGTTACAAAAATAGCACGGTAGATTTTGATAAAATTTTGAGTTTCGCCAATTTTGTGCATAAAGAAAATGATAACAAAAGTTTATTTTTGTACCAGGAGTTGTTCAAACAGTCAGCTGCGAATGCAACTTCAAGTGATTTAATGAACATGGCGACTTTTATTAAAAATCGTTACAATCAACCTGCGTGGACGGAATTGAAGAAAAATGTTTTGCACAGTTTGGTTTCAAAAGCAAGTACGGAAATTATGAGTTATTTAAACATCGAGGTAGAAAAAGTAGATAGAAAATCTTATAAACTTATCGATAAAGTAGATGGTTTGAGTCAAGAAGCAGGCTTGCAACTCATAAGTCTAATTGTTAAAAAAATCTGCAAAACCACACAATCATTGTATGTTTTGCGATATGTTTCGCAAGATTTTAAAGTGCATTTAAGAGTGCAAGGATTGATAACCCTATATGATCTAGGCGAGACTATTTTAGTACATCCTTCATATTTATTCAGGTACACCGTCTTTCACTTGGCAAGGGAACTACAAAAAGCATTCAAAGATCCTGAAATCGACGCAGAAACTGAAAAACAACTCATAATGCTCGCTGAAAGTCTTCCTGCTTCCATCAGAAGTGCTGCTTACTCCGACAAATTGTGTATACAAAATAAAAAATCCAAAAATTACCTAAAACTCGCCAAATATAAGATCAATGATAATTGGCAAACTTATTTATCCTTAGGAGATACCTCTTATGAGAGATCAAAATGGACATTTGAACGTCGTGCTTGGTATTTTTTTGATGTTGTGATACAAAATAGTCATTCCAATAGTCATATCAATTTTATGAACATAAATGGTTCTAATTCGACAGATCCTATATCTTTTGTTATCGAATGTCGTGATTTTAGTGAAGGTTTATATTTGAGATTGATGAAACCTGGAATAACGCAGTATATACGGGACGATGAAGGCGAACTGGGATTCTCTATGCTGAAGGATGATTTTGCGAAATGGATTTTCAAATCATGTTAAATGTATTTTATTTATAACATAATGCATAGTGATAAATATAAATTAGATCAGTTTTTTGTTAAAAATAAATACAGTTAATACAAGGTTATAACCGTTACTTTAGCATTACATGACTATATATAACTAGTTTGTGTTTTATTACATTAAAATAAATGGCTTATCGTATTTTTTATTCCATAGGACAAAATCATTATTAACTTCCCGTAGGGTAAGTTATTGCAATCGTCCAAAAATCAAAATTAAAAATTTTTACATTTCTTCACGCTTTAAAGGTTTCTGAACATGTTGGCATACCTCAGAAAAATGGATTTTGGCATACCTCACGTTTGGATATGTGAGTGTGAGTGTGTGTATGTATGTATGGATACAATTTTTCGTCTACGTTTTTGGGCGCGCGGTTCAACCGATTTGAATGGTTCGAAAACATTCGATTCCTATTGATATGGAGATGTGCAGATTAGTTTTTGGCAAAGGCAGGTCAAACCGTTTCGGAGATGCGGAGCTTAGAGTGCAAGAAATAGAAATCAAGTTTTTCTGAGAGAACGGAGTATCCGATTTAAATGGTCCAAAAAACATTCAATTTGCAATGACGTGAGAAGTGGTGATTAGTTTTTGGCAAAGGTAGGTCCAGCCGTTTTGGAGATGCCAAGCTAAATATACAAAAAATGATTGTTTTTGAGAGAACAAAGCATCCGATTTGAATGATCCAAAAATCTTTCTGCTTGTGTTGACAATTGCTTTTGAAAAAAAAAATGTTTGTAAATCAAAAATAATTCAGATCATAATTTCAATTTGGCTAAAGTTCTAAAGCTAACTTAATACTTTAAATAAATAATTCTAACATTGTAATTCAGTTTATACAATTCTTATAAATATTAGACAATGTTACAGTATTTATAATAATCTATTTGAAAACATTTAATGTTCCTTGAATTTTTCAATACGGTACGGTAAGTTTCAGCAATTTGCCTTAAGGCACAATACCATACACCACTAGTTTAAACATAAATCAGAACTCTATACTTTCTTATGCCTTTTGAATTTCATAAAAAACTAGTTGTAAGTAGCATTTTGCCTTAAACTTCCCGATACGTATTCCCGTAAATAATCTTGATAAGTAAGAATTGAGATCCAGCTAATTGGATAAAATTTAAAACTGTTATTTTAAAAATAAAATTTCCGATTTTGCTAAAGAATAATCTGTCTAATTGATTGATGTCTTTCAAACATACCTATAATACCTGTTAATTACAAAAAAACGGCTCAGCTGATCGTTGCGCAAAACTGACGAACGCTAGTCCTTATCGAGTTTCATTTTTGAAATGGCGTTTAAATTTTTGAAATCAGTCCAGCAGGTTTTGGAAAAATTTCTACAAAAGATAAAAAATTGGCTCACATATATACTCACATTGTTTGTTTAAATTTGGTGTCATTCGATTCAGAATGACTCGAGAAAACATAAAATTGGCAAATCGGATTTTTTTTGCAAAAACCACAAATTTCTCCTTCGGGAAGTTAATTATAAATAATTACTTTTTGGTAACATTTGTTATTATAAACAGATAAGAGTACGGAATTTTTGTATTTAAACTTTCAGGGTTTTTCTTGCACATTTTGATAAGATATCTCTTCATCATTTGTTATACATAAAAAATCACCTTTTAACCTTCTGATATGAAACATGGAATGAAATGAACTATTTTAATTATTCATAGATTACTTGAAAAAAATATTCAAAATTTGGAAAATAAATCAAAATACAAAGAAAACAAAAAATAAAAAAATCATGATTTTCAAAAGTCATTTTTTTTCAAAAATTTCAAAATTTCTCAAAAATCTAATTTTTTCAAAGTTTTGCAAAGTTTTTTTTAATTTAGTTTTCGGTATGGAAAGTTCCCGCAATTTACCTTAAGGTACGATGCCATACACCACTAGTTAAATTTAAAAAATTAGCTTTGTATTAAATTATTGTCTTGTAGTTTTATCAACTATAAAAGAGTCGACTAATGTATGAAAGACTTATTAAAAAATTATTTGGTTTTAAAAAACATCATTATGTTTATTTAGAAAATTTTCATTGCCAACTTATAATTATAAATTACAATAAAAGATCTATTTTATATAAATAATATATTTCACCATATTTCACCGTATCTACCTAAAATATGAGATGAACTGTGATTCTTATTTAGAACATGCTTTCAAAATCCATTTCGAGAACTCATCTTTTGCCACAGAATATTTCAGTTGTCTTTCATCATCCCTTAAATATTTTTGATCGTTTGCAAGTTTAAAATAGAATCCCTCACTAGAATCATGACATTCTATAGAATAATATGATTCATCAAAAACAAACTGTTTTGATTGGAAATTTTTCATACTAAATACAATTATATCTAAATTCTGAAAATAAAATTGCCATTTCAATCGATCAGTAGTCGGATCGCCTTTCGAAAGATAAATATTTCGATTTCCCAATTTCGCAACTTTTAAGTAATTGTTAGTCATTTTATTCTGGATACAAAGTGAAGCCGAATAAACTGCGCCTCTGATTGGTGAAGGTATATTTTCTGCAAGGGCTGTTACTTTATTTTTAGTTTCCTCGTCAATTTCAGGTTCTCTGAATGTTTTTCCAAGATCTACAGTAAGAGAGAAGACGTATTTGTAATTCAGTTCATCATGTTTCTGAAAATCGTACAGTGTGGAAAATCCTTGAACCCGTAAAGGCAAATTTAAACATTGGCTAAGGAACTTTCTAATCCGCCATTTCTGGATATCATTTTTCCAAAGTTGTTGAACAATTTCACTAACAAGCTGCAAACCAGCATCGTGATTCAGTTCATCAACTTTATCAATAAGATCATAAGATTTTCTATCAATTTTTTCTACTTCGATATTTAAGTATCCCAGAATTTCTGCACTAGCTTTGGAAACTAGAGAATTCAAAACATTTTTCTTCAAGTCGTTCCATTTATAAATGTTGTACCGATTAAGAATGAAAGTCGCCATGCTCATCAAATCACTTGATGATGCGTTGATAGTCGATTGCTTAAACAATTCTTGATATAAAAATAAAGTTTTATCGTCATTTTCTTTATCTACAAAATTAGCAAAATCCATGATTTTCCCAAAATTTATTGAATTACTTTTATAACTTCTATAAATAACCTCATCGTAGTTAGAAGTAAAAACAAATTTCAACAAATCACCAGCTCGGTCAAATTCTCCTTTTGCAATCACATCACCACAACTGGCAGCTAAGGATCTGTTTAGCAATTCTTGACGTTTTCTATTTTCATTTATAAATATCAATAATTTTTCGAATTTTTTGACGTCATGTTTTTTCAAATTATCCATTTTGTCCTGGAGGTCTTCAAGATCTCCTTGCATCATGGACTGGAAGTCTTCCATATCAAAACCGGCTTCTAAAATCTCGTTCAAAGTAACTCCATTATTCGTTGGTGGTTCCACAATTTGCAAATGGGAATTTTGAAAATTTATTAGGAATAAAATGAATATAAAAACTTTCATTATTACTACATAAAAATTATGCAAAAATAATACCAATATTGCAAACTAAATTTTTCATTTCAAATAATAATAATAAAGTAAATGTATAAAAATCTATATGTTTTTATATAGATTATTTTTTACCATTTCTTATCTTTATGCCAGAATTTAGCAGAGCAAGCCAACATTTTTATGTAGGAAACGATATTTATTAATAACGTTTTTGAACAAATAAAGTTATAATTAAATAATGTGATTATTTGCAAAATAATTCCATGATTTTATAAATTTTATACACATAGTTCTACCGCTTCAATATTTAATGTTACCAAATTAATATTTAAATAATAAATAATTAACCTGAGTTTTTAAATACTATTCTAAACGACTTCGGATGACTTTTTTTTGACCTGAATTCCTAGAGGTCAATGTCATAGGAAATTCTGATAATTAATCAAAAGCATAATAAAACGTTATACTCTTAGATAAGGATTTTAATCCAATTTTTGTTATTTTTTATATATTGAAAATATATCATAAATATATATAAAAAAACTAGTGGTGTATGGCATCGTGCCTTAAGGCAAATTGCTGGAACTTCCAGTACCCTAATGAAATATTCGAAAAATATTAAATGTTTTCAAATAGATTATTATAATGATTTGAAGTATTGTAAGTGATGTTTAGAACTATTTTTCGATATTCAAAATTTTTTTTTACAAAATTAGAAAAGATTTTTCCCCAAAAGCAATCGTTTCGTCAACACAAGCAGAAAGTTTTTTGAATCATTAAAATCGGACGCTTAGTTCTCTCAAAAACTGCCATTTTTGAACATTTAGGTCTGTATCTTCAAAATGGCTGGACCTGCCTTTGCCAAAACCTAATCACCTCTTCTCCTAATCATTACAAATTGAACGTTTTTTAGATCATTTAAATCGGATACTCCGTTCTCTCAAAAACTCAATTTGTATTTTCTGCACTTTTTGCTCAGTATCTTCGTAACGTCTGGAACTGCCTTTGCGAAAAACTAATCAGCACATCTCCCTATCAATAGGAATCGAATGCTTTTTGAACCATTCATATCGGTTGATCTGTGCGCCCGAAAACGTGGACAAAAAATTGTATCCAAACATACACACACACACACATCAATATTTTTCTAAGGTATGCCAAAATGTTCAGAAACCATCAAAACGTGAAGAAATATAAAATTTTCAATTTTGATTTTCGAAACAAGTTTTACTATGTGTCCCCTTCCCCTATACTTGTCCTTTCCTTTTTTTATTGTGTGATAGGGCCCTAACACTACAATGAAAACATCATATGGCAACACTTTCAATTATGACAACAGTGTTGTAAAAAATGTCTGTCAAAATCATATTTATTTCATTGTAAAACATTTATATCAAAATTATTCAAATATTTTCAAAATGCGCTTAAAACGTGAACCAAAATGAAATTTTTACTAATATAATACCAATGACAATCAAAATTTAAGGTATTCAATTAATAATATCCTGATTTCTTTTATGCGCAATTATTTATACTTTTTATGTAATATAATTAAATAAAGTTTTGAAATTAAACGTCCAAAAGATAAATAAAAACTATATAAATTTAACGTCTTTATTCTTAATTTTGAATCTATAGTATCTATCAAGAAATCTAACTAAGTCCTAATATCTTTCTTCTTGTAAGAAAAATAATTTATACTTTTGGAAACATGATTAAATATTATGTAATATTTGTTTTATGAATAGTCAAACATACGTATTTACAATAATTTGAACATTTTTGTAATTATTTGTTACGATTAATAATTTTATAATTAACAAAATTTCCATAATATTATTGATTCGTTACAAAATTGACATTATTTGTTTATACTATATTTTGATTTTTTACAGACTATGAGTTCCCAAACAAGCATTTACCACGAGCGGCAAGTAAGAGAATTATGTGCTTTGCATGCTCTAAACAATCTATTCCAAGTCGAAGGTTTTTTCAATAAAAGGGAATTGGATACAATATGTAATTCCTTAGCACCAGATGTCTGGATAAATCCACACAAATCTGTTTTAGGATTAGGAAACTATGATATTAATGTAATTATGGCTGCTTTGCAAACCAAAGGATTCGAAGCAGTTTGGTTTGATAAAAGAAAGGATCCTAGTCAATTAAATGTTCAAAATATTTGTGGATTTATACTAAATGTACCTTCTGATTACAAACTCGGCTTTGTAATGCTTCCTTTAAGGCGAAGACATTGGATAGCTATTAAATCTATAAGAGGAACTTTTTATAACTTAGATTCAAAGTTGACCTCGCCACAGCCTATAGGAAGCGAAAGTGAATTAATTGAGTTTTTAAAAAGCGAACTGCGAAATAAGGAAAAAGAATTATTTATTATAGTCAATAGTGAAACTGCTAAATCTCATAAGTGGATGAACAATATTAATGAACAAAATAACTATGTCATTTGAATTGACATAATATTCTATATAATACATAATATTCATATTAAATAATTTACATAATACGTGATTATAACATAATTCGACCAAGTTAACTATGTGATGATCTTATTATTTTAAAATAGTTTATTTCTGAAAGCTTTATTGTCATTGATGAAAATAGTTCATATTCTCTCAAAGATTTAAAAAATAATTATGTGGCATATTTGCATATGACATAACTATTGGAGAGTATAGAAAAACTATAATAATTGTAGTCCGAAACATAAACAATTATTTCCTAATCTATCTCTTCATGATTTCAATATTTAATTCAGACTGTTCATATATTTCTTCAGATATTATAAAATTTCTATCCAAATATTAACAGAAAGGCTTAAGTATTAAACATTAATTGTTGATTCATTTTTTCAACAACAATTTTTAATTTTAATTATTTGTACTTAATTTACCTAACAGCAAAAAAAAAGTTATGACCAAATGTAAATGTTTTTGTGTTTGATGTCTTAAACTGAGACTGTATCCTAAATTATTTAAATTATAAATAAGAGCTTCAACTAATTAAAATAATAAATTAGATGGTGTCTTTTATTTATAGAGGTTGATAGAAACCATATAGTGAAAATTTTGATTTTGTATCAAATTTTTAATATTATTCATAAGTTTTATTGATTTATCTATAATTGCAGTTGTAATCCTGCTGAATCTACTGAAAATAAATGCTCATAACAAATGTATTTTTTATTACTATTTTGCAAAGCAACAGTTCAATAGAAAAAATATTTTATATGTACATTTAAATTTATTATTTCTACATTGAATTGAAGGCAAATTTTTAACAATAAGAAAAAAATATTTTATATGGATTATAAACTTTTTATTACTCCGGCATTAAATTATGTTAATGAGTTTTTATAAAAAAAAGTTCAGTTACAAAGTGTTTTTGTAATTTTTGTGCTACATTATTAAAAATCATTTTATGCATTTGGATATGTATAATAAATATGCAACTCAGAAATTAAAGTAGTTTAGTTTATAAATCTAGTACCTAATCAAATATTATTGTAACTGAGATTTAGAAGTGTGCTTCATAATTTGTTGCACGAAAAGGTAAGCATTTACTCACAATCAGTATTTTAAGATCTCAATTATCACGGTGTTTTATGAATATTTTCTACAAATAAAAAAGCTCATTATACAAATAGAGTTTTTATGTAGTTAAAATACAAAACGTCTTCGAAATTCTATAATTTTTCTTACTAGTACTCAGAAATGTGTATGGTAGTTAGTTTTGAGGTTGCAGATAATGTATACAATTTTTTAATTCAAAGGGATGAAAAATCAGTAAAAAAAAAACAATTAAAATGTTTATTTTACACGTTTCGATATATGATGCTATGTGTCATCATTAGCAGATATTGAACATTGAAGATTACATTTAAAAACGATCTAACGTATTTTTACAATGTATTACACACGATTACAATTTAACCGAAAGTTTAGTGGTAATTAGCTCGTATTCAATAATGCAATTTTTTTATTGTTCAAAGTGTTTGTGTCGTTTATGTAGTACTATTTCGTTTGGATGTCTCAGCCTCTCGGACTAATATGTTTTTATGCGCAAACGCCATATACGAATAAAGAATGATTCAATGAGTCATTATAAATATATTGTTCTATTATAAGTCTGAAATATCGTTTCTGAATTGTTGGGGATATAGCTCAGCGGTAGAGCATTCAGCTGTATTCAGAAAAGAAAGGTCCCAGGTTCAAATCCTGGTATCCCCGAAACTTTTTTTTATTTCTTATTTGTGAAATTTATAAAATTGTTACTTATTGATACGGCCGGCTCACCTGACTTGGATATTTATTTCTAGTACTAATACAATTGACACTTTTATATATTTTATTAAATGGTCTAATTTTTAAATGTAATAAAAAAAATGTATAAATGAGAGATAAATGCTTACTTACAGGACTACAAAATCCAATTCCCAAAATTACTCAAAGTTTGCACTACCACTACCAAATTTTATTTAAAGTATAAATATTAGCAAATTAAGTATTTAAAGATTTAGACTTTTTTTTCATTTCACGTTTGTTTATATGTAAATATATATGTATATTGATCACTAAACATTTATATTTTGATTTTTATCGACATTAATTAATACTTAAGTAACTGTCAAAATTCATTGCGCTTTACACGTCTTTTTAATTTACAATGGATTTATAATCAAAAATCTACCATGGTTAACAATATGAATTTGTTTCAAATTTATAATATATAATATCATTTTATATTCAATAACTACATTACTATGTACTTATATTTAATGTTAATGACAGTTAAATAAATTAATGTGATTTATTTAACTGTCATTAACATTATTTTGGTACTAACGTTCAACTTCACTCGAATGGTTCCTTGTTTGAATCCTGGCGCCCTAAATGTTTTTATTTGAATTTGAATTTTTAATTTCCTCTATAATTTAATTTTATTAACTATTCTCTATTATATTATTGAATGCGTAATACTTAATTTTTAATTCAAAAATTATTCGAAGGATTTTTAGTAATATTTAAAGTTGTTTTTATACATTTTTTATGTATTTTTCGTATGTCAATGATTGATGAATTTGACCAACTATAAAAACAATTATATTTTCAGTTTTTATGGAAATTTTCTTTACTTTTTAGAAGCATTTTCATTTGTGGTGTTTAAAATTTAAACTGTGTATATAGGCAGAAGTGTTTGTTAAGTATTTATTTAAATTTAAATAAAAAAAATATGACGGGGACACCAGGATTTGAACCTGGGACCTTTCAGTGCATATCAGTTGAACGCTCTACGGCTGAGCTATATCCCCGGTGAGGCGTTCTGCCTATATTGAAGTTACAAAGTACATATTACTCATTCCAGTTTTAAGTGAACGATTAGATATGTGTATTTTATTTTTTGTTCACTGTATGATAATAACTAACTTTTTGAAGATCCACCATAAAATTAATTTAAAAGTAAATAGAATTTTGTTAGTAAATGAACTGCCAGTTGAGTTATGTCTGATGCTGATATCATATCATACATATATAAATTTTCTATGTTAAGACATTATTTGAAATTATGAAAGTTAATATTAACTTTGTTAATATATTTATATAATCACACAGAAGTTTACGTTTTAAATATGCAAGGTTTCATACATTTTGATAATTTAAATTTTATTTCAAATTTTGCTTATAGTTTTGTTACTTGGCAGCGTATTAGATTTTTATTTGAACTATCCATTGGAAGAGTTATTAAAAAAATTCAATTGTATCAGAATATCATAAATTATATATAATTGATTATTAAATACATTCATGCGTAATGAATAATGTTTATTTTTTACAGAATTTCAAATGTTTGATCTTTGTAAAATGTCCATACTGAAATTAAGATTTTTACATCTAAATATATTAAGCCAGTGTTAAATAAATTAATCATTCTTTAAGCTTTTATTTCAAATAATACATTGATTATTTATTAAAATTACTATATGTAAAACATGCCCCATTGTACTGTAACAACTTGCTTTTTAATATTCAGTCTTCTCAATGAATAACTTTCTATTATCTTTGTTCTTGTTGCATACTTCATATTTTGTGACACCTGATATTTTTGCAAGTAATTATGTTTAAAAATCTTACTCATTTCACACATTCATTGACTTACATTTGATCTGAGCAACTTCAACAGTAATCAACATCTCTCTCTAATACATTATTTGAAAACTATAGAAAGCGCTGAAAAATGTTTTTCGATAGTATATAATATGTAGGCTATCAAAGCAGCTATAGTTATGAAAACAGTCCACCAAACTGTAATAAAACTATACCGGCCACATTTTTGAACGCATGATAATTCTTGAGACATAATTTTTATTTTTAAGGCAATATGACACTTATAAATCTTATGTTTTATTTGCTTTAAAACAAAAACACTATCAATTGATAATGACATGTACATTCATTTCTATTTATATTTGTTTAGGCAATAAATTAATGAATGGAAAATATTTGAATCAGTTTATCAATTTAGATTGAAAGTTCTATTGCATTCTTCTGTGACAAAAGTACAACTTTATATTATCGTAAACATCTATGATTTCATTACCAAAATGATCATCAGAAAAAACAGTGGAAACTTTAGTATGTCAGAATATTATCATATTTAGTCTCTTTATTAATACTATTATTTTAATTATTATTTATTCATTCATTTATTCTATTTCTTTTCTTTAATTTCCTTTATTCTATTTTTTTTTTTTCTTTTTGATTTTGATTTTCAATACCATAACTTTTAACTTATAGATTGTATTGTAATCTGATTGTTAAAATTAACAGAAATAAAAAAAAAAAAATATTTAGTCTCTCAATACTATAAAGAACAAAATAATAAAGTCCACATTAGTCTTTCAGTAGTTCAATGCTTATCATTTTACATGATATAATTAAAAATTATATATTTTTATAAGTGTTTCTGAATGTGTTTTCCAAATTCATCCTTTTCTAAAAATGTATCACTACAAAAAAGTGCATTTCAAAAGCTTTTCTTTATAATGGAGTTTCATATGTTTTTTTAAGCCATACAAGCCAGTATACGTTTTATCACAAAGTTTACATTCATAAGGCCTTTCCTCGGTGTGAACTGTTATGTGTGATTTTAATTCCTGAATATCACCAAAAGTTTTATCACAAAATTTGCAATAAAAAGGCCCCCCAGTATGAATTTGAATATGTCTTTCGAAGGTCCTTTTTATTGCAAATTTCTTCTTACAATACATACATTCAAATGCCCTCATTTCAATATGGGTATTCATATGCCTTTTTAAAATCTCCCCTGTGGAATATGCTTTATCGCAAAGTGAGCATATGTGTTGATTTTCTCTAGCGTGAATTTTGGCCATGTGGACATGCATAGAAATACAATTTGCAAATGTTCTATTGCAAGTTTCACATTTGTAAGTTTTTGTTGCATGGTATTTAATATGGCAATTCAAGCCATTTTTAGTTGAAAAACTTTTATCACAGTGTGTACATTTGAATAAGCTTTTTTTGGCTGCACGAAAACAATTGGTGTGATAAAACTTTGCAATTTTATCAAGCAAATTGAATGTTTCCTTACAGATTCCGCACTTATGTAATTTTTCCTTAGGCTGGAATATATTTTCATTTTCAACACTTTCTTGTTTGATTTCATTCAATATGTTATTCGTTTCAAATTCACTATACTCATGTTTGATTTCTTCTTCTATTGTTACTTCAGATTCCATAAATCTTTTCAAATAAACTTCATTATCAAAGTATGGTTCTAATTTAACATTTACTGCATTTTCCTCAGGATCAATCATTTCTTGTTTAACTTGGGTCTTTTCAAAGGCAAAATTTATTATTTCAGTACTTTCCGCCATTGTGTGGTGAGTGATATTTTTGATTTTGCATTAATGTTACCTATTGCCGTAAGACGTTAAAAGAATTATAAAATAAATATAACTTCTAACTACATAAATAACTGAAATCATATAATATAGTCATTTATGCATCTGTCACTAAATTATTATTTTGCAGCGCAATGTTTTTCTTGAAATGTCAAAAACATAATTCGTTTTTATTTTGGTTATGTTTTGTTGCTTTTATTATAGTTATTCATTATTTGTAGAAATTTCAATAAAAATTATAAATATTCATTCATTTATAAATATTCATTACTTATAATGCTATTATAATCTAAGTTCACTTTGATTTGAATTTTTTGTTTTGTATTTTTAACACATAAACGCCATCTTGTATTTATATTGTATTTGTTGAAATGTCATCTGTCATTATTTATTGATCTAATTCAATTTTCATGTATCTTTATTAGATAAATAGTAAACAATAGGAAAGAAACTAAATGTATTAGAACTGATCATTTTTATGGGATCTTTAACTTTTACTGAATTACAGTTATTGAAGAATTTTGATAAATTTCATGAAAAATGTCAAAAAACGATGTAGTTAGTCAGGATTCCAATTTTATTAAATGTGAAACAACAGGTATGAAAAGATTTGAATATAGTACTTTTCCTATTCAAACTATTTTACTAATGAAACGCTTGTTCTAATATGTAACAGATTTGCAAAATTATTTTTTTTTACTATATGTTTCAAAAATATTAAAATTAATTAATTTCGAATATGAAACATATGAACAATAGAGAACTCCCACCTGGTGTTTGATTGTGATTATTATTAATGATTAATTAATGCGGATTTTAATATATTGTATATGAAATTAATAAAATTGTGAAGGTAATAATGGCTAATAATGTTAAATCCGAAATTGTTTCCATAGATGTTGAAAAGGATTTGTCAAAACGTGATAGAGGAATTAACAGAACAGAAATAGAAGACAATGCAACAAATACTCTAGCAGGATCACAAGCTGCTGTCAAAACAGAAATAACTTCTGACCATACTGAAACATATAATAAAAGATCTCAAGAAAATGGGGAACATAAAAACATAGCTTTAGAAACTTATATGGAAGATAATACAATTGAATCATCCGAATCTAATGATGATACTATTATGCCAATTGAAAACTGTGTTGCAACAATTGGAGAAGAAACAAATGATAGTACACCACAAACTAGTGGTGTCACTGAAGGTTTTTTCAATATTAACAACCTAAATAAGGGTCAAAATGAAAAAGTGTCTCGAAGAAAAGTTAAGTTAGTTGTGAAACGATATGAATGCTATATTTGTAAAAAATCTTTTGCTCAAAGTAGTCAATTAACATATCATCTACGAACGCATACAGGTGAGAAACCTTATGAATGTGATGTATGCAAGAAGGCATTTACTCAAAGAATTCATTTAACTACACATTTGCGCATTCACACTGGTGAAAAGCCCCACGAATGTGATATATGTAAGAAGTCTTTCACTGACAGAGGAAATCTAGGACGGCATGTAAAATTACATGTTGGTATGAAACCATATGAATGCGATATATGCCATAAATCCTTTGTGCAAAATAGTCATTTGACAAGCCATTTGAGATCACACACTGGAGAGAAGCCCTTTGAATGTGAATTTGCAAGAAAGGATATTCTCAAAGGTATTTATTGACCATACATTTGCGCTCTCATACAGGTGAAAAACCTTACGTTTGTGAAATATGTCAAAAAGCATATAATGCTTTAGGAAATTATACAAAACATTTAAAAACTCATTATGGGGAGAAGAAATTTGAGTGCAATATGTGTGAAGAATCATTTACACAAAAGTATCAATTGAGTATTCATCTTCGTACTCACACTGGTGAAAAAGTTTATGAGTGCAGTGTTTGCAAAAAAACCTTTTGTCAAAATCGTACATTAACAAATCATATTAAAAAACATTTTACACAAACATTGCGTGAATAAAATCAGTTCAATGTTGCAAGTGAAACACTCATACATAGTTTATTCAATTATGTTTATGTTGAGGTTTAGAGTGAAAGAAATATTATGATGAAATGGATGAAATTATAGTAGCTACTCATCAGAACTTAAAAATATATGTTAGTGAGTGGGTGTATTTATCAAAATGTATGTAAAGAAGTAAATTGTAAGCAAGGAAGAGAAAATGAGTAAAAATGTGGTATTTCCATACCTTGAATTTGCCTTTGCTATTATATATATATTTAAATTTTACGATTAAATTATTTCTGACTAGTTTTGGTAATCTAAAAATGCATAAACATGTATTGCATGTTGGTGATTAGAATAAAATAATAACAAGCAAATTAATATATTTCAAAAAGAATCTTTTTCAAATTGACAGGAAAATCTATGCTATAAGATAAGTAAAAACTCGAATTTTAATAGAATATAATAAGAACAATAAATTATATATAATGAATGTCAAGATTTAGAAAATAAATAATTAAATTATTTTAATAAAAAGAGAATCATGGAATTAAATTATTAATCCTAATTTGCAATGCAAGCTAGAAGAGAAACTACGTTATGTTTCATATGTTGGGTATTAATGAAAATATATTTTACATTGTTTACATGTTTCCATATTCATGTTACTATGTTAAATGCATAATATATCTAAAATCTTTGTATTACATCAGTTTAATATGTGAAATCATTGCATTATCTATCAAAATGCAAATGGATATTATAAATTGCAAAAAAATCAGGATTTTTCTTTATAAATGACATGATTAGTAAAATATACTGGAAACAATATTGTAACGATTGGTGATTTGAGGTAACCTCTAGTTATTATTATAATAATAGCATCGCTCCTCAATACGAGGGGTTACTTTAGCACTCCATTCGTCCGCTAAAGTACCTGTGATAACCTATAGGTTACTTTTATCAAGAAACCTATTTAATGATTTATAATAATTACAAGTATTTGTGGACATGACTGTATTTGCAAACAGCCATGTTCCCTAATCATTTTTATTATTATACTATTGTGGAATTATGGGTACGTGGTATACTGGTATATGTGGAAAATAGCTTATGTTTACATAATCTAACCTTTAAGCTGGAATTGTCTTCTTGTAGCACCACATACACACAACTAACACTAACGTTATTACATGGCGATAATAATATTTAACATCGTTACAACATGCACGTTGAACTGTCGAAAAAGTCACTAGACGAAATATACATGAAAATTTAAAAAAAGTACAAATAGGATAGAATGATGAAAAAATTTAATTCAAATAATATATTAGAATAATTTCGTTAAATTATCTGTATGTGCTTTGAAAGTTGATTTTACTTTGGCTTGAAGTTTGCAATGAAACCAATGTAATATTACGAAATTATTACAGTTGGCGGTCCTGTTATTATGATTTCAAGTTACGTTATTTTAAATAATAAGTTATTGTTTTTATTAAGCAAAAATTTTTTTTTCATTTATGTGATGATGAGGAAATGAATTGTTACTACTTTTCTACAAAAATTAATCTTTTGTGAAAATTTACACTTGAATGACTAGATAAAATGTGTTGAAAAAATTACAAGTTAATAACTCAATTATATTGCACTCAATTATATTACTTTATTTCTGAGGTTAAAATTAAGTATATTTACAATCTCTACGTTAAAGTATCATTTGGAGCAATCTACTAAAAGTTTTATACAAGGCAGAGTTATATTTAAATTAGGAGTAGTTTAATAGAAATAACCATTGAGATTTGATTGATCATTTGAGATGTGTGTGAGCACATTGAATGGTTTTCTAAAATTAGTGTCTATATACAAACATTCACAAATAAATCAGTTATGTGTTATAAATATATTAAATAATTTAGGCAGTGAATTTCCCATAATCAAAATATACTGTCACTTGCTTCGATATTATTAAACAGTACAATTGGCCTACTATTAAATATTACTAAATATTATAAACTCAACGCCTACATTTGATTTTATCACATTACTCCAAAGCCCAACTATATGCTTCTAATTCCCATGTGCATATTTTATTATGCAAATTTCAGTTTATAATTTGATTGGCATGCTCAACCCAAATTAACATCTTCGAGATGCTTATCTCATAGAAATGTTCTAATATTGCACTCGCAAACCATATTCAATTTACTGCTTTCATCGAGTGGTTCACCGGGATGATGACTAATATTGAAAGAACTTTGTCAAATATCTCACATTTCTATGTTTTACTTGAAGAATGAGTACTGATATGAGACTCTAGTGCAGGTTTTCCAACAATTATTTTATAGCAAAGATCACATTCATATTTATTTCCATCTGTATGTATATTGTAATGGTTGATAAGTAATTCTTCCCGTACAAAACATTTGTTACAAATTATACATTTGAAAGGCTTTACAGTGTTATGCGATTCAATGTGAATATTTAATAAAAATTCTTCGCTAAAAACACTTTCACATGTATCACATCTATATGATGAATTTAAACTGAGTGTTTCTTTGTGAATATTCTCCCTAATTGGTCTCATTCTGTTTACTTTCTCATCAGATAGTTTTTTCTTAGAAACAAAACCATTTGAACGAAAATTATTAAATTTTCTAACAAACTCTTTATATCGTTTGTCATAGAAATGACTTTTATAAACAGCATCCTTTCTTTTGATTGCGCTATTCTGATTTATGTTAGAATTTGTATGTATATTAATACATCTTTCATTATCAGAATTGTGATCAGTCACTTTTTGACTTGGATGTGTTTTATAGTCTGTTGCATTCAATTCCGATTCAAGAAACTTTCTATTATTGCTTTGTTCATCGGAAATAATTTTATTGCTTACACATTTTGATACGTCAATCGAGTAACATTCAGTAATGATTGGAAGTTTATATACATTTTCTGAATTGCATTCAAGTTCAATTTGCCCATGTAATTCATTATCACTACAATCTGGTTCTTTCTTAATTTCTTTACAATCATAATCATTTGAAATTTGTTTTGAAATGTCCCTATGTTCTTTTATGTCCGAATCATAATCATGGTTTGTTTGAATAACAACATTATTTGCATATTTCATTTCCAAAGTATTTAAATCAGATTCCGAATAACAATAGGGTATCTTGTGAAAATTGCTAGAATTAGTCTCTAAATGATATGTATTTATTATTTTTATTGTTGAATCATTTTTAATGTCAGGTATATGTAGCAAGTTGGACTCGGATGTTATTTCGTCATAATTATTTTTATCATCATCAGAAAAAGCTTCTATTTTAATACATTCATTTGCTCTAGTATTGTTATACAAACTGTTAAAAAAATAATTATTTTCATCTGGTGCATTAGTATTATACTCGATTTTTATCTCAGATTCTAAAAACCTTTCAAGGCAAGTTTGTTTATCAGGAGATTGTATCTGAGTCTTGCTTTCATTCTCAATGGAATAATCTATCTCTTTTTTTATATTTTTTATAATTGGTTGAATATCGTGCTCAATATCACGATCAAATTTATTTTGGTCTTTTATAAAAACAGGTAACTTCAATAAATCTTTATAAGTGTTAATTAAGATTGGATCCAAAGGATGTAAATCTTCATCTTGAAATATATTAGTTTGTTCCGCAGTTAGTAGATTCTTGTATTTAGATTCATGGATTAAGAAATCTGACAAGGAAAAAAAATTGAAGCAGGTTCTTTCGTAATTCTTGTTTTGTTTGCCATATTTGCTTCCTCTTTTAACACTGGTTTTGGTTCGAGAGTTATCTGAAAATATTCAAAATTATTAATCATGATAATAAATCTAAAATAATGATATTGTAAAGTTATCGATAACTTTTTAGTATACATAGACGAGCTGATATTGTAATATTATTACATTATTGAGAACGAATTCACAAATTAGGGTTTTTAATTGACATTAAAATTATGTGGCTAGCAAATTAAGTAAAATAGTAGCAACAAAAAGATAGGTTAACAATTCTAGGCAAAATATACATTTTGAAAATATTAAAATCTATAAATATTTTCATTATAAAAATAGAATTAATTTTCTATGGATGTTCATTCACCTGATTTCATATTTTTGTTGACTTTATGCCTTCTTCTAGACATTTTCAACTTGCCTTTTTAATATGAATTTAAATAAAAGAATTTAGACCTTATTTAAGGGGCTAATTTTAACTAGTAATTATTTACTCCAGTTGTTTATTATTGTGCTAATAGTTAGTACTATACCATAAATGTTAAATATTTTTTTTTTTTTAAAAAAAAGAAACAGACGTCCGCCCCCTACTGACTCAGTCAACTGAACTGAACACCGAGGCATTAGCTACTGATTTGAAGTTGTTTATTATCATTTGACAAACTGCAACACATAGATAAGTAAACATGTACGTGCCCATAGATAAGTAACCGTGCCAGCGCCACCATATGCGATGTGAACTTTAACATGAAGTTGAGAGCGCAAAATTCAAATTTCAAAACTTATAACTAAAACTATTTTACTGATGTTATAAGTGCCAAATGTGCCTTATTGTGTTATGATAATACTCAATGCTGATAAAATCTTATAAAATAATTTGATCACTTTCACAGAAAGTCTATGAGTAAAATAATTTTATATCTAGTTTTTCTTCAGCATAGTCTAAGCTATATAATTTTGAAAATTATAATTTGCACTAAAACTGTCTCCCACTAATATAAAAACAATATGTTAACATCTAAAGAAAACATAAAATTATCATAATCATTTAATAATCAAGTCAAATAAAAAATATGACAATTCAATAATAAATTTTACATACACCTTAAGTACTATTTATATATTATAATTACATATATACATTTAAATGAAATCAATTTCTCAAATCACAAACTAATAATTACTAATTCAATGCAAACCAAGTAATACCCATACTACGACTAGATTGTAAAATTACTCTTAAATAATATTGACTTTATTACGTTGATTTAGGTAAGAAATTAGTCGTCATGTCTGCAAAAATATATAAAGATATTTAATAATGTACTTATGATAATTGAAACTTCATAATTAATAATCAACTGTAAAAAAGTAAAATCGAAACAGTTTTTCTATAAAATGAATGAAATGTGTTCATTTTGAGTACATATAATATAAATTGATGTTACTTATATTCCAAATTTCAAACTGCGAATCTTGGACATAATACTTTGTTTCATCAGCAGTATATCGTAAATAATCTGTAATAAAGTATTATTTCAGAATGTCTTTAAAAATATTAGTGTTTTACAATTAGTTTAAAATAATAAATTTCAATAGTAAACTTTCTCAATAGGCTTGTTTTAGTTGCAAAAAACTAATTAATTTTATATTTAATCTTAACAGTCCACAATATCATTTTTCCTAAGAACGTGAATACTTCTGCATGACTATATTTTTTCTTAAATTCTAAATGAATTAAGTCTAAAAATAATACAAATATAATTTTACTTAAAACTAATATAAATAACATTTTGGTATGAATACTTTGTACATCTATTGTGCATCATTACACGGGGGCACTATATAAATTATCTAATATCGTAACAAAGAAAAATAATATCTATCTATACAAATTGTAAAATATATAAAATTATGGTTTAATTTAATTACAGATTGTTATGACAACGGCTCATATAATTTTATACAAAATTTTGACTACTTATGTGATGTCCATAAACTACTAAATACATTCAAAAGTCACATATGAATTAATCTAAATATAAATCATTAAATGCAAAACAATTTCCGACATCGCATTTAAATAGCTGAATATATTTATAATTATAAAAACCCTAATTGTGGTCAAAAATGATAGTACAGGATATTTGGCCTACTTCAGATTTTAGCTTTAAGATTATAAAAGTCTTATTTTGTCAAAAATAATATAAATATTAGGCTTAAACAACATTTTGTTTGATGTTGGTTTATAAATGAAAAGCATAGTTTCTCCAAAATTAATATGTAGAAACAATTCATTTAAAAAAAATCATTTACCAGGAGGATTTGTGAAAATTATAATCGCACAGTATTGCTACATTATCATTGGCCATAGAACTTTCATTGCTTAAATTAATGCATTTAATCACTGGTACGCTTGCATTTAAATACTTGGTAAAATCTAGCATGGGAAATGATTGGTGAATGTCTATCCCGGTGTTTAATTTAAATTACTAAAAATTAATTCTGAAGTGATTTTGAACGAGCCTTATTAGAAAGTGCATGATGATCCCTGTTTCTCCAAGAGTTCAGAGTGCAAATTCCTCTTCCTCGCCACCAGTCGTTGATATCACTATAACTTTTGTATTGGCGTGGTTCGGCGTGCAACATTGCGCACATTCGACACCAGAAATACGTATTTATTAATTCACCGGTACCTTTCCACCTGGGTAAAAGACATTAAAATGTATTAAAATTTAAGCAAGGTATGTTATGATTACAGAATTGTAGATGGTGCAGTTATCATAAGATTATTCCTTGCTTGTTTATATGTAAAATACGCCCGATCGCACGGCAAATAGATAGACATTTTCATAACTTTTAATACCAAGAACTAGCATTAGAGAGCGTTGCCATGACAACGCTATTTTAAGAGTTCTGTTACGGCAGAATTGCCCCATAATTTAACTACTTATTAAATTAATCATTGTTTTTTTCCTTTCCATTTATATTGTAAAAAAAATAGACATTTAGGGTAAATTTTATTCACAAAACTTTCAGAAGTCCCTAAGCTCAAAGTTATACTCCTTCTGTTTTACCACAGTACATTCTTGCCATCCTCATATTTTTCAATAAAGTTAGGCTTTAATTCAAGAGACATGGTCCTTTTCTTTGGACCCATTTTCATAAAATAAATATTTTGTAAATGTACAAAAAGCAAAAAACGCGAACTCAGCATATATAACTGGGCAATCATATAAGTTGGTATTTCCAACGTTAAAATAATCTTCGATATATTTGGGTGAGCAAATCGTTACTGCACAAATTAATTTTAATATATAATAAAAATGACTAACTATAAAATAATAATTATTGCTATCATAAAACAACGATAAATATTTCCATGGTAAAATCATCATAGTCACAACTGATGCAATTTGTTATATTTTCATTTTGCCATCAACATTTTGTCTAGAAAACTTTTACTCGCTCAAAGCTCGTATCTCAAATTTTGCTCGTAAGTCAAAGCAACAAATTGCTTCTTTGGCGGCTTGTATCTCGAAACACTCGTAAGTCGGGTAACCCACTTGTTTAATCCGAAATACATTTTTTTAACTTATCGTAGGGTAAGTTATTGTAATCGTCCAAAAATCGAAATTGAAAAATTTTGCATATCTTCACGTTTTGGAGGTTTCTGAACATTTTGGCATACCTAAGAAAAAATGAATGTGTGTGTGTATGTATTTATGGATACAATTTTTCGTTCACGTTTTCGGGCGCAAAAATCATCCGATTTTAATGGTTCAAAAAACATTCGATTCTTATTGATAGGGAGATGTGCTGATTAGTTTTTGGCAAAGGTCGATCCACCCATTTTGGAGTTACGGAGCAAAGAGTGCCGAAAATAAAAATCGAGTTTTTGAGAGAACGAAGCATCCTATTTAAATGATCCAAAAAACACTTAATTTGTAAAAATAGGAAGAAATGGTGATTAGTTTTTAGCAAAAGCAGGTCGAGCCGTTTCGGAAATATAGATCTAAAAGTGCAAAAAATGGCAGTTTTTGAGAGAACAAAGCATCCGATTTGAATTTTTTTCTTCTTACTAAGCTATTCGAATTCTGTAATTTTCTATTCTCACTGATAATTTTTTATCTACATTCTGCTATATATATTTTTTCTTAAACTCTAAGTCAATGACAGGATTCGATCGTAATAAAAATAGCAACAATTTTAAAAATTACCTGAAATATTCATTATACATAGCATCATCTCTATCGAGTCGGTGAAGGTACTCCGCTAACTGACGGGGTCCTTCGAAATCATCGACATGAATATAAGAGTGCATAGGTGCAGCCCTTTCATAATCTTCCGGACGAGCCCCCATCACAATCGGTAAAATATCACGGCTAAATAAAATAGTCAATTAAAAATCAATAATAATAATTGTAAGATTTAAAAAAAAACTGCTTCAAAATATTTATGAATTTGTAATTTTTTACTTACCCCAGTCCATTCACGAAAAACTTTTCAGTAATATAATCTTTACAATTCGAATTTTCAAAAGCTAAATAAAATTTGTAATCCCTATCGAGTAACTCGAAGCATCTTTCGGCATTTGCTCTGGAACATTTCATAGTACCACAGGCTCCATAGATGTCCACCTTAAAAATAGTAATAAATAATAATAATAAATCATTACTGATGAGCAATGAAAATAATGTATTTACTAATAAATTATCTTACCTGTATATACTTTTGCAGTTCATGTGCATATTGCAATCTGCCATTTCTTGCTCCGCAATTGGAAACAAACCAAGCTACAGCCTTAGTTTTATTAGCTGCATAGTTTCGTTCCATATGTTTAACCTATAATTTAAACCAAAACCTATAATTAAAATTAAAGAGAAGATAATCAAAGTAATTCAATAGACATAGGTCGGCAGGTTGTATAGCTAAAAGAAAAAAATCAGTAGGGTAGGGCGGGCCACAAGGTTCCAATTTGTCTTTGAGCATTTATAATGTGAAAACTAAACCAATTATATAACCACAAATAACACATATCAAACAAACAACTATCTGACTATGTTCAGTAAAACTCCCAGCTACAATTCATAATTGTAGGAACGTTTTTTTTTTGTTTTTTAAAAATTTGTCACCTCGCCCTTTTTACCCCTTAGGCGGGACAAAATGAGACGGCCAATCAGGTCTAATAAAATCTTAATAATATCTTATTTTCAATTTTAAAGAGATTTTACAAAGTAATAATAGCTACATTATTTAACCATTGTAAAATATAAACTTCATGGGCACATTTTTCATTGAGATAACACCGTATACAACCTTGATCTGGTATTTAATCAAAAATATTCATCAGCAGAGTTGGATAACTAATTTATCTCTGATAATTTTTTTGAATTCATTTTACTTGTTTATTTACTATTTTTTATCATTTACACCTTTGTCAGGGTAAAGGTTCAGTTAGTTCTGTTTATCCCAATCACGTGTAAGCCTTTATAGACATCATATAAAAAACTGTTGAATCTTTGTAAAATTAACAATACATCTTATAAAACAATTAAATAAAGTACACTTAGAAATTATATTATAGTCCAGTCATTATAGTAAGTTCACCTCGGAATTCGATATACCCAGCTGTACGGTAGGGTGTAGCTACCATATGTAGGTTTTGAGACAACTTTTTAATGTTTATATACAAGTATTTACAGACTTACAGCTGGCTATCTCGAATTCTGAGATTCTTATCTAATTTAAGCTTAAATGACTGGACTATTTAAGGCTTCGTAAACTAAACAATAGTGCTCACTATCAGAAAAACTAACAACGAAATAAAAACCTTTTGTTATGGATTTACAAATATTGCCAAATATCTCATAATAGCAATGTCGTAAGAATGAAGGTGATGGCAGGTTATATTTCTTTTGCCCCCTACTTTCAAATATTGTTGTTAAAAAATTCTTAACTTTACTTTTTTTGAGATATTAATGGTGGACTTTTAAGCTTTACCAGCGGACCTTTAAGCCTTGCTTTATCCTAATATAGTGCATTTAAAATAATTTAGTGAGTATACTCAATCTTTTATTTTCTTGGCTACTAATTAATAATTATTGATTTTTTTCTATTAAAATGGGTATTTATATGTTTCTAAAAAAATTCTAGTGGTGCGATAAAGACTCAAGACAGAAAAACAGAATTCAATCTTTTCTTCAAAAAGTCAGCTTTCTTTAAAAAAAATGATTTTTTTTTAAATTTTGAAATATTTTATTTCAAAAGCAATTGTTACGTCAACACAGCAGAATGTTATTTGAATCATTCAAATCGGATGCTTAGTTCTCTCAAAAACTGTCATTTTTTGCGCACTTAGCTCTGTATCTTCGAAATGCCTGGATCTGCCTTTGCCAAAAACTAAGCAGTACATCTCCCCATCAATAGGAATCGAACCATTCAAATTGGTTGATCCGTGCGCTTGAAAATGTGGACGAAAAATTGCGGACGCACAAAACACACACACACATCAATTTTTTCTTAGGTACGTCAAAATGTCCAGAAACCTCTAAAACATGAAGATATGCAAAAATTTGCATTTTCGATTTTTGGAACTGACTATAATATATTGCATTTCGATTTTTGGAACTATACCCTACGGAAAGTCAAAAATAACACCTAATAATTTTGATTTTTGAATATTTAAAAAAAATACCTGTTTGACCCTAGGGTCATAATATTCCCAATGTTCATAAGGGGCCACGATGTCACTATCATAACGATAGGTTGCTGTCCAATTAAAAACGTCCGGAAAATTGATATGTTGTGTGTGATAAGGACACTCCAGAAAATACATTATCCAAACCTGAAAAGAAAACATTTAATAAAAATATAGGGACTGATTGTATAATTAACTGTTTTGAATAAACATGGGGTTTGCAAATTCTTATAAAATCTGCTATGTGATATTAAACCCTGGATTATTTCACCTGTTCCGGAGATCTCCGAAATCCTGGATGTGTAAAATGATCCTTGTACAGAATGGCATCGGCTTGTTGCGCCTTATCCCTATTAACACTCAACCGGCATCTATCAACCTGATAAAATAGTATTTAACTGTTCTTATTTGGTTCTATTATATATATTATTATTATGATATTTTATTTCCTTACTGGACAACGAGCTTGAAGAAACTGCTCCCGTCCAAGTTGAACATTCCAAGCTCCAGCCCCATTATAAAGTAAAATAGTCTTCAAATCTTCACCATCAGGATCATAAGTATCAGGAACGTGCATTAACTGGTTAGTTATGCGATCTGAATAGATAGATATGAATAATATGACGAATTAAAAAAAATATTATTAGGTTTAAATAAATATTTTATTTTTAACATTACCGGAAGAATCTTGTGATGGAAATAATCTAGTCAGTCTGCGTTTTTTCCTGGAAATCCTTCGTGATACAGGCCTTACGCTGCCACCACTCATGTACCATGGTCTTTTAATTTCTCCTATTGGTTCCTCGGTCAAACTAACTGGCTGAAAAAATATGATTAAAACCATTTGAAAAAAATATTAAATTTAAAAAAAATGTGGATGATGATGCATGGGAATGGTAACATATTGAGACACCATATAGATTAAATGTTGAATGTTCTACAGACCTGTGAAAATTCATTTTGATTTAATTGTTCTTCGAGCTCATTTTTCTGTTCGTTTCCTAATCCAAATGATTTTGGGATACTATAGTTTTCATCCGCATTTTCATTTTCTTGGTCAGTCTGCTGCTGAAAAATACAATAAATTTGGAAATAAATATTTAGAAAAACTATATTATTTACATTATATAATGAGTTTGAGGGTATACATCCTCAATAATAAATATTTATTGAATAATTTTGTTATATTCCAAATTCTATTTATTTTTATGTTATTATTCGATGTTATATTATTTAGCAGTTGTAACAGATATTGTAATAAAAAAAGGAAAAAAATATATTCCGAAACTATATTTATACAATATTGAACGAATAATACAGATTATTATATACATAGTTTAAGAAAATTAGGTAAATTTTAAGAAATTATATTTTATCATACTTTAATGCATTAAAAGAAGACACGATCCTGCAAATGACTTCAATTTTTTTTTTAACATAAACAAAATATAGAGCAGTACCTAATAATATATTTACCAAAACATATGGCCATGATATATTTTTAAACCATGCCAAATTTTGAAATATATTTTGAAGTATGTTTGCCAACATTTTGTAAATATTTTAGAGAAAATCATTATCAATATTTATTAGTACCAACTAAACTAAACCTTGGTATCCAAAAAAGTTATATATATATATATATATAAATTTATATTAAATAAATATTTCAATATTTATATATATATAACTTTTTTGGATACCATATTATATATATAATATTATCTATTATATATATATATATATCTTATATATATATATATATATATGGTTATCCAAAAAAGTTATTCTATATATATATCCTTGAAAATATTTATTTAATATAAATTTATAAATTAGCTTTAAAAAACTTATTTATCAAACGAATCTTTCAAATGTGTTTATACTTAGATATGAGTATTTACAAAGTTATATTCAATCGCACTTCTAGGAATATTTACATGAATCATATCAATTTTTACAAATGTATTTTATGGTATGTTTGTTAACGTTAAACAATAATTTAGACAGTACTTGTTGGAATTAACTAAAATTTTATTCTCATAGTAGTAATAAAAGTGACATGAATCATATCAATTTCTAAATGCATTTTATGGTTATTGTAATCGTTAAACAATGATTTAGGCAATATTCATCAATATTTCTTAGTATTAATTTATCTAAAATTTTATGTTCATTGTAGCAATAATCATGCTTAATTGCACTTCTACGAATATTTCATAGTATTTATGGTATATTTTATGGTTTTTGCTGATTAGTTTTTGGCAAAGGCAGGTCTATCCGTTTTGGAGATACGGGGTAAACGGTGCCAAAAATGGTATTTTAGTTTTTGAAATAACAGAGCGTTCGATTTAAATATTCAGAAAGCATTTTACTTATTGACAAAATGAACAACTGGTAAAATTTTTGTAAAGGCAGATCCAGCGTCTCCGGAGTTCGAATAAAAAAACTAAAAATGGATGCCTTTTGGCGGTCAAAAATCAACATTAGACTTATATACATCGTATTATCAGATATTTTATGAACATTATAATAATAAGTACAATTTTTGTGTACATTTATATGGGTTCCGTACTAATGTTTACCCTTTAGACGACTACCCGCGACATTTCGACTCCAAATCAGCTATGCAGAGCGATTGCTTAACAAAATGTTCAAAATTTTCAAAAACAATCAAAATACAAAAAATCAATATATAAAAAAATTTAAGTTTTCAAAAGGGACCGTTCAAGTATTACGTAAGCACTATAGGGGGACGGGGGGTTATTGATTTCTTATTTTGGGGACATTTTGGTGACAGATTTGCTTACTTTTGCTGACAGAGGGGGATGGGGGGAGGGAAATAATTGTACTAAATCTGCTTACGTAATAATTGAACGATCCCAAAGTCATTTTTTTTTTCAAAATTTCAAAAATTTCTCAAAGATCTAATTTTTTCAAAGTTTTGCGAAGTTTTTTTTCAACAATTTAGTTATCGGTACGGGAAGTTGCAGTAATTTGCCTTGAGGCACGATGCCATGCACCACCAGTTTATTTCTTAATTTGGTTAAAACTACTTTTTCCCGAAGGCCAATGAGTTTGTTACCACTTTCGCGTAGCTTTCCTCTTTGCAGCTATTAATTTTTTTAATTTCAGATGGAAATATTTTTTACGCCTTTTTCAATAAGCCCCTAGTTCCTCTACCCTCTAACATACTGAAGTAGTTATTATTATTGGAATTTCTCCATAATTTCTAATGTATTATAATTTTCACTCACCGGCTTTACCTTTCCTTTCGGCTGCTGACTCAGTGCTTGTTGCTGGACTGCTGTTGCATCTTTGACAAACACTGCCGGCTTTGAATTCCATAAATCCCTATGAACTACGTTCAGGACTACCAACAGAAGCACTGCCAGGCACAGCACCGCCACGAAGTAGCGGCGCGGCCTCAGGCGGGCCAACATATCAAACTCCTTGAAAAATAATAAATAAGAAATTTATATAAAATGATTAATATTATCTATAAAGCACATACTAAATATTTCTAAACTTAAATAAATAAATTTTTATAATTCAACTGCTTATCATTTTTAGTACTGGTACCCCCCATAACACGGTACTTCTAGAACTCGCTCGCAAATTCGCTCTAACACGGTTTAAGAACTGAGACCATCCCCCACATAACGCGGTACTTTCGGGTTCGTATAACACGGTTCAAGAATTGAGGAAAATTTTAATAAAATAAGAAGTATAGTAAAACCTATGAAAAGCAAACTGTGATGAAACTAGTGCAAAAGATAATTAATTTGAAATATATTATTAGAACGTGTACGTTCTATCGAAGAAAATAGAATAATCTAGGATTATCCGAACAATATATTAAAAAAATCCTAAGCAATTTTTTTTAGATAAAATGAGCATAAAAGTTTAATTAAGATCACTTTACATGTGTTGCATCCACATCACTTTACATGTGTTTCAACCAAATATCAAAAATCGACCCGCACACACGCATACACATACTTTTTTCAAATTCGGTCTAATTCGATTCTGAATGACTTTAAACGTCGAGGAAACATGAAATTAGAAAAGTAACAATAATAGTCAAAAAAGTTTAAATCACCATACTTCACACTCAATTATTAAAAATTAGAACAAAAAATGTATAATGTTTATTGGAACAAAACAATTTATTTGACCACACATGAATACATTTATTTAAACTATCTTAATGTTCGTTTAATTACAAAATGAAAAAATAATAAAAAGACCCACAATGTCATTCATGTGATGGACTGAATTTCATATTTTATTTCGAAGGTTGATAACCGGGATTTCGCGTACTGAATTTATTTAATAATTTTTTTACATTTTATAATTATATAAAAACATTGAGATTTTAAACTTATTCAAATTTCTAGATATTATTTTTTTTTTAATTTCTAGAAACATCTTTACAAATAATGCATGATGAAATCATATGATCAATTCCTTTTCTCTTCGCCTAACATAAGTAATACAAAAATTAAAAAAAACTAGTGATGTATGGCATTGCCTTAAGGCAAATATGGAGATAATTTACTTAATAATAAAATGTTAATTCACACATAATATTCGTGTACATAAATTAACCTGAATATAGATTTAATCCAAGATTTACTTATTTTTTTATATGATGTGCTAGTTGTATTATATTTGGTATACAATTTATTTGATCGTTCGTTGATGAAAATTTTCCCTCGGGGTAAAAAAAACGTTGATGAAAAATTTTCCATATCTTTACGTTTCAAAGGTTTCTGAACATTTTGGCATGCCTTAGGAAAAATTGATGTATGTGTATTTGAATAGAAATTTTCGTTCACGATTTCGAGAGTACGAATCAACTGATTTGAATAATTCAAAACGCATTCGATTCCTAATGATGGGAAGACGTGCTGATTAGTTTTTGGCAAAAACAGGTCGAACAGTTTTGAAGATATGGGACAAAAAATTAGCAATTCAGGCTTTGAGAGAATAAAGAGTCCGAATCCGGATTTGAATGATTTCGCTGCTTAACTTTTAGATGGCAGGTCCAACGGTTTTTGGAGATAAAGAAAAAATGTTTTAAAATGCCATTTGGCGGTCAAAAATGATTATTTGGCATATGCGTATCAAAATATATGATATTTTATAGAGATTTTGATAATAAGTATAAATTTTGTTTCCAATTTTTTGGAGACCGTAGCAAGATAAAATTCACTTATATCCTCGACCATCAACCATCTTGAATGATTTTCAAAATTTTCAAAAAAGTCTATTTATCAAAAGTTTTCAAAAAACTAAAATTTTTATAAAAACTGATTTTTTTTAGTAATATCACAAAAAAATGTTTCACAAGAATCAAAAATTTTTACTACTAAATGTTGGCGAATCATGTAATATCAGATTAATGGGCCATGTGGCGATACGGTTTTTAGGTATCTAATTGATAAGGAAATAGTATTAAATTTCCAGATAAAAAAGTACATCGAGCACTCGATGTTATATTAACTGATCCGTGTTTTTATCTTCTGAAATATTTTTCATATTTCATTACGAACTACCTTTACCTACCCGTATTTTTTATCTTTTTTATACCGAAAGTTAACTTACCTTAAGTTTCATCTTAAAAAATGATTTTAAGATATTTCAGGTAATTCTGAATCGTTTAACACTAAAATTGAAAAAATAATATGGGTGTATGAGTGTGCTTAATAAAATAATAATAATCTTACCATTGTTGATAAAACTTGTGGCATTTCAGTATATTTTCCAAACATATCACTTTTCATTTTTGTCACGTTTCACTGTATTGTTTTTCAAAACTGTTCGTATTTAAAGCTTTAAATCAAATAATTTATATTTTATTAGTTATGTAATGTTAGTTTTCAATTTATAACACACAAATAATCTTTTTTATTATTTTGCTGACTGATGGTTGGATGGAACAATTGAAGAAGTTGTACATTTAATTTATTGGCTTATTATTTTTATTTTAATGCATGATCTGGATATTAGTTTTTTATAACATATATAATATAATATTATATAACAAACATTGTATTTGCTTTTCTCGAAATATAGAGCCATTTGGGACTTCATATAAAGACTCAATGATCTAATGGCGAATTTAGGTGAAAAACTCTATTTCTAATTGCCCGATTTTTTTTACAAATTTGTTAAAAGACTTTAAGTATAATCTGCTATATTATCGACAATTTTATAAAAAAAACTAAAATAATTATTGCTTTATAAATAAAAGTATTATTTGATTTTATTGAAGAAGGTTGCATTCTACGTATTTCTCTTTATTTATATTCATTATTCAATGATAAGATTATTTTTTATATTTATGTCATGAATATGTTTTCGCCAATGTTACCATTTTAATATTCAATATTCATAAAAAATAATTGACTTCAAATGAGGTTACTTTAAAATTCAAAAAACAAATCTAAAAATGTTATTTATGATAATTTTTGTTTAAATGACTTTTTAATTATTTTCCCGTAGGGCAAGTTATAGTAATCGCAAACAAAATCGAAAATGAAAACTTGGATATATCTTTTCATTTCAGAGGTTTCTGAACATTTCGGCATACCTTACAAAAAATTGATGTATGTATGTGTGTGTATCGGATACAATTTTTCGTCAACGATTTCGGGAACACGGTTCGACCGATTTGAATAATTCAAAAAATATTCGATTCGTATGAATGAGGAGACGCGCTGATTAGTTTTTAGCAAAGGCAGGTCTAGCCGTTCCGAAGATACGGGGCAAAAATTGCCAAAAATGATAACTCAGTTTTTAAGAGAACAGAGCGTGCGATTTTAATAATTTAAAAAAAAATATTATTTATATTGACAAGATGAAGAAATGTTTGGGAAGGCAGGTTTAGCGATTTCGGAGATCGAATTAAAAAGTTAAAAAAATGCCATTCGGCAGTGATATGATACTTATCCGCTATACTGCAACGCAGCGCCCACGCGCTTCGATATTTTGTTTCTACGTAGCTAACGAATCGAAATTGCTTTAAAAAGAGTTAAAAATTTCCAAAATATTTCAAAGTATAAAAAATCAAATTTTCCAAAAAGGTCAATTTTTTTCAAAATTTAAAAAATCTCAAAAATGGATTTTTTCAGAGTTCTAAAAAAAATTATTCGCTTTTAAAAATTTTAATTTTTGTTACAGGAAGTTCCAGCAATAGTTTGGCACGATGCGACGCACCACTAATTATTTAAAATATCACTATATTTTAATATATTTAATAATATAAATTATTCAAAATCGGTCTTATTCAAAATTAATACAAAGTGAATAGATTTATATTTTTAAATTTAAATGTGCATTATTCCAAAACTCAAAAATTGAATTTTAAATACTTCCTGTAAATATATACAAAAACAAAAATATTAGGCATAAAAGACAAATGGAATCCAATCAGAATCTATCCGATCAACTTAGAATCATACATATTTTTTGCTTTAAGATTTTAAAATAAAGATCAACTTAGAATTCTAAATATTTATTGCTTTTTATACAAAATATATTAGTTTTTAGAATTACTTGTAGAAATATTAAATATTCAATTACTATTACAACTAATTGATAATTCTGAAAACAAAAATCAAATTTTTAATAATTCTATAAAATTTTCTAAAAACCAATTTATGACCAATATATTTTGTATAAGAAACAAAAAATATGTAAGATTTTGATTTGATCTTTATTTTAATTAAAGCAAGAAATACGTAAAATTCTAAGTTTATCTGATAGATTCTGATTGGATTCTAGTTGTCTAGTGGGGAAAAATCCTAAAAATGGGGGTAAACCTCCTATTGATAAAAATATTATCATTAAAAAAATTTTTGTAATATAATTTATTGAATTAGATAATATTTGATTTATATAAAATAATTTTAAGAAATTAAAATTTATTGTGATAATTAAAGAAATAATAGAGTAAATAAAAAAATAAAATCAAAAATTTATTTCATTAATACTTATGCACCCTTAAGGTTGAAAATGATAATCTAACTTTTTATGTATTAATTTTAAAGAAAAACTGACTACAAAAACTCATTAAACTTAACAATAAATTAAATTAATTTTTTTTCGAAATTAACGACTTAATTTTTAACACTTTAAGTTTGAAAATAAAAATCTAATTATATAGAGAATATATTAAAGAACGACTAATTTTAAAAAACAAATAGATACAAAAATCTAACCATGCTGAATTTTAATTCAAATTAAAGGATCACAAAATAATTAAACCATTTTGATGGCACCATGATTTTATAATAATAAATACAGAAAAAAATTTTTTTTTGATTATTATACTTTAATTTTAAATTTTGCCATTTTATCAACATTCATTATTCACCACGATGAATTTAAAATGCACCCATAATATTTTATAATTATATTCAAAAAAACATTTTTTCAAATAATATTTAGCACTAACAATTATTTTTTAGGTCATTATTTAAATTATTTACAACAATATTACGTAAAACTCTATTTTAACAATCCCGGTTGTTTTTTTACAACTGAACGCATTGAATTGCTTTAATTAACACACTGACGATTTTTGTCGAGTAATTTTAAATGACTAACTAACTAATATTTGTACTGAGTTCGGTGTTATGATTATTTCAGAAAATAAATCACTTTCGAACGGTAATATCTTTATTTGTTGTTCGTACAGAGGTTTTCGACCTTGTATTTGTGGATTATATTAATAAACTGGTAAATTACAAATTACAGTAAAAATAAAGTTGAGCTTGTAATCCAATTTTTAACACCCCGAAGAAGTTTTTGACAAAAAACTGGGTTTGCTAATTTTATGTTTTCTCGACGTTTCAAGTCATTCTGAATCGAATGAGACCATGTTTGTACAAGAATGTGAATATTTTTTACCTTTCATCGACGTTTTTCAAAAACGGCTAAACCGATTTTAAGAGTTTAAAACCATTCGATGTAACTCGACAAGGTCTATCGTTTATATGTTTATGTTGTGACGATCGACCAAGCCATTTCTTTGTAATTAGCAGAAAAATGTAAAATTTTTAGTCCTTGTTTTAGCCCACAATCTTGAACCGATGTTAAAAATTCAAAAACTATTCGAAATGTATTGATTGGGAATCGCGTTAATTAGTTTTTGGTAAAGATTGGCCTGGCCGTTTCTTCGTAATTACATTGAAAAAAATATAAGTTTTATAAATTTTGTCAATTTTGACGAAAATTTGTCTGAAGTTGGATTTAATAGTCTGAAATAACATATTAAAATATTAAATTAACATATTAAATATTATTATAGATGGTTAAAATGTAAAAATTAACCAACGCTTGGAATTTAACCGCGCGTTTAAGGGATTCTAATCAAAATCTATGCCTAGAAAATATATACAACTTGTGTTTTGTAGGTAGCTACAATAAAATACAATTTTATAGCTAAATTTTTAGAAAAACTAAAAATAAATTAAATAAAATCTGTTGAACAAATTAAATCATTTTATACAAATATAGATATTATAAGTATGTTTGAAAGACATCAATTGATTATCGCATTTTCTTACTAATAATTGAACATATTACCTAAATAGCTGAAATTTAATTCCTAATAATTAAGTTTATTATGCATACTTATCGGTGAGTTAATGCGATTTGCCAAGTAAATATAAATATGAATAAATATATAAAGATAATAATGATATTAGCAAACATAAATGATAAATAACTTGTGTGAACATTTTTTTCGTATAAAGCAAAAAATGTATGTGGTCGGTGCGCCATTTTCTTTTTGAACGTATATACAAAATTTAAAAACAAAATGGAAAACCGCCTATTTTTGTTCACATTATATTTCATTTATGATCAATGGATTATATGTGTTATTATAGATAGTATATAGCCATTTTCTTTTTGAACAAATATACAAAAAAAAAGAATTCAAATGAAACTCACAACTTATAAGAAATTTATAGACAATAAATGCACCATCAATTATAACATTATATCAATTTTAGTTCGAAACATTTAATAAACATATTTAGTCATTTATTTGAGTTTTTTTATAATACCAGAGCTTAATTTAGACATAATTTAGTACAATAATAAAAGGTGAACCACTGGGTTTTCCTTTTAAATTTCAATGTTATTCTTCCTATATAGACATTGTAATTTATAAGAAAAAAAAGAATATATTTAGTGATTTGCGTTGAACTGTAGTCTTATTTAGAATGCAAATATCTAACGGTAATATAACATTGGCTTAATGCTAGGACAAATATTATAAAGATTATTACTAAATAAGTTGTGAGTAACATTTTGCCTTGAGGCAAGTCTCATGAACTTCCCAATACGTATACTTAAAAGATAAGAATTAGGAGATTCAGCTACGATTTCGTATTTAGATAAAATGTTTAACTGTTTATTGCAATAAACAATAATCAATGTGATTTCTAATTGATATCCAATTGATTGATCTTGTATAAATTAAATTAAATTGTTAAACACGTTTCATTTCATTTATTTCGTATTTTAAAAATGTTTTTTAATGTAGCTGCACAAAGCAGATTGTATATATTTTCTTAGCATAGATTCCAATTAGAATCGTTCAAGCGCGCGGCGCGATTCCAAACTTTGACGATTTTTTATAATTCAACCGCTTATTGTAGGCCTATAATATTTTTGTATGTTATTTCATACTGCGAAATGTACTGCCATACAAAGTTTCATCGAAATAATCAAAGAAATTATTTTCCAAAAACAATTACGAAGAAGTTGCCCGGCCAATCTTTACCAAAAACCAGCATCTTTCAAATGGATGCTGAATTTTTAAATGCGATTTAAAATTGTGAGCTAAAAAGTGGACAAAAACTTCTCACTTTTCTGATAATTACAAAGAAACGTCTTGGCCGATAGTTGTACAAAACTGACAAACGCAAGTCTTTATCGAGTAACATCAAATGGCCTATAATGGGGTAATTCTGTCGTAGCAGAGCTCATAAAATCGCGTTGTCATGGCAACGTTCTATAATGCTTGTTCTTATTTTACATATAAACAAGCAAGAAAGAATCTTATGGTAACAGAATCTTCGATGATGCAGTTATCATAACATTCTCCCTTGCTTGTTTATATGTAAAATACGCCAGAGCGCACAGCAAATAGATAAACATTTTCATAATTTTTAATACCAAGAATAAGTTGCCATGGCAACGCTATTTTATGAGTTCTGTTAGAAATCAGTTCAGCTGTTTTTAAGAAAATGTCGACGAAGGTAAAAAATCGGCTCACATACGCACATACTTTTTCCAAATTTGATTTAACCCTTTCCATTCGTTAATTTAGGAATTAATACGTATTTTGCCGCCGTAGCGGCGGCATCCGAGTCGAAAGGGTTAATTTGGATTGAGAATAAAGAAAACGTGAAATTAATTAATCGGATTTTTTGGTGAAAACACACATCTCTTTCCGAAAGTTAAAAATTATAGAATCGAACCCATTATTGTTCTTTTCTCATATGGCTTTGAGGTCCCCTACAGCCCTACTTTTCGTAGGACTATGACATTTTAGGATATTTATTTCGGGAAAAAAATATGACAATTTATATAAATTGTAATTATAACTACGAAGAAACCACCCGGTCGATTTTTATCCAAAACTAATCAAAACAAACAAATATATCCAATACAAACAAACAATTGATATCCTTTTCGCCCACTTACAAAATTTCATACGGTTGGTACAATTTGACATATTAGTTTTTTTATTAAACAATATCGTAAAATAACAGTACGATATTGTTTTTTAATAACAATTTCAATACGCATGTTTCAATAATAAATAAATTAATATTATTTACCTGTTCAAGTGCACATCTCAGCTGTACTTTGTATTTGACACGCTCACAATTCTTTTATTTTTGACAACACCTTCGACCCAAATCATCTCACTGACACTTTTAATCAAATAAAAAAAGTTCAATTTTAAGAGTAAACATAAATTTTTTTATCTTATCACTGTTCACAATAAATAACATAAAAAACTAAGTGCCGGTACTACATGTACCTCGATGCACGTTGATTCATATCTTTTTAGGTTGTGAAACACACAGTAACAAATTATATATTGTCCTATTTATATGAAAAATTATTAAAACTGTTATTTAAGCTCACAGTATAAAACAAATGCCAAATATTTGACTATTTATTGCATTTCCAAAGTTCACTAAAACCAACATTGCACTTGAATTTACACACTGCACTGCAACTCCAGAATTTTCTTATTCCTCTGCACTTTTCACATTTATTTTGTTAAATACAAAATAATCATTTCGACTATCCTTTCTTCACATTTCTCAATGAATGCAAGGGGAAAACAACATGCTTAAAGGAAAATCCATATATTTCGCGAGGGGTTGAAAACGCGCATGCTCGTACATATGTAACTGTTATGTAAGAAAACATCCCTTTGAAAAATGACACTGAATTATTTACACAATTTGATTTAGAATTAACAATAGAATTATTGTGTTGTATTAAATATATAATTGGTATTTGCAATTTTATAATAATTTTATTGTCATTGTAAATGATGATCTTTCAAACTGTGAGATGTTTGACAGGTCGTTGATGTAGAGAATGACAGTACATGCAACAATATAAAAATGAATGTTTGAAATAAATATGATGAGGATTACAAAACTAATTGTTTTGCAGATTTATGAACAAAATATTGAGGTTTTTAATTTTTTGTCTTCAAAATATGTTCATTTTCATAAATTCAAAAAGCAAAATATTCTCAATTAACGATGTTTTTTTTTTAATTTTATGGTTCATTGACTAACTTCATGGTTAATTTCACGGTTCATGGCTCATTTAAATAATACATTTTAAATAAATTGAAAATATATTAAAATAATATATAAAACAGGAAAGAATACAACAATATATGTATATCAATTGATAATATATTGCGTTGTATTCTTTCCTTTTTCCATCGACAATATTATAAATAAAATATTTTCTCCCAAAAATTTCCACCATAAAGATTTTTCATTAAATTAATTCCATCAGCTAACCATAAAAGCATCAATAAAGAAATTACTAGCAAATACCCAATAATTTATGCCACCATTTAATTATAAAAGTAATCGGCGCATTCTGACTTAATTATATCAATTAGATTTTATTAGATTAATTAATCATATAAATTAAAAATACTCATTAAAATCTTATGATTTGAATTAAAAACTCAACTTTTAGCTTTATAGTATATAAATATAACAATTAAGCTTATAAAATAACTATTATTTTTCGATTATTTGTTCTATTAACATACAAAGTATCAAAACAAGAGCATGTCATGTGTTTTACAAAGTATATTCATAAATAATTATAATAAATAATTCATTTCAAACTTGAGCATGACAACGTTTACAATACAAATAGAATTATATAGTATTCATTTACAATGTAATTATGAAAACATTATTTATATATTTGGTATAATGACAAATTTAGTATTAGTTTTTTTTAATATTTACAGTTTTATATACATTGGATAAATGTTGATTTATGTTTCATTTATAAGGTCACTTACTAAAAATACAATTTACATTCTAGAGTAAGTACATTATTCCTTATTTCAATACCTATTAAAATACTTCAGCTGATTAACATAGCAAAAAAATAATACACACACATATGCGTATATATATATATATATATATATAATAATAATATATATATATAAATATATATATATATATATATTGAAATGTTTTACCATATATATTTATATACATGTGTATTTAAATCCCATACATTAAAGATTTGAGAGTTTCCCACCTTATAAATAAAAAAATATAATTAAACATTTGCATTTGTTGTATTTAATGACAAAAAGTTTCATAAACATTAGCCCCTAATACCTTTATTCTATCAATAGCAATTAGTTTCTCTACTAACACTTCTGAGGTTTTACCTACAAGACCGTTTACAATGGGTATCATCTTTGCCATTGGTATTTGTAATTTATTCATATTAACAAACTCATTTTTTAATTCAACTTCAACAATTTTCTCCTCAGGTATAAAGTTCTCAGCAATGTGATCCATCATTGTTGCAAATCCCTGACTCACTCCAAGAGTCAATAAAGATTTTACATCTTCTGTCTCTAGAAGATCCCTAGTCTCTGCTATCATGGTTGAAAATAAAGGTGAATTCATATCCGTTGTAGGAAGAACAAATTTGCTTATATCAGCTAGAGGATTCCGCGGGTCCTTTGCTACAGCGGCCTGCACTGACCAAAATATTTGCTCAATGTCTGATATACTGAGTTTTTTTTGTTAAGGGTATGTTTTCGAGTACTCCCCTCACATTATCTTCAATAATTTTACATATTCCTCTTACACCTTCTCCTAATAGATTATGGCATAAAGACAAATAACGCGCTTGCATGTCACGATCAACATTGCAAGTCCCATTTTTTGAATCTTTATAAACATAGCCACCTAGTAAGCTCAACTGAACACGCAATGTTACAACAAATACGGAAGAAGTATAAACTAAACTTGCAACTTTAGAAAAAGCATGAATTTTCAAATCAGACCACAATTTAACTTTGTTGTCTGGATTAGTTTTTAGTTCTGCTATTATGTCTTCAGTCATAACACATTTGCATACTGCTTCACATAACTGAGGAGCTAAAGACATAATAGTTTGATTGCAAGTGAGTTCGGTACCATCAAAATGTTGGGATTGCTTGGTTCGTTCTATGAACTCTAAACTCTGTTTCTCTTGCCAAGCACGCAGCTTTCGATGAGCATATCTTGTGGCCAGAATGGCACCTCCAACCACACAACCAGTGATTATTAGTTTGTTTTTATTGCGCACAAAAAAGCGAGAAATTTTTGAAATCATTTTAAAAAGATATTGTTTTTGAAAATATTTATGATATTCAGAGTTAGTTTAGTGCTGCTACAACTTTACATCTACTACACTTATTTATGAAGTCTTATAATATATAGAATTATTTAACTGAATTACTTTCACATCAAAGGTATATTAGATAAATATATCTGATTTCCATTTAGAGTCAAAATTGTAATGTATCAAACATTAGATGCCAGTCGATATTCTATGTTGATAAAATTAAACAACTTATCATACACCTGAAACAAAAGAAAAAAAAATTATATGTATGCAATAATGCAATATAATTCAAATAGCACTAACTATAATTGACAATATGGTATATAAATAATGAGCTTAATTTTTAAGTAAAACTTCTTTAGGCGCGACTAGGATGTAAATCCGTACAAATGCAACGGAAGTGCGTTACGGCCCTCGATGAAAACATTTCTATACGGGTCGATTGTGATTAGTCCTCGTGTATGTGAATAGAGATCTGTCGTTGTATGCGTACCAGCATCAACGCAAAAAAGTAAAAAAAAATGCAAGCAGTCAATGAATGTATGTTAATTTTAATTACATGAAGATCTTCAAACACAATTATTACATGATAAAAATCAGTAACAATTGGTTAACAAGTATGTTGATTTTATTTATATTCATTTAAGGGAGATTTTGTTTCTTTGCCTTTAAAACTGTGACCAGAATAACCCCTTAAATAAAATAAGAAAAATCAAGAAGAAATATTCAATTCCTTTGATATCTGTAACATCAATACTACTATTATGGTACATTTATAAATATAATATATAAAATTTGGAATCCTTAATAAATTTTTGGAGCAAGAGGAACAACAATCATGCCTCAAAACACATTTCAAAATCCTTCATATAACATACTCTACAAAGTCTGAATAACAAATACCAACCGCAGTAAAAATTTTGATGATCATGTCACAAAAATTTTAAACATTTAGAGTCTTCATTATATGATTTATAGTTTCTACAGCTTGTGTTTCAGATTTGCTCAGCTGCCGAGCTACATTTGTTGCACACTGTTTAATAGGCTCGAACTGAGCAAGCTCAGTTCTCTGCAACCATATTCGAGGTAAAGTATTAGTAACACATTTCAATTTCTCTGCAGCATCTGCAGCCTTGCAAATACGAATTATAGGAATTAAGTAACGATTCAATAGCAGATCAAATGCTAATTCATTAGTTACTATCAACTATCACTCCCTGAAAAGACAAAATGTTGTGCAACAGTTTCACTCCCGATGCAAACTGCCTTTGAGAGAATTCATTTTGCTTTGGAACTAAAGGTATGTAACATCGTGATCTATAGCCCATTTTATTATTCGTTCTATGATCACCTCGAAGACCCGATTTAAAGCTTTACAAGAAGGAGTAAGATTTGGATAGTCCTTGCAAAGTTTTCATCAGTGATACAACTTTTAATGTTTGAGAAGATGAAAGTGGATCCCATAATTCAATTATATCAACAAGTTTTGGCAAGATGATTTTAACAACAACCATCGGTATCAGCATATTGAGATCATTATGTTCTACTTCTGAGTTTTCACTTTGTGATCCAAACAAAGCCAGAATATTGTACCATTCCATTTTCTCTATATCATGTGTATTTTTAAGTGGATTCCAACCAACTAATTCTAGTCTTTATAAAGGACTTATAACTTTAGGAATACATAGTGTTACATAAGAATCCTCATATGTTTCTGGATCTTCCCGAAGCCATTCTTCAAAGCATTCCAAAACACTTTTCAAAGATGCAAACTCTTTACAAGCATCAGCAAATATTTGAGAAACATCTGAGAGGATAATTTCTAATTGTTGTCGATTTTCCAATTCTCGCTGATCTGGAATCTCATCATCACTGGACATTCCTTCCACATGAGATTGCTGTATCCCGCACTTCTCACGCGCTCTTCGTCTACGAGCTCGTCTGCCCTCGCGTTCAGCGCACCTTTGCATAAATTTTTCATCTGAATTATTCCGTACTTTATCAGCACTTACTTGATCTGATACATCTTGTCTCCTCCTCTCAACAAGAAACATCATTTCATTTTGTTGATATTTTGATATCTCTGCTCACAACTAACAATGCAAGGAAGTTTTTCGTCTAGACATTCAACAAGATCTCCTATATAAGCACGCATTTCCTGATAGAATTTAAATCGGCGTTTATATTCAGGCATTTTCTTTTCAGCTACTTTACCTTCAATTTTCAAATTCATTATGTCTTCTGAGAGGCGAGTAAGATCTTGTGCATGTGCTGCATGTGCTTCACGCACTTGTTTAATGCGATTTAATAAATTGTTTTCAATTTCTTGCAATGTTCTTT
>NW_020536999.1:14650421-14667902 GCF_003426905.1 Ctenocephalides felis
CTATATTTTTTCTTAAATTCTAAATGAATTAAGTCTAAAAATAATACAAATATAATTTTACTTAAAACTAATATAAATAACATTTTGGTATGAATACTTTGTACATCTATTGTGCATCATTACACGGGGGCACTATATAAATTATCTAATATCGTACAAAGAAAAAATAATATCTATCTATACAAATTGTAAAATATTAAAATATATGGTTTAATTTAATTACAGATTGTTATGACAACGGCTCATATAATTTTATACAAAATTTTGACTACTTATGTGATGTCCATAAACTACTAAATACATTCAAAAGTCACATATGAATTAATCTAAATATAAATCATTAATGCAAAACAATTTCCGACATCGCATTAAATAGCTGAATATATTTATAATTATAAAAACCCTAATTGTGGTCAAAAATGATAGTACAGGATATTTGGCCTACTTCAGATTTTAGCTTTAAGATTATAAAAGTCTTATTTTGTCAAAAATAATATAATATTAGGCTTAAACAACATTTTGTTTGATGTTGGTTTATAATGAAAAGCATAGTTTCTCCAAAATTAATATGTAGAAACAATTCATTTAAAAAAAAATCATTTACCAGGAGATTTGTGAAATTATAATCGCACAGTATTGCTACATTATCATTGTCCATAGAACTTTCATTGCTTAAATTAATGCATTTAATCACTGGTACGCTTGCATTTAAATACTTGGTAAAATCTAGCATGGAAATGATTGGTGAATGTCTATCCCGTTGTTTAATTTAAATTACTAAAAATTAATTCTGAAGTGATTTTGAACGAGCCTTATTAGAAGTGCATGATGATCCCTGTTTCTCCAAGAGTTCAGAGTGCAAATTCCTCTTCTCGCCACCAGTCGTTGATGTCACTATAACTTTTGTATTGGCGTGGTTCGGCGTGCAACATTGCGCACATTCGCACCAGAATACGTATTTATTAATTCACCGGTACCTTTCCACCTAGGTAAAAGACATTAAAATGTATTAAAATTTAAGCAAGGTATGTTATGATAACAGAATTCTAGATGGTGCGGTTATCATAAGATTATTCCTTGCTTGTTTATATGTAAAATACGCCCAATCGCACGGCAAATAGATAGACATTTTTTATATTTTCAATACTAAGCATAAGAGAGCGTTGCCATGACAACGCTATTTTAAGACTCTGTTACGGCAGAATTGCCCCATATAATTTACTATTATTAAATTAATCATTGTTTTTTTCCTATCCATTCATATGTGTAAAAAAATTAGACATTTAGGGTAAATTTATTCACAAACTTTCAGAGTTCCCTAAGCTGGAAGTTATACTCCTTCTGTTTTAACCACAGTACATCTTCTTGCCATCCTCATATTTTTCAATAAAGTTAGGCTTTAATTCAAGAGACATGGTCCTTTTCTTTAGACCCATTGTTATGAAAATAAATATTTTGTAAATGTACAAAAAGCAAAAAACGCGAACTCAGCATATATAACTGGGCAATCATATGAGTTGGAATTTCCTACGTTAAAATAATCTTCGATATATTTGGGTCAGTAAATCGTTACTGCACAAATTAATTTTAATATATAATTCAAATGACTAACTATAAAATAATTATTGCTATCATAAAACAACGATAAATATTTCCATGGTAAAATCATCATAGTCACAACTGATGCAATTTGTTATATTTTCATTTTGCCATCAACATTTTGTCTAGAAACTTTTACTCGCTCAAAGCTCGTATCTCAAATTTTGCTCGTAAGTCAAAGCAACAAATTGCTTCTTTGGCGGCTTGTATCTCGAAACACTCGTAAGTCGGGTAACCCACTTGTTTAAATCCGAAATACATTTTTTTAACTTATCGTAGGGTAAGTTATTGTAATCGTCCAAAAATCGAAATTGAAAAATTTTGCATATCTTCACGTTTTGGAGGTTTCTGAACATTTTGGCATACCTAAGAAAAAATGAATGTGTGTGTGTATGTATTTATGGATACAATTTTTTCGTTCACGTTTTCGGGGCAAAAATCATCCGATTTTAATGGTTCAAAAACATTCGATTCTTATTGATAGGGAGATGTGCTGATTAGTTTTTGGCAAAGGCCGATCCACCCATTTTGGAGTTACGAGCAAAGAGTGCCGAAAATAAAATCGAGTTTTTGAGAGAACGAAGCATCCTATTTAAATGATCCAAAAACACTTAATTTGTAAAAATAGGAAATGGTGATTAGTTTTTAGCAAAAGCAGGTCGAGCCGTTTCGGAAATATAGATCTAAAAGTGCAAAAAATGGCAGTTTTTGAGAGAACCAAGCATCCGATTTGAATTTTTTTTCTTCTTACTAAGCTATTCGAATTCTGTATTTTCTATTCTCACTGATAATTTTTTATCTACATTCTGCTATATATATTTTTTTCTTAAACTCTAGTCAATGACAGGATTCGATCGTAATAAAAATAGCAACTATATTAAAAATTACCTGAAATATTCATTATACATAGCATCATCTCTATCGAGTCGGTGAAGGTATTCCGCTAACTGACGGGGTCCTTCGAAATCATCGACATGAATATAAGAGTGCATGGGCGCAGCCCTTTCATAATCCTCCGGGCGAGCCCCCATTACAATCGGTAAAATGTCACGACTAAACAAAATAGTCAATTAAAAATCAATAATAATAATTGTAAGATTTAAAAATAAAATTGATTCGAAACTTATTTATAAATGTGTAATTTTTTACTTACCCCAGTCCATTCACGAAGAATTTTTCAGTAATATAATCTTTACAGTTTGAATTTTCGAAGGCTAAATAAAATTTGTAATCCCTATCGAGCAACTCGAAGCATCTTTCGGCATTTGCTCTGGAACATTTCATAGTACCACAGGCTCCATAGATATCCACCTTGAAAATAGTAATAAATCATAATAATAAATCATTACTGATGAGCAATGAGAATAATGTATTTACTAATAAATTATCTTACCTGTATATACTTTTGCAGTTCATGTGCATATTGCAATCTTCCATTTCTTGCTCCGCAATTGGAGACAAACCAAGCTACAGCCTTAGTTTTATTAGCTGCATAGTTTCGTTCCATATGTTTAACCTATAATTTAAAACAAAACCTATAATTAAAATTAAAGAGAAGATAATCAAAGTAATTCAATAAACATAGGTCGGCAGGTTGTATAGTTAAAAGAAAAAAATCAGTAGGGTAGGGCGGGCACAAGGTTCCAATTTGACTTTGAGCATTTGTAATGTGAAAACCAAGCTAATTATATCGTGATAAATAACACATATCAAACAAACAACTATCAGAATATGTTCAGTAAAACTCCCTGCTAATTCATCATTGTAGAAATGTGCTTTTTTGTTTTTTAAAAATTTGTCACCTGGCCGTTTTTACCCCATAGGCGGGACAAAATTGGACGGCCAGGAGGCAAGCAGATCAAATGTCTTATTTTTAATTTTTAAATAAATAATGAAATAATAGCTACATTATTTAACCAATGCAAAATATAAACTTCATGGGTACATTTTTATTGAAATAACACCGTATACAACCTTGACCTGGTATTTAATCAAAAATATTCATCAGCAGAGTTGGATAACTAATTAACTCTGATAATTTTTTTCGAACTTATTTTACTTGTTTATTTCCTATTTTTATCTTTTACACCTTTGTCAGGGTAAACGTTAAGTTGGTTCTGTTTATCCCAATCACGTGTAAGCCTTTATAGACATCATACAAAAAACTGTTGAATCTTTTTAAAATTAACAATACATCTTATAAAACAATTAAATAAAGTACACTTAAAATATATTATAGTCCTCATTATATAAGTTAGAAGTTCACCTCGATTCGAGGTACCCAGCTGTACGGTAGGATGTACCTACCATAGTTAGGTTTTGAGACAACTTTTTAGTGTCTATATACAAGTATTTACAGACTTACTGCTGGTTATCTCGAATCCCGAGATTCTTATCTAATTTAAGCTTAAATGACTGGACTATTTAAGGCTTCGTAAACTAAACAATAGTGCTCACTACCAGAAAAACTAACAACGAAATAAAATATTTCTGTTATGGATTTTCAAATATCTCATGATAGCAATGTAAGAATGATGGCTGGTTATACTTCTTTTGCCTTCTACTTTCAAATATTATTGTTAAAAAATTCTTAACTTTACTTGTTTTGAGATATTAATGGTTTGTTCTCTAAGCCTTACGAGCGGACCTTTAAGCCTCGCTTTATCCTAATATAGTGCATTTAAAATAATTTAGTGTGTATACTCAATCTTTTATTTTCTTGGCTACTAATTAACAATTATTGATTTTTTCTATTAAAATAAGTTTTTTTGTGTTTCTAAAAAATTACTAGTGGTACTAGTCCAGTCATTTAAGCTTAAATTAGGTAAGAATCTCGGAATTGGAGATACCCTGCTGTAAGTCTGTAAATACTTGTATATTGACATTTGAAGGTTGTCTTAAAACCTACATATGATACGTACACCCTACCATATGTAGGTTTTGAGACAACTTAGGGTGTCAATATGCAAGTATTTACAGACTTACAGCTGGGTATCTCAAATTCCGAGATGAACTTACTATAATGACTGGACTCAAGACAGAAAGACCGAATTCAATCTCAAGTCAGCTTTTCTTTAACACCTAATAATTTTGATTTTTAAATATTTAAAAAAAATACCTGTTTGACTCTAGGGTCATAATATTCCCAATGTTCATAAGGAGCTACAATGTCACTGTCATAACGATAGGTTGCTGTCCAATTGAAAACGTCCGGAAAATTGATATGTTGTGTGTGATAAGGACACTCCAGAAAATACATTATCCACACCTAAAAAGGAAACAAATTATGAAAAGACATTAGATTGATTTTATAATTAACTGCTTGTGATATTAAACTTAAAATTATTTTACCTGATCCGGAGATCTCCGGAATCCTGGATGCGTAAAATGATCCTTGTACAGAATGGCATCGGCTTGTTGCGCCTTATCCCTATTAACACTCAACCGGCATCTATCAACCTGATGAAATAATATTTAATATTATATTATTTTTGTTTAATTCTATTATAATATCTTATTTCCTTACTGGACAATGAGCTTGAAGAAACTGCTCCCGTCCAAGTTGAACATTCCAAGCTCCAGCTCCATTATAGAGCAAAATTGTCTTCAAATCTTCACCATCAGGATCATAAGTATCAGGAACGTGCATTAACTGGTTAGTTATGCGATCTACATAGATAGATATGAATAATATGACGAATTAAAAAAAATTATTAGGTTTAAATAAATGTTTTATTTTTAACATTACCGGAAGAATCTTGTGATGGGAATAATCTAGTCAGTCTGCGTTTTTTCCTGGAAATCCTTCGAGATACAGGCCTTACGCTGCCACCACTCATGTACCATGGTCTTTTAATTTCTCCTATTGGTTCCTCGGTCAAACTAACTGGCTAAAACGTACAAATATGATTAAAACCATTTTAAAAAAAATATTTTTTTTTTTAAAATTATGGATGTGATGCACGGGAATGGTATGAACATATTGTGACATATAGATTAAATATTAAATGTTTTACAGACCTGTGAAAATTCATTCTGATTCATTTGTTCTTCGAGCTCATTTTTCCGTTCGTTTCCCAATCCAAATGATTTTGGGATACTATAGTTTTCATCCACATTTTCATTTTCTTGTTCAGTCTGCTGCTGAAAAGTACAATAACATTAGAAATAAATATGTTGAAAAACTATATTATTTACATTATATAATGAGTTTGAGGGTATACATCCTCAATAATAAATATTTATTGAATAATTTTGTTATATTCCAAATTCTATTTATTTTTATGTTATTATTCGATGTTATATTATTTAGCAGTTGTAACAGATATTGTAATAAAAAAAGGAAAAAAATATATTCCGAAACTATATTTATACAATATTGAACGAATAATACAGATTATTATATACATAGTTTAAGAAAATTAGGTAAATTTTAAGAAATTATATTTTATCATACTTTAATGCATTAAAAGAAGACACGATCCTGCAAATGACTTCAATTTTTTTTTTAACATAAACAAAATATAGAGCAGTACCTAATAATATATTTACCAAAACATATGGCCATGATATATTTTTAAACCATGCCAAATTTTGAAATATATTTTGAAGTATGTTTGCCAACATTTTGTAAATATTTTAGAGAAAATCATTATCAATATTTATTAGTACCAACTAAACTAACCTTGGTATCCAAAAGTTATATATATATATATATATAAATTTATATAAAATAATATTTCAATATTTATATATATATACTTTTTTTGATACCATTTATATATATATATATATATATATTATATATATAATATATATATATAATATGGTATCCAAAAAAGTTATATATATATATATATAAATATTGAAATATTTATTTAATATAAATTTATTAATTAGCTTTAAAAAACTCATTTATCGAACAAATATTTCAAATGTGTTTATAAGATATGAGTGTTTACAAAGTCATACTCAATCGCACTTCTACGAATATTTTAAATGAATCATATCAATTTTAAAAAATGTATTTTATGACATGTTTGTTAACGTTAAACAATAATTTAGACAACATTTATCAATACTTGTTGGAATTAACTAAAATTTTATTCTCGTAGTAGTAATAAAAGTGCCATGAATCATATCAATTTTCTAAATGCATTTTATGGTTATTGTAATCGTTAAACAATGATTTAGGCAATATTCATCAATATTTCTTAGTATTAATTTATCTAAAATTTTATGTTCATTGTAGCAATAATCATGCTTAATTGCACTTCTACGAATATTTACATAGTATTTATGGTATATTTTATGGTTTGTGCTGATTAGTTTTTGGCAAAGGCAGGTCTATCCGTTTTGGAGATACGGGGTAAACGGTGCCAAAAAATGGTATTTTAGTTTTTGAAATAACAGAGCGTTCGATTTAAATAATTCAGAAAGCATTTTACTTGTATTGACAAAATGAACAACTGGTAAAATTTTTGTAAAGGCAGATCCAGCGTCTCCGGAGTTCGAATAAAAAAACTAAAAATGGATGCCTTTTGGCGGTCAAAAATCAACATTAGACTTATATACATCGTATTATCAGATATTTTATGAACATTATAATAATAAGTACAATTTTTGTGTACATTTATATGGGTTCCGTACTAATGTTTACCCTTTAGACGACTACCCGGCGACATTTCGACTCCAAATCAGCTATGCAGAGCGATTGCTTAACAAAAATGTTCAAAATTTTCAAAAACAATCAAAATACAAAAAATCAATATATAAAAAAATTTAAGTTTTCAAAAAAGGGACCGTTCAAGTATTACGTAAGCACTATAGGGGGACGGGGGGTTATTGATTTCTTATTTTGGGGACATTTTGGTGACAGATTTGCTTACTTTTGCTGACAGAGGGGGATGGGGGGGAGGGAAATAATTGTACTAAATCTGCTTACGTAATAATTGAACGATCCCAAAGTCATTTTTTTTTCAAAAATTTCAAAATTTCTCAAAGATCTAATTTTTTCAAAGTTTTGCGAAGTTTTTTTTCAACAATTTAGTTATCGGTACGGGAAGTTGCAGTAATTTGCCTTGAGGCACGATGCCATGCACCACCAGTTTATTTCTTAATTTGGTTAAAACTACTTTTTCCCGAAGGCCAATGAGTTTGTTACCACTTTCGCGTAGCTTTCCTCTTTGCAGCTATTAATTTTTTTAATTTCAGATGGAAATATTTTTTACGCCTTTTTCAATAAGCCCCTAGTTCCTCTACCCTCTAACATACTGAAGTAGTTATTATTATTGGAATTTCTCCATAATTTCTAATGTATTTATAATTTTCACTCACCGGCTTTACCTTTCCATTCGGCTGCTGACTCAGCACTGGCTGCTGAATTGCCGTTGCGTCTTTGACAAACACTGCCGGCTTTGAATTCCACAAATCCCTGTGAACTACGTTCAGCACTACCAACAGAAGCACTGCCAGGCACAGCACCGCCACGAAGTAGCGGCGCGGCCTCAGGCGGGCCAACATATCAAACTCCTTTAAAAAATAAAAAATAATAAATTTATATAAAATTATTAATATTATCTATAAAGCACATACTAAATATTTCTAAACTTAAATAAATAAATTTTTATAATTCAACTGCTTATCATTTTTAGTACAGGTAACCCCCATAACACGGTACTTCTAGAACTCGCTCGCAAATTCGCTCTAACACGGTTTAGGAACTGAGACCATCCCCCACATAACGCGGTACTTTCGGGTTCGTATAACACGGTTCAAGAATTGAGGAAAATTTTAATAAAATAAGAAGTATAGTAAAACCTATGAAAAGCAAACTGTGATGAAAACTAGTGCAAAAGATAATTAATTTGAAATATATTATTAGAGCGTGTACGTTCTATCGAAGAAAAATTCTAGGATTATCCGAACAATATATTAAATAAATCTTAAGCAATTTTTTTTTAGATAAAATGAGCATAAAAGTTTACTTAAGATCACTTTACATGTGTTTCAACCAAATATCAAAAATCGACTCGCACACACACATACACATACTTTTTTCAAATTCGGTCTAATTCGATTCTGAATGTCCTTGAATGTCAAGAAACCATAAAATTAGAAAAGTAACAATAATAGTCAAAAAAGTTTAAATCACCATACTTTACACTCAATTATTAAAAATTAGAACAAAAAATGTATAATGTTTATTGGAACAAAACAATTTATTTGAGCACACATGAATATATTTGTTATTTAAATATCTTAATGTTCGTTTAATTACAAAATGAAAATAATAATAAAAAGACCCACAATGTCATTCATGTGATGGACTGAATTTCATATTTTATTTCGAAGGTTGATAACCGGGATTTCGCGTACTGAATTTAATAATAATTGTATACATTATATAAAAATATTGAGATTTTAAACTTATTCAAATTTCTAGATATTATTTTTTTTTCAAATTTCTAGAAACATCTTTACAAATAATGCATGAATGAAATCAATATGAATCAAATTTCTTCGCCTAACAATAAGTAATACAAAAAATTAAAAAAACTAGTGATGTATGGCATTGTGCCTTAAGGCAAATAATGGAGATAATTTACTTAAATAATAAAATGTTAATTCACACATAATAATTCGTGTACATATAATTAACCTGAATATAGATTTAATCCAAGCTTTACTTATTTTTTGTTGTAATATATTTAGTATTTAATTTATTTTCTTATAAAACGTTGATGAAAATTTTCCCTCAGAGTAAAAAAAAACGCTGATGAAAATTTCCATATCTTTACGTTTCAAAGGTTTCTGAACATTTCGGCATGCCTTAGGAAAATTTGATGTATGTGTATTTGGATAAAAAAATAAAAAAAATTAAAAAAATGCCATTTGGAGGTCAAAAATGGTCTTTTGGTATATATATCAAATTATCAGATAATATAGAGATTAATTATAAAGATTTTAATAATAAGTATAAATTTTGTTTCCTATTCTTTGGATCCCGCACCAAGATTTATAATTTTTAAAATTCACTTATATAGTTGAAATAAATTTTCGATTCTATAGATCAATGAATGAGTTTCAAAATTTTCAAAAAAGTTAATTTTTCCAAACTTTTCAAAAAATTCAAATTTGTTTTAAAAAAATCGATTTTTTTAGTAATATCAAAAAAAAGTTCAATAAAAATCAAAATTCATATTATTATTACTAAATGTTGGCGAATCATGTAATATCAGATTAATGGGCCATGTGGCGATACGGTTTTTAGGTATCTAATTGATAAGGAAATAGTATTAAATTTCCAGATAAAAAAGTACATCGAGCACTCGATGTTATATTAACTGATCCGTGTTTTTATCTTCTGAAATATTTTTCATATTCTATTACAAACTACCTTTTTATACACCCGTAATTTTTATCTTTTTTACCTTACCGAAGTTTCATCTTTAAAACATTTTTTTAACCAATTCAGGTAATTCTGAATCGTTTAACACTAAAATTTAAAAAATACTATGGGTGTATGAGCGTGAGTTTAATGAAATAATAATAATAAAGATTAAACTTACCATTGTTGTTAAAACTTGTGGCATTTCAGTATATTTTCCAAACATATCACTTTTCATTTTTGTCACGTTTCACTGTATTGTTTTTCAAAACTGTTCATATTTAAAGCTTTAAATCAAAGAATTTATATTTTATTAGTTATGTAAAGTTAGTTTTCAATTTATTACGCATAAATATTTTTTTTATTATTTTGCTGAATGATGGATCATATTTTTGCTTTAACCATTTAACAATAGAAAAAGTTGTAAATTTAATTTATATTTTTAATATTTATATTTTAATGCAAGATCTGGGTGTCAGTTCTTTATTAACATATACAAAATTTTGAAATATGCATTATATTTATTTTTTGAAAAAATATAGGGCCACTTGGGTCATCATATAAATACTTGATGGCCCAATGACAAATATCTGGAGAAAAAACTCTAATTCTAATTTTACCGATTTGTTGATAAACTTTACAAAAAACTAAAATTTCTTTCACAAAACAAAAGTATTACTTGATTTTATCGAAGAAGGTTGCATTCTACGTATTTCTCTTTATTTATATTCATTATTCAAGATTATTTTTTATATTTATGTCATAAATATGTTTTCGCCAATGTTACCATTTTAATATTCAATATTCATAAAAAATAATTGACTTCAAATGAGGTTACTTTTAAATACTAAAAATAAATGTAAATCACCGAGATTAAAATTTTTAATCATGATAATTTTTGTTTAAATGACTTATTTATTTTAATGTGAAATAAAGTTATAGAACAAATTATATTTTTAATTTCCCGTAGGGTAAGTTATAGTAATCGGAAAAAAATCGAAAATAAAATTGTTTATATATCACTTCACGTTTCAAAGGTTTCTAAACATTTTGACATACCTTACAAAAAATGGATGTGTGTGTATGTACCAATTACAATTATTCAAAAAAACATTTGATTCCTATTGATAAGGAGACGTGCTGACTAGTTTTTCCAAAGGCAGGTCTAGTCGTTTCGGAGATACGGGGCAAAAAATGCCAAAAACGGTAACTCAGTTTTTAATAGAACGGAGCGTCCGATTTCAAAAATTCAAAAAACATTTTACTTGTATTGACAAGATGAAGAACTGATTAAATTTTTGGGAAAGCAGGTCTAGCGGTTTCGGAAATCTAGTGAAAAATAGTAAGAATTTAAAAATATTAAACTTTATTTTAAAAGTTTAAAGCAAAAAATATGTAAGATTCTAAGTTGATCTTAATCTGAATGTTTTTAGATTCTGATTGGATTCTAGTTGTCTTTTAAAAATAAAATTTTATGTATTAATTTTAAAGGAAAACTGATTATAGAAACCTATTTTATTTTTATTTATATATACATTATTTTCATATCTCAGACAGAAGAGTTGCCTGGTATGAGAGATTATGAAAACAGTTTTCATATTTTATATTTACATTTCATTTGACTATTTTATTAATATATTATAATAGATATAATTAAAACATCTTATATTGAAGAACAACTAATTTAAAAAAAAAACAAATAGAAATTTCTCAGACACAAAAATCTAACCATGCTGAATTTTAATTCAAATTAAAGGATCACAAAATAATTAAACCACTTTGATGACACCATGATTTTATATTAAATACAGAGAAAAATATATTTTTTGAATAATTATACTTTAATTTTAAATTTTGTCATTTTAATCTACATTCGTTATTCACCACAATAAATTTAAAATGCACCCATAATATTTTTATAATAATATTCAAAAAAAAAATTTAATAATATTTAGCACTATAAATTATTTTTTAAGTCATTTTTTAAATTCTTTACAACAATATTACGTAAAACTCTATATTTAACAATCCCGGTTGTTTTTTTACAACTGAACGCATTGAAATTGCTTTAATTAACACACTGACGATTTTTGTCGAGTAATTTTAAATGACTGACTAACTAATATTTGTACTGAGTTCGGTGTTATGATTATTTCAGAAAATAAATCACTTTCGAACGGTAATATCTTTATTTGTTGTTCGTACAGAGGTTTTCGACCTTGTATTTGTGGATTATATTAATAAACTGGTTAAAATTACAAATTACAGTAAAAAAAATTGAGCTTGTAATCCGATTTTTAACATCCCGAAGAAGCTTTTGCCAAAAAATCCGATATGCTAATTGTATGTTCTTTCGAAGTTTCTGAATGACTTATTGCTATTTTCGAAACGGCTAGACCTGCCTATGCCAAAAACTAATCAGCAAGTCTCCTTATCAATAGCAATCGAATGTTTTTTGAATAATTCAAATAATAAAAATAATAATAATTCAAACCGTGTTCCTGAAATCGTCGACGAAAGTTTGTATCCGCGCACACACACACACACACATACTCACATACAAATATCACACACATACATCATTTTTTTCTAAAGTATGCCAAAATGTTCAAAAACCTCCGAGACGTAAAGATATATAAAAAATTTTATTTTCGATTTTTTTGCGATTACTATAACTTACCCTACGGGAAGTAAAAAAGTCCTTTAAATATCCGTCGCAAAATTTTTATTTATTTGCATTAGATATCTTTTCGAACTAACAGTTAAACATTTTACCTAAATATATAGCTAAAATTTAATTCTCAATAATTAAGTTGAATATGTATACTTTTATATACGGATCAGGAAGTCAATGAAACTTGTCATAAGGCAAAATACTACTTACAAATAGTTTCATAGAAATCTATAGACATTAAAACACACCAGAACAACATAATTATAAACATTTTATAAATTTTAATTCAAAGCATTTAACAAGTGTATTTATATTAGTGATTTACGTTGAACTGTAGTCTTATTTAGAATGCAAATATCTAACGGTATATGATACTGGCTTAATGCTAGGACAAATATTAGGAAAAAATTAATACTAAGTAAGTTGTAAGTAGAATTTGCCTTGAGGCAAGTTGCGTATACTTAATCAATGAGAATTAGGAGATTTTAGGTAAAATGTCAAACCGTTTATTTTAGAAATAAAATTTCAGGTTTTTCTAAAAATTAACAATTTATAATATCTGTAATTGTATAAATTAAATTCATTTAATTTATTTCATGTTTTAAAAATGTATATTTTATTGTAGCTACATACAAAAAACAGACGGTATCTTATGCTTGTTCTTGGTAGTGAAAATTATAAAAACGCTGTACCAACAAGCGTATTTGACATATAAACAACCAAGGGAGAATGTTATGATAATTGCATCATCAAAAATTCTGTTACCATAGGATTTATTCTTGCTTGTTTATATGTAGAATGCGCCTGGACGCACGGCAAATAGATAGACATTTTCATAATTCTGAAGCCAAGAACAAGCATAAAAGAGCGTTGCCATGACAACGCTGTTTTATGAGCTCTATTACGGCAAAATCGGTTCACATACACACATACTTTTTCCAAATTTGATTTAATTTGGATTCAGAATGGCTTGAAACGTCAAGAAAACCTAAAATTTGCAAATAAGATTTTTTGTGAAAGCAAACTTTTCTTCCGGAAAGTTAAAAATTATAGAATCGAACCCATTGTTCTTTTCTCATATGGCTTTAAGGTCCCCTATAGCCCTACTTTTCATTTTTTTAACATTTCAGGTTGTTTATTTAGCAAAATCACTGACGATTTAATCACGAAAAAATCACTCGGCCGATTTTTATTCAAAATTAATCAGGACAATATCCAAATTATATTTATATGAACAAAATAAAAATAAACAAAACAATTGATATCCTTCTCACCCAATTACAAAATTCCATGGTACAATTTGACATGTTAGTTTTTCTATTAAACAATGTTGTAAAGTAACAGTACAATATTGTTTTTGATAACAATTTCAAATTGTATGTTTAAATAATAATTATTTAATTACTTTTATTAATTATTTACCTGTTCAAGTGCACATCTCAGCTGTACTTTGTATTTGACACGCTCACAATTCTTTTATTTTTGACAACACCTTCGACCCAAATCATCTCACTGACACTTCTAATCAAATAAAAAAAGTTCAATTTTAAAAGTAAACATAAATTTTTTTATCTTATCATTGTTCACAATAAATAACATAAAGAAACTAAGTGCCGGTACTACATGTACCTCGATGCACGTTGATTCATATCTTTTTAGGTTGTGAAACACACAGTAACAAATTATATATTGTCCTATTTATATGAAAAATTATTAAAACTGTTATTTAAGTTTACAGTACAAAACAAATGCAAAATATATGACTATTTATTGCATTTCCAAAGTTCACTAAAACCAACATTGCACTTGAATTCACACACTGAACTGCAATTCCAGAATTTTCTCATTCTTCAGCACTTTTCACATTTCACATTTAACAATTATTTTGTTTAATACAAAATAATCATTTCGACTATCCTTTCTTCACATTTCTCAATGAATGCAAGGGGAAAACAACATGCTTAAAGGAAAATCCATATATTTCGCGAGGGGTTGAAAACGCGCATGCTCGTACATATGTAACTGTTATGTAAGAAAACATCCCTTTGAAAAATGATACTGAATTATTTACACGATTTGATTTAGAATTAACAATAGAATTATTGTGTTGTATCAAAATATAATTGGTATTTGCAATTTTATAATAATTTTATTGTCATTGCAAATGATGATCTTTCAAACTGTGAGATGTTTGACAGGTCGTTGATGTAGAGACTGACAGTACATGCAACAATATAAAAATGAATGTTTGAAATAAATATGATGATACAAAACTAATTGTTTTGCAGATTTATGAACAAAATATTGAGGTTTTTAATTTTTTGTCTTCAAAATATGTTCATTTTTCATAAATTCAAAAAGCAAAATATTTCCTAAAAATATGACTCAATTAACGATGTTTTTTTTTTAATTTTATGGTTCATTGACTAACTTCATGGTTAATTTCACGGTTCATGGCTCATTTAAATAATACATTTTAAATAAATTGAAAATATATTAAAATAATATATAAAACAGGAAAGAATACAACAATATATGTATATCAATTGATAATATATTGCGTTGTATTCTTTCCTTTTTCCATCGACAATATTAAATAAAATATTTTCTCCCAAAAATTTCCACCATAAAGATTTTTCATTAAATTAATTCCATCAGCTAACCATAAAAGCATCAATAAAAGAAATTACTAGCAAATACCCAATAATTTATGCCACCATTTAATTATAAAAGTAATCGGCGCATTCTGACTTAATTATATCAATTAGATTTTATTAGATTAATTAATTATATAAATTAAAAATACTCATTAAAATCTTATGATTTGGATTAAAAACTCAACTTTTAGCTTTATAGTATATAAATATAACAATTAAGCTTATAAAATAACTATTATTTTTCGATTATTTGTTCTATTAACATACAAAGTATCAAAACAAGAGCATGTCATGTGTTTTACAAAGTATATTCATAAAATAATTATAATAAATAATTCATTTCAAACTTGAGCATGACAACGTTTACAATACAAATAGAATTATATAGTAATTCATTTACAATGTAATTATGAAAACATTATTTATATATTTGGTATAATGACAAATTTAGTATTAGTTTTTTTTAATATTTACAGTTTTATATACATTGGATAAATGTTGATTTATGTTTCATTTATAAGGTCACTTACTAAAAATACAATTTACATTCTAGAGTAAGTACATTATTCCTTATTCAATACCTATTAAAATACTTCAGCTGATTAACATAGCAAAAAAATAATACACACACATATGCGTATATATATATATATATATATATATATATAATAATATATATATATATAAATATATATATATATATATATATATTGAAATGTTTTACCATATATATTTATATACATGTGTATTTAAATCCCATACATTAAAGATTTGAGAGTTTCCCACCTTATAAATAAAATAAAATATAATTAAACATTTGCATTTGTTGTATTTAATGACAAAAAGTTTCATAAACATTAGCCCCTAATACCTTTATTCTATCAATAGCAATTAGTTTCTCTACTAACACTTCTGAGGTTTTACCTACAAGACCGTTTACAATGGGTATCATCTTTGCCATTGGTATTTGTAATTTATTCATATTAACAAACTCATTTTTTAATTCAACTTCAACAATTTTCTCCTCAGGTATAAAGTTCTCAGCAATGTGATCCATCATTGTTGCAAATCCCTGACTCACTCCAAGAGTCAATAAAGATTTTACATCTTCTGTCTCTAGAAGATCCCTAGTCTCTGCTATCATGGTTGAAAATAAAGGTGAATTCATATCCGTTGTAGGAAGAACAAATTTGCTTATATCAGCTAGAGGATTCCGCGGGTCCTTTGCTACAGCGGCCTGCACTGACCAAAATATTTGCTCAATGTCTGATATACTGAGTTTTTTTGTTAAGGGTATGTTTTCGAGTACTCCCCTCACATTATCTTCAATAATTTTACATATTCCTCTTACACCTTCTCCTAATAGATTATGGCATAAAGACAAATAACGCGCTTGCATGTCACGATCAACATTGCAAGTCCCATTTTTTGAATCTTTATAAACATAGCCACCTAGTAAGCTCAACTGAACACGCAATGTTACAACAAATACGGAAGAAGTATAAACTAAACTTGCAACTTTAGAAAAAGCACGAATTTTCAAATCAGACCACAATTTAACTTTGTTGTCTGGATTAGTTTTTAGTTCTACTATTATGTCTTCAGTCATAACACATTTGCATACTGCTTCACATAACTGAGGAGCTAAAGACATAATAGTTTGATTGCAAGTGAGTTCGGTACCATCAAAATGTTGGGACTGCTTGGTTCGTTCTATGAACTCTAAACTCTGTTTCTCTTGCCAAGCACGCAGCTTTCGATGAGCATATCTTGTGGCCAGAATGGCACCCCCAACCACACAACCAGTGATTATTAGTTTGTTTTTATTGCGCACAAAAAAGCGAGAAATTTTTGAAATCATTTTAAAAAGATATTGTTTTTGAAAATATTTATGATATTCAGAGTTAGTTTAGTGCTGCTACAACTTTACATCTACTACACTTATTTATGAAGTCTTATAATATATAGAATTATTTAACTGAATTACTTTCACATCAAAGGTATATTAGATAAATATATCTGATTTCCATTTAGAGTCAAAATTGTAATGTATCAAACATTAGATGCCAGTCGATATTCTATGTTGATAAAATTAAACAACTTATCATACACCTGAAACAAAAGAAAAAAAAATTATATGTATGCAATAATGCAATATAATT
>NW_020536999.1:14668902-14696635 GCF_003426905.1 Ctenocephalides felis
TTCCGAAGATACGGGGCAAAAATTGCAAAAATGATAACTCAGTTTTTAAGAGAACAGAGCGTGCGATTTTAATAATTTAAAAAAAAATATTATTTTATTGACAAGATGAAGAAATGTTTGGGAAGGCAGGTTTAGCGATTTCGGAGATCGAATTAAAAAGTTTAAAAAAATGGCCATTCGGCAGTGATATGATACTTATCCGCTATACTGCAACGCAGCGCCCACGCGCTTCGATATTTTGTTTCTACGTAGCTAACGAATCGAAATTGCTTTAAAAAGAGTTAAAAATTTCCAAAATATTTCAAAGTATAAAAAAATCAATTTTCCAAAAAGGTCAATTTTTTCAAAATTTAAAAAATCTCAAAAATGGATTTTTTCAGAGTTCTAAAAAAAATTATTCGCTTTTAAAAATTTTAATTTTTGTTACAGGAAGTTCCAGCAATAGTTTGGCACGATGCGACGCACCACTAATTATTTTAAAATATCACTAGATTTAATATATTTAATAATATAAATATTCAAAATCGGTCTTATTCAAATTAATACAAAGTGAATAGATTTATATTTTTAAATTTAAATGTGCATTATTCCAAAACTCAAAAATTGAATTTTAAATACTTCCTGTAAATATATACAAAAACAAAAATATTAGGCATAAAAGACAAATGGAATCCAATCAGAATCTATCCGATCAACTTAGAATCATACATATTTTTTGCTTTAAGATTTTAAAATAAAGATCAACTTAGAATTCTAAATATTTATTGCTTTTTATACAAAATATATTAGTTTTTAGAATTACTTGTAGAAATATTAAATATTCAATTACTATTACAACTAATTGATAATTCTGAAAAAAAAAAAATCAAATTTTTAATAATTCTATAAAATTTTCTAAAAACCAATTTATGACCAATATATTTTGTATAAGAAACAAAAAATATGTAAGATTTTGATTTGATCTTTATTTAATTAAAGCAAGAAATACGTAAAATTCTAAGTTTATCTGATAGATTCTGATTGGATTCTAGTTGTCTAGTGGGGAAAAATCCTAAAAATGGGGTAAACCTCCTATTGATAAAAATATTATCATTAAAAAAATTTTTGTAATATAATTTATTGAATTAGATAATATTTGATTATATAAAATAATTTTAAGAAATTAAAATTTATTGTGATAATTAAAAAATAATAGAGTAAATAAAAAATAAAATCAAAAATTTATTTCATTAATACTTATGCACCCTTAAGGTTGAAAATGATAATCTAACTTTTTATGTATTAATTTAAAGAAAAAACTGACTACAAAAACTCATTAAACTTAACAATAAATTAAATAATTTTTTTTCGAAATTAACGACTTAATTTTTAACACTTTAAGTTTGAAAATAAAAATCTAATTATATAGAGAATATATTAAAGAACGACTAATTTTAAAAAACAAATAGATACAAAAATCTAACCATGCTGAATTTTAATTCAAATTAAAGGATCACAAAATAATTAAACCATTTGATGGCACCATGATTTATAATAATAAATACAGAAAAAATTTTTTTTTGATTATTATACTTTAATTTTAAATTTTGCCATTTTATCAACATTCATTATTCACCACGATGAATTTAAAATGCACCCATAATATTTTTATAATTATATTCAAAAAAACATTTTTCAAATAATATTTAGCACTAACAATTATTTTTTAGGTCATTATTTAAATTATTTACAACAATATTACGTAAAACTCTATATTTAACAATCCCGGTTGTTTTTTTACAACTGAACGCATTGAAATTGCTTTAATTAACACACTGACGATTTTTGTCGAGTAATTTTAAATGACTAACTAACTAATATTTGTACTGAGTTCGGTGTTATGATTATTTCAGAAAATAAATCACTTTCGAACGGTAATATCTTTATTTGTTGTTCGTACAGAGGTTTTCGACCTTGTATTTGTGGATTATATTAATAAACTGGTAAAATTACAAATTACAGTAAAAATAAAGTTGAGCTTGTAATCCAATTTTTAACACCCCGAAGAAGTTTTTGACAAAAAACTGGGTTTGCTAATTTTATGTTTTCTCGACGTTTCAAGTCATTCTGAATCGAATGAGACCATGTTTGGTACAAGAATGTGAATATTTTTTACCTTTCATCGACGTTTTATCAAAAACGGCTAAACCGATTTTAAGAGTTTAAAACCATTCGATGTAACTCGACAAGGTCTATCGTTTATATGTTTATGTTGTGACGATCGACCAAGCCATTTCTTTGTAATTAGCAGAAAAATGTAAAATTTTTAGTCCTTGTTTTAGCCCACAATCTTGAACCGATGTTAAAAATTCAAAAACTATTCGAAATGTATTGATTGGGAATCGCGTTAATTAGTTTTTGGTAAAGATTGGCCTGGCCGTTTCTTCGTAATTACATTGAAAAAAAATAAGTTTTATAAATTTTGTCAATTTTGACGAAAATTTGTCTGAAGTTGGATTTAATAGTCTGAAATAACATATTAAAATATAAATTAACATATTAAATATTATTATAGATGGTTAAAATGTAAAAATTAACCAACGCTTGGAATTTAACCGCGCGTTTAAGGGATTCTAATCAAAATCTATGCCTAGAAAATATATACAACTTGTGTTTTGTAGGTAGCTACAATAAAAACAATTTATAGCTAAATTTTTAGAAAAACTAAAAATAAATTAAATAAAATCTGTTGAACAAATTAAATCATTTTATACAAATATAGATATTATAAGTATGTTTGAAAGACATCAATTGATTATCGCATTTTCTTACTAATAATTGAATATTACCTAAATAGCTGAAATTTAATTCCTAATAATTAAGTTTATTATGCATACTTATCGGTGAGTTAATGCGATTTGCCAAGTAAATATAAATATGAATAAATATATAAAGATAATAATGATATTAGCAAACATAAATGATAAATAACTTGTGTGAACATTTTTTCGTATAAAGCAAAAAATGTATGTGGTCGGTGCGCCATTTTCTTTTTGAACGTAATACAAAATTTAAAACAAAATGGAAAACCGCCTATTTTTGTTCACATTATATTTCATTTATGATCAATGGATTATATGTGTTATTATAGATAGTATATAGCCATTTTCTTTTTGAACAAATATACAAAAAAAAGAAATTCAAATGAAACTCACAACTTATAAGAAATTTATAGACAATAAATGCACCATCAATTATAACATTATAACAATTTTAGTTCGAAACATTTAACAAACATATTTAGTCATTTGAGTTTTTTTATAATACCAGAACTTAATTTAGACATAATTTAGTACAATAATAAAAGGTGAACCACTGGGTTTTCCTTTTAAATTTCAATGTTATTCTTCCTATATAGACATTGTAATTTATAAGAAAAAAAAGAATATATTTAGTGATTTGCGTTGAACTGTAGTCTTATTTAGAATGCAAATATCTAACGGTAATATAACATTGGCTTAATGCTAGGACAAATATTATAAAGATTATTACTAAATAAGTTGTGAGTAACATTTTGCCTTGAGGCAAGTCTCATGAACTTCCCAATACGTATACTTAAAAGATAAGAATTAGGAGATTCAGCTACGATTTCGTATTTAGATAAAATGTTTAACTGTTTATTGCAATAAACAATAATCAATGTGATTTCTAATTGATATCCAATTGATTGATCTTGTATAAATTAAATTAAATTGTTAAACACGTTTCATTTCATTTATTTCGTATTTTAAAAATGTTTTTTAATGTAGCTGCACACGAAAAGCAGATTGTGCATACTTTTTCAGCATAGATTCCAATTAGAATCGTTCAAGCGCGTGGCGCTATTCCAAACTTTCATGAATTTTTATAATTCAATCGCTTATCGTAGGCCTATAATATTTTGTATGTTATTTCATACTGCGAAATGTACTGCCATACAAAGTTTCATCGAAATAATCAAAGAAATTATTTTCCAAAAACAATTACGAAGAAGTTGCCCGGCCAATCTTTACCAAAAACCAGCATCTTTCAAATGGATGCTGAATTTTTAAATGCGATTTAAAATTGTGAGCTAAAAAGTGGACAAAAACTTCTCACTTTTCTGATAATTACAAAGAAACGTCTTGGCCGATAGTTGTACAAAACTGACAAACGCAAGTCTTTATCGAGTAACATCAATGGCCTATAATGGTAATTCTGTCGTAGCAGAGCTCATAAAATCGCGTTGTCATGGCAACGTTCTATAATGCTTGTTCTTATTTTACATATAAACAAGCAAGAAAGAATCTTATGGTAACAGAATCTTCGATGATGCAGTTATCATAACATTCTCCCTTGCTTGTTTATATGTAAAATACGCCAGAGCGCACAGCAAATAGATAAACATTTCATAATTTTTAATACCAAGAATAAGTTGCCATGACAACGCTATTTTATGAGTTCTGTTACGGCAGAATTTCCCCATAAATTTTGAAATCGGTTCAGCTGTTTTTGAGAAAATGTCGACGAAGGTCAAAAATCGGCTCACATACACACATACGTTCTCCAAATTTGATTTAACCCTTTCCATTCGTTAATTTAGGAATTAATACGTATTTTGCCGCCGTAGCGGCGGCATCCGAGTCGAAAGGGTTAATTTGGATTGAGAATAAAGAAAACGTGAAATTAACTAATCGGATTTTTTGGTGAAAACACACATCTCTTTCACGAAAGTTAAAAATTATAGAATCGAACCCATTATTGTTCTTTTCTCATATGGCTTTGAGTCCCCTACAGCCCTACTTTTCGTAGGACTATGACATTTTAGGATATTTATTTCGGGAAAAAAATATGACAATTTATATAAATTGTAATTATAACTACGAAGAAACCACCCGGTCGATTTTTATCCAAAACTAATCAAAACAAACAAATATATCCAATACAAACAAAACAATTGATATCCTTTTCGCCCACTTACAAAATTTCATACGGTTGGTACAATTTGACATATTAGTTTTTTTATTAAACAATATCGTAAAATAACAGTACGATATTGTTTTTTAATAACAATTTCAATACGCATGTTTCAATAATAAATAAATTAATATTATTTACCTGTTCAAGTGCACATCTCAGCTGTACTTTGTATTTGACACGCTCACAATTCTTTTATTTTTGACAACACCTTCGACCCAAATCATCTCACTGACACTTTTAATCAAATAAAAAAAGTTCAATTTTAAGAGTAAACATAAATTTTTTTATCTTATCACTGTTCACAATAAATAACATAAAAAACTAAGTGCCGGTACTACATGTACCTCGATGCACGTTGATTCATATCTTTTTAGGTTGTGAAACACACAGTAACAAATTATATATTGTCCTATTTATATGAAAAATTATTAAAAAATGTATTTAAGTTTACAGTACAAAACAAATGCAAAATTTATGACTATTTATTGCATTTCCAAAGTTCACTAAAACCAACATTGCACTTGAATTCACACCTGACTGCAATTCCAGAATTTTCTCATTCTTCACACACTTTTCACATTTCACATTTAACAATTATTTTGTTTAATACAAAATAATCATTTCGACTATCCTTTCTTCACATTTCTCAATGAATGCAAGGGGAAAACAACATGCTTAAAGGAAAATCCATATATTTCGCGAGGGGTTGAAAACGCGCATGCTCGTACATATGTAACTGTTATATAAGAAAAGCATCCCTTTGAAAAATGATACTGAATTATTTACACGATTTGATTTAGAATTAACAATAGAACTATTGTGTTGTATTTAATATATAATTGGTATTTGGAATTTTATAATAATTTTATTGTCATTGTAAATGATGATCTTTCAAACTGTGAGATGTTTGACAGGTCGTTGATGTAGAGACTGACAGTACATGCAACAATATAAAATCGAATGTTTGAAATAAATATGATTAGGATTACAAAAATAATTGTTTTGCAGATTTATGAACAAAATATTGAGGTTTTTAATTTTTTGTCTTCAAAATATGTTCATTTTTCATAAATTCAAAAAGCAAAATATTTCCTAAAAATATGACTCAATTAACGATGTTTTTTTTTTAATTTTATGGTTCATTGACTAACTTCATGGTTAATTTCACGGTTCATGGCTCATTTAAATAATACATTTTAAATAAATTGAAAATATATTAAAATAATATATAAAACAGGAAAGAATACAACAATATATGTATATCAATTGATAATATATTGCGTTGTATTCTTTCCTTTTTCCATCGACAATATTATAAATAAAATATTTTCTCCCAAAAATTTCCACCATAAAGATTTTTCATTAAATTAATTCCATCAGCTAACCATAAAAGCATCAATAAAAGAAATTACTAGCAAATACCCAATAATTTATGCCACCATTTAATTATAAAAGTAATCGGCGCATTCTGACTTAATTATATCAATTAGATTTTATTAGATTAATTAATTATATAAATTAAAAATACTCATTAAAATCTTATGATTTGGATTAAAAACTCAACTTTTAGCTTTATAGTATATAAATATAACAATTAAGCTTATAAAATAACTATTATTTTTCGATTATTTGTTCTATTAACATACAAAGTATCAAAACAAGAGCATGTCATGTGTTTTACAAAGTATATTCATAAAATAATTATAATAAATAATTCATTTCAAACTTGAGCATGACAACGTTTACAATACAAATAGAATTATATAGTAATTCATTTACAATGTAATTATGAAAACATTATTTATATATTTGGTATAATGACAAATTTAGTATTAGTTTTTTTAATATTTACAGTTTTATATACATTGGATAAATGTTGATTTATGTTTCATTTATAAGGTCACTTACTAAAAATACAATTTACATTCTAGAGTAAGTACATTATTCCTTATTCAATACCTATTAAAATACTTCAGCTGATTAACATAGCAAAAAAATAATACACACACATATGCATATATATATATATATATATATATATATATATATATAAAAATATATATTGAAATGTGTTAACATATATATTTATATACATGTGTATTTAAATCCCATACATTAAAGATTTGAGAGTTTCCCACCTTATAAATAAAATAAAATATAATTAAACATTTGCATTTGTTGTATTTAATGACAAAAAGTTTCATAAACATTAGCCCCTAATACCTTTATTCTATCAATAGCAATTAGTTTCTCTACTAACACTTCTGAGGTTTTACCTACAAGACCGTTTACAATGGGTATCATCTTTGCCATTGGTATTTGTAATTTATTCATATTAACAAACTCATTTTTTAATTCAACTTCAACAATTTTCTCCTTAGGTATAAAGTTCTCAGCAATGTGATCCATCATTGTTGCAAATCCCTGACTCACTCCAAGAGTCAATAAAGATTTTACATCTTCTGTCTCTAGAAGATCCCTAGTCTCTGCTATCATGGTTGAAAATAAAGGTGAATTCATATCCGTTGTAGGAAGAACAAATTTGCTTATATCAGCTAGAGGATTCCGCGGGTCCTTTGCTACAGCGGCCTGCACTGACCAAAATATTTGCTCAATGTCTGATATACTGAGTTTTTTTGTTAAGGGTATGTTTTCGAGTACTCCCCTCACATTATCTTCAATAATTTTACATATTCCTCTTACACCTTCTCCTAATAGATTATGGCATAAAGACAAATAACGCGCTTGCATGTCACGATCAACATTGCAAGTCCCATTTTTTGAATCTTTATAAACATAGCCACCTAGTAAGCTCAACTGAACACGCAATGTTACAACAAATACGGAAGAAGTATAAACTAAACTTGCAACTTTAGAAAAAGCACGAATTTTCAAATCAGACCACAATTTAACTTTGTTGTCTGGATTAGTTTTTAGTTCTACTATTATGTCTTCAGTCATAACACATTTGCATACTGCTTCACATAACTGAGGAGCTAAAGACATAATAGTTTGATTGCAAGTGAGTTCGGTACCATCAAAATGTTGGGACTGCTTGGTTCGTTCTATGAACTCTAAACTCTGTTTCTCTTGCCAAGCACGCAGCTTTCGATGAGCATATCTTGTGGCCAGAATGGCACCTCCAACCACACAACCAGTGATTATTAGTTTGTTTTTATTGCGCACAAAAAAGCGAGAAATTTTTGAAATCATTTTAAAAAGATATTGTTTTTGAAAATATTTATGATATTCAGAGTTAGTTTAGTGCTGCTACAACTTTACATCTACTACACTTATTTATGAAGTCTTATAATATATAGAATTATTTAACTGAATTACTTTCACATCAAAGGTATATTAGATAAATATATCTGATTTCCATTTAGAGTCAAAATTGTAATGTATCAAACATTAGATGCCAGTCGATATTCTATGTTGATAAAATTAAACAACTTATCATACACCTGAAACAAAAGAAAAAAAAATTATATGTATGCAATAATGCAATATAATTCAAATAGCACTAACTATAATTGACAATATGGTATATAAATAATGAGCTTAATTTTTTAAGTAAAACTTCTTTAGGCGCGACTAGGATGTAAATCCGTACAAATGCAACGGAAGTGCGTTACGGCCCTCGATGAAAACATTTCTATACGGGTCGATTGTGATTAGTCCTCGTGTATGTGAATAGAGATCTGTCGTTGTATGCGTACCAGCATCAACGCAAAAAAGTAAAAAAAATGCAAGCAGTCAATGAATGTATGTTAATTTTAATTACATGAAGTTCTTCAAACACAATTATTACATGATAAAAATCAGTAACAATTGGTTAACAAGTATGTTGATTTTATTTATATTCATTTAAGGGAGATTTTGTTTCTTTGCCTTTAAAACTGTGACCAGAATAACCCCTTAAATAAAATAAGAAAAATCAAGAAGAAATATTCAATTCCTTTGATATCTGTAACATCAATACTACTATTATGGTACATTTATAAATATAATATATAAAATTTGGAATCCTTAATAAATTTTGGAGCAAGAGGAACAACAATCATGCCTCAAAACACATTTCAAAATCCTTCATATAACATACTCTACAAAGTCTGAATAACAAATACCAACCGCAGTAAAAATTTTGATGATCATGTCACAAAAATTTTAAACATTTAGAGTCTTCATTATATGATTTATAGTTTCTACAGCTTGTGTTTCAGATTTGCTCAGCTGCCGAGCTACATTTGTTGCACACTGTTTAATAGGCTCGAACTGAGCAAGCTCAGTTCTCTGCAACCATATTCGAGGTAAAGTATTAGTAACACATTTCAATTTCTCTGCAGCATCTGCAGCCTTGCAAATACGAATTATAGGAATTAAGTAACGATTCAATAGCAGATCAAATGCTAAATTCATTAGTTTACTATCAACTATCACTCCCTGAAAAGACAAAATGTTGTGCAACAGTTTCACTCCCGATGCAAACTGCCTTTGAGAGAATTCATTTTGCTTTGGAACTAAAGGTATGTAAACATCGTGATCTATAGCCCATTTTATTCGTTCTATGATCACCTCAAAGACCCGATTTAAAGCTTTACAAGAAGGAGTAAGATTTGGATAGTCCTTGCAAAGTTTTGTCATCAGTGATACAACTTTTAATGTTTGAGAAGATGAAAGTGGATCCCATAATTCAATTATATCAACAAGTTTTGGCAAGATGATTTTAACAACAACCATCGGTATCAGCATATTGAGATCATTATGTTCTACTTCTGAGTTTTCACTTTGTGATCCAAACAAAGCCAGAATGTTGTACCATTCCATTTTTTCTATATCATGTGTATTTTTAAGTGGATTCCAACCAACTAATTCTAGTCTTATATAAGGACTTATAACTTTAGGAATACATAGTGTTACATAAGAATCCTCATATGTTTCTGGATCTTCCCGAAGCCATTCTTCAAAGCATTCCAAAACACTTTTCAAAGATGCAAACTCTTTACAAGCATCAGCAAATATTTGAGAAACATCTGAGAGGATAATTTCTAATTGTTGTCGATTTTCCAATTCTCGCTGATCTGGAATCTCATCATCACTGGACATTCCTTCCACATGAGATTGCTGTATCCCGCACTTTTCACGCGCTCTTCGTCTACGAGCTCGTCTGCCCTCGCGTTCAGCGCACCTTTGCATAAATTTTTCATCTGAATTATTCCGTACTTTATCAGCACTTACTTGATCTGATACATCTTGTCTCCTCCTCTCAACAAGAAACATCATTTCATTTTGTTGATATTTTGAATATCTCTGCTCACAACTAACAATGCAAGGAAGTTTTTCGTCTAGACATTCAACAAGATCTCCTATATAAGCACGCATTTCCTGATAGAATTTAAATCGGCGTTTATATTCAGGCATTTTCTTTTCAGCTACTTTACCTTCAATTTTCAAATTCATTATGTCTTCTGAGAGGCGAGTAAGATCTTGTGCATGTGCTGCATGTGCTTCACGCACTTGTTTAATGCGATTTAATAAATTGTTTTCAATTTCTTGCAATGTTCTTTCTTCGCATGATGGTAATTTGGATTCTGTGATTGGAGCAATACCAGCACTAGCGTAAGCTTGTCTTAACTGTGATGTTTTCAGACCGCAATCTTCTTCAGCTGGAGCTTGAAGATAAAATTGATAGGTTTCTTGTTGAGCATTAGCTATTTGAGTACCAGTGACTCCTTTCCTGATTTGTTGATTTTCCCATTCATCAAGTTCAGGATCACTTTCCTTAGAATATAGCATATCCTGAGCTTCATAAAACTTTTCAGAACGTTCTGCACGATCTTTATTCTGAACATTTACAGACATATCAACCCTATCTTCATCCTCATCTGAACCATCTCCATCTCCATCCTCTCGTACCAAACGACTTTTATTACTTTTTGTTGTTATTGGAACAAAATCACCAAACTCTCTGGCCTCTTGACGTCTTTTACGAGCTGCATGTATCATAGCAGCATCAGGAATTTTGCCTCTTTCCAAGGCATCTTTAACAGTAGACGGGTGTGAAAATAGATGTCTAGGTTCATTAAATTCTTCGTCTCCTGACAAATATTCTTTATCTGAAATTTCATCATTAGAATTAGGGTTTTTTATTTCAGTCTGTTTCAAAATGATCTCTAAGTCATCTGTTTGTATCTTAATTCTGCCGTCTTGTTGAACATCGACCTGGTCACCAGTGGGTTCTTCAGGAATGACATGTTTCTTTTTACGTTTGCGTTCTCGGTCAAGTTGTCGCATAACCTTTTTGCTGTGAGATGACTTTTTTACTTTGAAAACTTCTTCGTTATCCTCCCCATCGTCATCAAAACTGAGAAGTGTTCTACCTGTATCTTTAACTTTGTCCTTTGACTTATGTTTCTTTTTCTTGCTTTTCTCAAATTGACATTCGGTTGAGTCACCTATCGAATCTGTTGGAGGCTCACTCGTGGAAACATTTTCTGAAAACTCTTTGTTATCACTTTCTTCTTCATCTTCTACGGCAGAAAACACACGGCGTTGGATAGTTTTCTTTGGTTTTCGAAACATGGACATGTTTAAAGGTTCTTTGATGGAAAAATGATTATTACCGAGCTCCTGGAAAACAATATATAATAACGTTCTCCTAACACAAAATATTATAACTTCTATACTGTAACCCTATATTATATACACAATAAACTAGGATATAGTACAATAATAACGCTAAAATCTATATTACCGTAAAATAATCACTGACAGCAAAACATGACACATATACCGGGATTGACATAGAGCAAAGTGCAACACGAAAACAAAACATTGATAATCAGGTTGAAAACTTAAAAATATCGATATCTTAAAATCTAAAGGTACCGACACACAGCACTTATGATTATTTAATGTGCTGAAAGACGGCACGCACACAGTGTCGAAACGTACATAAAAATAGTTATTGATTGCTTTTTATTTCAATTATTTGAGCAAATGAACATTTGAAGAATATGCTTTAAAGTCGTACAAAAAAATTTAATTGAAAATAAAAAAATAATTTAAAAATATATATTAAAAGCATGGAAGGTAAGATTAATAGCACGAATGCATCAAGATGTGCTCCTTTCCAAGGTTTGCAAATTAATTATTAGTGAGAGTTATGATCTGCATTAAATCGTTTATTATTTGTTTTAATAAACTTACATAAATAAATAAATAAATGTGAAATATGAAACGTTAAAGTATTAATAGCAAAAATAGACGGGGTTAATGCTCGCATAATTTGTAAACAACCCTCGCTCATTGTTTCGAATTGTATTGTTCTTTATTTCGGGACAAAAGTATCAAATTTCGTCGATCTTTGAGATGTTTCTTTGCACCTTCATATACTCTTCTATTTATATTTGATGACAAAATCAATATAAAACAACATACACAAACAACAACATTTTTCAAAAATGATATTTAATATAAATTTCATTAATAAAGTATAATGGCAGATACTTATAATCATAAATGTTTTCATTTTCTTACTTTATAAAAAAACAAATACATTTTAACTAAATAAATTAGATCAAAATAATTGTTTTTTTAGTAATATTTAGCAGAATGTACAATGGCAACCGACAGCAATTTTAAAAAATTTTGATATCCATGTATTTCTAATAGATCGTGGAGGTTTTTGAATTCTTGTGTCCGCAGATTGTCGATCTCTTCCGGATTTCCGTTTGAGCACTATAACCTGTAATAAAAAAAAATTAATTAAAAATAATTAATAACTCATCTAATGTAATAAACCTTAAAAAGAGTTTAAATTCAGATATAAATTCAATTGGAAACGTATTTAGCTCAATCATTTGGTGCAAAAAAAAGCTGTTTTGAAAATTGCTGATTTCATAGATTTTCATGTGAATTCAACTTTGCGACCTCGAATTTTTGCCGTTGCCGCTGCCATATTAAAAAAATTGTGTCAAAAATCAGTTTTTTAACGATTTTTTACGAATGTTTAACGAAATTAAACTACTAAATGACTGAACTATTTTCAAAAGTTTACTAAAATTACTGCTTGTTAATTTCTAGATCGCGTCAAGGGTTCATTATAGTCAATATATAGAATAATTATAATTATAAATTTGTAAATTTTTCTAACTTACATCATAGAATTTCTCTCGACATCGGGCTCCTCTCCAACATTCCTGCTGATCACAAATTTCGGAAGTGAAATATCTGGGATAATAATCTATTCCCAAATCATGTCTTATAGTCTGTTAATAAAAAATATTGAAAAAATAAATACTAAATAAAAATTAATAAAAAAAATATGTTTCTGATAAAAAAAAACTTCTGTTTACCTTCGTACGGCATTTGCAGGGTACTGTTCGGAAAGTTGTACGCTTTGAAGAAACCAATCCAGAATCCAAAAAATCTGCAGATTTTTCCTTAAAAATTCAAATAACAAAAATTACTTCTTATGTAACAAATATTTCAAAATATACTATAAAATCACCTTATCCATACTCGTACTAATTGCATCTTTGTTTTCTCCTGAATTGTAGAGTTTCCTGTGAATCAAATCCTGAAGAGAATTTTTTGAATCATGCAACTGTTTTTTATTGGTGACCCCAACATGTTTAGTGAATTCGAAACAGACATCATTTTGGAGACAAACTATATTGGCTTTTTGAAATAAATCATGCTTTCGGTGTAGAAAATCGTTTTTTAGTTTTTGCATATCACTTGGTGATATCTCTGTATTTATAGTTAGCAGCAATAATATGGTGATCTGAGCCTAAACAAGGAGGAATAAAATATAAAAAAGTACAGAACTAACAAAAATAAGTAAATATTTTGCAATAATATCTAGCAAAAATAACTTATCAATTATAATACTTACTGTATGAATTAAAATCATCCTGATTAACTTGTACACTACTCGCAAGGAGTTTTATAAAAACTGACGATGAATAGAACATTTCTGATTATATATCTTATAGAAGAACAAAGGATGGTATATAAATAACATGAACCCGTGAAAAATATCCATTGTATTAGGAAAAATGGTATACTATATCTTTGATATGTGATATTATAAAATAGTAATACAGAGCATGCTCAGAAAACGCATCTGAACAAAATAATGAAAGAGTGGATGATATTATGCCCACCTACATTTTCTATTTAAAAGAAAAATGAATATATATATATATATATATATATATATATATATATATATACTCTAGAAGTTAATAAATATATCTGAACTTTGAGTAAATAGTTTTTATTAGAAATCCTTGTCTGTTAACAGTTATGATCAACAATCAAAATTTGCAAAGTTTCAATATCACCAATTCTTCATAAGACTAGAGAGAACTTATTAAATTTAAAAAGTAATTGATTGTGTTAATTTTACATTTCTGAAAATAGACATCAAACGATAAGAATGGTATATGTGATATGATATATACGAATATAATTACAGATAGTTATATAGAAAGTAAAATAAGAGATTTTGAATTTAATATCAAAAAGCATGAAAATATAAAAGTATTATTTTTAAAAAAATATTATGTACAATATAACAAAGATAATGTGAATGAATTATTATATCAATTTGTTCAATCTTTAAATAAATAAATTATATTCATAAATAATGAATAAAATAGACCAACAAAGAAAAAATTATATCACCACATATAACTGCATTTAAGTATACAATCAATTGCAATTACCTACACAAAACGACTCTTCAATTCAATACTTTTATTGCTGCCTATAATATATCAAAGACAATATATTAAAAATGACTACATATTAAATAGTAGATTAATGAAATTAATATTGCATCTGTACTTCGTTCCTGCACTAGGTTTTATAATTTAATGCATTATAAAAATAACTATTAACATTGAAAAGTAGTAATTCATTTCTATTTTGGTTTTTTATCACTGATTTCACGCAGTTTTTTGTATTCCTCCTTCACATTGTCTATGAACGATTTAATAAAATAGAATTTTCGTATTGGATTATTTGCCAGCTTCTCAGTGTTGTCACCTAAAATTGATTTTGATCTATACATTAGCGAAATGGCTAACTGCGCAGCTCTTCGAACTGGATAAGATTCAGACAACTTCTGAACTAAACGTTCGTTATTCAGCAAATAATTCATGAGAGATCGCAGAGGCATTTTAAACAATTTATATTTTCATTGAATCAAATGTGTACATAGTCCTGTATTTGTGCAAAAGCTCTTGCTTAAGTTTTAATTGTTTCCTAAGTGTTTCTAAATATTGAAGTTGTTCCTCTTTATTATAATCAATTCCAGGTAGCTGAGTAACTTGACTTCGAATTTTTTCTAACTTCTTTTGTAAGTCTAATACCTTCACACTGCAATCTTGTGATTCTCTGGTTTTGCCAGCGCTATCATGTGGATCTCTTTCAACACTAAAATCAAACAATAGGGATTAAATCTCATGAAGGTGATTGTTTATAATTAATGTTAAGTTCAAACCTTCGTATGATATCATATATAGTGGGCAATATGTCAATTTCTATTTGATCAACGGTAAATGAATTAGAATTTGTTTGTGGTTCAGTCAGTTCAGATGAGATTGATTCCATATTAAGTACAAGAACTAACCTTTGTAAACGACATTAATAAGCAAGTAATTATTTTAAATGAAGCGAATTGAAATGTTAGCTACAATACTTAAATTAAATCAATTAATTTAAAAACATATATAAGATGCATACCAAATCGAAACTTGTCAAAAAGTATAGGCGACAGCTCACGGATTCTAAATGACATGAAATTCGTACGTATTGTAATATAACAAGTGTTGCCAATCACAACGAACAATTTTTAGAAATTCAAATACAAATTTTTTTTTACTGATAATTTACTTTTCACTTGATTTTTTTTAAGCGCCATAATTAATGATTGTCATAAAACGTTCCAAATAAAAATTACACAATTATACTTAATTATTAAGAAAAAGCCTTTGCATGGAGTATACATACACAATATCCTTAATGTAACGTAAAGTTTGCGCTTAATGGGCAAAAAGTCCCATTACATTTTTGCAGATAAAAACAATTGATTATGAGTGATATAAGTAATATATATTTTAATATAAATGTAGTATAAAAATAGTATGAGATCAAATACATAAGTCTATTAAAAAGTCAAGTTAACATACTGCTTCAAATCATGCTATAAAAATATACATAATACATATACGAGTACGATTATAATAATTATAAGTATACGATTATAGTAAATATGAGTATTTCTTAATAATAAAATAATTCATTCTATCTTGCAAAAATTAGAAATATCTCATTAAAATATTCAAGTTTTGCTTTTATTGTGAAGAAGAAAAATTTTGTTATAGATTATTTTGCAAGTATTTCAGCATTACTTGCATAGCTTGTAGTAAAGTAAATTCTAGATCAAAACAGTTCCCTCCTGTTGCATAATAAGAGTCTAATCCTTGGTATTTTGGAAAATATCCCTAAAATATAAATTTTGCATATATTAAAATTTACTTTAATATTTTAAACTATGTTATAAGACTAACCATGCAGTTATACATATATCTATTTCCATCTAGATGGTAAATGTATCTAAATTCAGGAACACATAAGTTTTTCGATTGACATGTTGTCAATATTTTTTGTAAAGTGTGCAAGCTCTCAGGATATTTAAAACAAAATTGGTAGAGTTCCATACAATTCCAATTTTGCCATTCTTGATGTATATGATGATTTTTATCTATGTGGTTAGAATTGAGCTTATCTAAAACAGTTATAGCCTGATTTTCCAAACTCAAGTTAGTCATATCATTGATTAAATAATCATCATTTGCATAAGTGTTATTTCCATTTGTGTTCAAATATATGTTTGTTGATTGTGAAGTTAATTGTTTAGAAGTTTTCTGCTCAAGTCTTTTTGCTGCTATTACTTGACGTCTGAAAACAATTTTGATCTAATAATGTGCTAATTATGTAATATGCACATAAAAATATATAATGAAACAAAACAAAATATTTACCTTGGAGAATCCGGTTTAGCCCATTCTATTCTTATGATTCGTTGTGCAACCCTGATACCTGTTAACAATTAATTTTTTAATAAATGTATATAATATTTCAAAAATAATATATTACTCACCATCAAGTTTCTCTAGTACCTCTTGCGCAACTTCTCTTGAGACGAAATGTGCAAAGGCATAACATTTGACTTTCCTTAAGCGATTTAAAAATGTTTCATTATTATTAAGTATAGGCAAAATTAATTTCTTAAGATCATATTCAGTCATTTCAAGCGGCAAATTCTGGAAGTAGAGAACTTTCACCTAGATATCATAATAATCATTATATAATGTGTACAACAACAAAAAATAGAAATTAAGATTCAGAAAAAATACAACCTGGGACATAATTTTCTTATTAACATTGTATTCAGGTTGAGCCCAACCAATTGAAAGACATGTGTTCCACAATCTGAAATTGTTTGCATTAGATGATAACAATTGCCAAATTGTCACAAATTAATTATTAGATAACTCACCGCACACCTCCAGGAAGCATGCTACGTCTAGCAATAGCAGCTTTTCTATGCGATTCAAATTCAACAAATGCATAACCACGATTAAGCATAGGATCTCGATCATTAGGTGGTAATATGACTTCAACTACACCATCAGCAAGAGCTGCCAATTCATCGAATATTTCTGGTGCAGTCACAAACGGTGGAATATGACCCAAAAACAAACGCCTGTTATCAGCAGATCTCATGACTTTCATACCACCATTGCAACCGACAAAAGGATACCTTATATATGGAACATATTATTATCTGGTTGTTTGAAATCATTAGTCATGCAATATCAATTTTGTTCTGTGGAGACATTATTAAGCCTTACCTATTTAATTTCAAAATAGCCTCATCAGCTTCTTCCTCAGATGAGAATTTCACAAACCCATAGCCCCTATTATATCCAGAAAAGTTAAGCATAAGCCTTAACTCATAAATCTTTCCAACTTGGCTGAATATTGGAACAAGTTTATCTTCGAAAACTGTGCACGGTATATTTGTAAAATAAACTTCACAACCTGTAAATAAATGTTGCACTTATCATAATTATGTGACATGATATTATATCTTTGTCAAGAGTAACAATACATCCATTACACAATATTCTTCATTGGTAATCGATAATTAAATGATTTTAAACTTTTTACCTCTATCTGGTTCTGGTCCAGTCCAATCAGGAGGCGGTCCAAAACACCTCTGCCCATTTTTTTGAATAATCTGGCATCCAGTTTTGTTAATTAAGTTAATGAGTCTTGTGGTTACATCATCGTCATTGATATCCTGAAATGCAATTTGCTTGCTTGTATTAAAAGGTTAAAAAAATATAAAATAATGAAATGGACTTACTTGTAAACAAGAATTGTTATTTTCATTCTCTGATGCAGACATCATGATAATTGAGGTCAATACAATATACTTAGTTTTCCTATAATAAATATAAATTAACAATTTTTAATTTAATTTGAAAATGTTGAAATAGTTATAGTTACAAACAAGAAAACTTGAATAGTTTAAATATTTAACCTATTCAAGAAAAAATTATAATTTAATATGATTTATAAAGCTTAATTAACTAATTTATAGAGATTAATTAACATTTTTGAATTTCATATCAGAACAGTCAAATGCCAATCAAAACTTAAACTGAATTTGACATGCAACTTCTGAGTGTCCAAGATGGTTCCATATATACTTAGGCGCCAAATTTGAATAAAAACGCAAAAAAATCATGCTCTATTATTTAAACTTATTATATATACTATATTAATAAATTATTTTGAAAAATGTATAATATATGAAAAATACCATAATATATAAAATATATTAAGGTATAAATAAAATACCTAATTGTCAAAGATCTGTGGTTTTTTACAATGCGTTTTGAATACACTTATTTGTATATTATAATTATATTACAATTTATAGACATTTAATCGTTTTGAAATTAACGTTGAATTAAAGCATATAAAACAACTTGCTTTAATATCATATTTCTGAAATATGTTAAAATATTCCCTTTAAAACAACCCCCATAAAGATGCATACATACAATTCGGCCCTTACATAGCCAATTAGGAAAAGTTTAAGATGCAATTTTTGATATCCTAAATAAAAAAATAAATTAAAACAATCCTACCTAAAGTGCCAGTGTTATGTTATGGTTATGTTTAATAATGAAAGGCTAGAACTTTTTTGCTCTCTATAATTTGCTCAATAGAATAAATCGCATAAAATGCCCAAAATAAATAAGTAAAAAATTTTAAAATCAAAATATTAATGATAACAATTTTAATAATAAACTTATTATTTTATCTAAAAAACATTTTTAAATTTTTTGAAAATTATCCATGCTATTTCCATACAAAACTTTGAATTGCACTCTATCTAAAAGTTAATATTAAAAGCTAAAAGTTATAGAGAATTTTTTTTATAAATTTGGAAGTATTTGAGCCCCTTGGGAGCAATAAAATTCGAAAATGTCCATATTAAGGACCACCCTAATAATATATATGTATATATATATATATATATATATATATATATATATACAAGAATGTATATGAAAAGAAAAATCTAGAAACTCATGGAAACGCGAGAAGGTTATGTCGAGCTCGAAACTTAAAAAAATCCAGAAAAAAGGAAAAATTGATTGAAATTTTGTAAATGATGTATCACAAATTAAATTATATATCATAAAACTATCCCATCTAAACAAAAATACTTATTCTATAACTAATTTTACACTAAATTTATTATAATGTATAAAATTATTATTGAAAAATGGCGTCTACATATCGCGTGCAAAATATCACAGTCGCACTAATTTCATATAATATATGAAAAAAATGTAATGTAAATCTCATGTAAATATATTTAACGTACATAAAAAATATTTCATGTTTAAAATATGTTTTGCATATATATATTTTACCTATTTATCAAATTTTAATTCACGAAATTATTTACGTAAGCTACACGTTGTCGATGTAGAGAACGAATTTCTGCAAATATTTATTACTTCGCAAAAACTTTGTCACATGTCACATTTAATTTAATTTCTAACTGATGCTAATAATAATAATGCTCACTAATAATTTATAACTATTTATTTAATTTAATTTTAGATTTTAACGTAATTTTCATCACGACGTTGAGTACGAATACGTAATGCCGGCGCGCCATAACCACACACAAAAAATACGAATTTTGCAAGAAAAATAAAATTAATACCGACGTTTATGTTTTTGTTTATTAAAATAAATTATTAAATATTTTTTTACAATTATTAATAAATTTAATTGTAATAATTCAAACTCACCCGCTCAAATTAGGAACACAAACACAACTGATCGAGTCGAGTATTTGCTCGATGCAATTTTGCACATGTGTGCGTGTGTGTGTGTGTTGAATTCAACGGTTCAAAATGTACAGGATGGTATTATTTTTTAATTATTTCCATAAAAAATTAATATACAATTTTTCTGGTTTTATATTAATTTTTTTAAGTGCATAGGAATAAAATTGAGTTTATTAATAAAATTTTGTTTAGGTTGCAAGACAGTGCAAGCTAAGGGTTTGTCGGTTTTCAAAAACTGGTTTTTAAAACCGTTTTTTGGACGAAAATTATGGGATTCAAAAACCGTTTTTTTGACAAAAATTAGGGAATTTGAAAACCGGTTTTTGGCCAAAATTGTGGAATTTGAAAACCGTTTTTATGGCGAAAATTATGGTATTCAAAAACCGGTTTTTGGCAAAAATTATGGAATTCGAAAACCGTTTTTTTGACAAAAATTACGAAATTTGAAAACCCACCGGTTTTTGTAGATAAATTTTTTTCGGGAAAATTTGTGAGTAAGCAAAGGACACGTCTAAATAACAAATCGATAGACGTTCTAAGATTTACAACATGTAACGTTCTAACAAGTATCAACATGTATCTAATGAAGTGTTTTTTTATTAATTTATTATTATTTTTATTTTTATTAAACTGTTACAAATTATTTTCTTAATTCAATTATTATATTTGACAAAATCCACTGAACAAAGCCAAAAATGTTAGCCAATACTTATGGATTTAAAATAAATTATTGAAGAAAACATTCACACAATTTTTTATTGAAGTCATGTTGGATCTCTAAACCTAATTAACATATATATATATATATATATATATATATATATATAAAAATAAATTATATTAACTTACCACAAAAATACTTTTAATAAACAACAAACAAATAGCAATTATTGCACACTTTATCAAATTATTATATCAAAAATAATTCCAAAATAGAATATATATAATGAAAAAAATTAACATGCCATAATTTAATATTTTTTATCACATTTTTATTATATTTTATTTTTCACTTTTATAATTTTGCTTTTAAATGTTTTAGTTATATTCAATGAGTGTCTTTTGTTTTTGTTTATTGTTAATTTCACATTCAAATTTATATCTTAACCACTTAACCAAAAGCAATATTTATGTTGATAGTTTTATTTATGTTTTAATAATTACAATCAGGTGCTTTATATTAAATTAATCTAATTATAATGGATTTTTTAAATAATAAAACTACATATATTCTGAACCATTAATGCCTGATTTTTATACTGCAGCATAAAGTATTATAATTAAAGTAGTCTATTCTAATAATCATATACATTTTAATGTTTGAAATCAAATGTTTTCCTTCTAATTATCTTGTTTAACAATTTCATTTATAGATAATATAACAAAATCCTGATTAATAAAATCTCTATATAGTTGGAAATATAATTAATTTCTTAATATTTTATATAGTAATTTGATTTTATTATGTACAAATTACATTTCAGAAAATATTTATAATTTCATCACAAATAAATATCAAAGTTCCTGATATTCAGAAGATTTTATAGTTGTAATTTTTTTGTTATTTTTATATAAAGGATATCTTTAAATAAAATAATTTGAAGTAAAGAATTTAATTTCAGATATTAAATTATGAATTAATTGCTTGAATTTCAATATTTACAATTAGATGTTATTTACAAATGTTATATATAAACATTCAACGATCTGATGTATAAAATCTCTATAACTGTCTGATTTATAAAATGTAATACTAAAATAGTTGGTATTATAAATATTTCTTTAATATTTTATATAGTCATTTAAATTTATTATGTACAAATTGCATTTCAGAAAATATTTATAATTTCATTATAAATAAACATCAAAGTTCCTGATACTCAGAAGATTTTATAAAGGATTCCTTTAAATAAAATTGATTTTTTTTTGTTTTTTTATATAAATGATTATTTTAAATAAAATAATTTGAAGTAAAGAATTTAATTTCGGATATTAAACTATTAATTAATTGTACAAATTTTAATATTTACTATCAGATGTTATTTCTCTAATAATCTTATTTAAATATATATTATTTATGATATTCAGAAGATTTTATCGTTGAAATTTTTCTGTTATTTTTATATAAAGGATGTGTTTAAATAAAATAATTTAAAGTAAAGGATTTAATTTTTGCATCTTGTTTAAATATATCTTTTACATAAAAATACAATATGTACTAAATTTCCATAACTGTCTAAATTATAAAATATATTACTAAAATAGTTAGCAATATAAATAGTTTTTTAATATTTTAAATTAAATTTATTCATTATTAATTAGTTTTAAAATTTAAATATTTTTGTTTGACGTTGAAAAATATTTTCCAGAATTTGTTATAAATATTTTGTGATACTGAAGAATAAATAATTAATTATTTATTGCCCTTTATTTCAACTATTTGGCTGCAACTAAACATTTCATAAATAATTATTTATATAATTTAATCATACATAAACAAAATTTCCTAATAAATTAATGTCTCTATACATCTGATATTATTGTTTTAATAATGTATTAAAATTTTATTCTAGAAATTATCTAAAGTTCTATACAAATGTATAATTTAAATATCATAAAATATATTATTTTTACATATTAATTTAAATAAATTGTTCGGCCCTGGACTAGACCGATCTTACATTGTTGCTTATCTTCGATGTATAGGACGCAAAGTTTATTATATAGATCTGTTATTTATTTAATTTTTCTTTTCGTTATTCTTGAACTATTATTGTATTAAAAGAAACTTAAATTTTAGAGATTACAACTCTTTTATGTATAATATGTATTACTTCTTTTAGTAATATATTTTGATGCAAAAATAGCCCTTACATTACATTACTGTAGGAATAAAAAAATCATCTAATAAAAAATCTAATGTTTTTATAATAATGATTTAGAATGACTTGAAAAATTGAGAAAACAAATAGCAAATCGGATTTTCTGCCAAAAACAAACTTTCTCAGAAAGTTGACAAAAAATTATGAAAATAGATATTTATTTTTAAATAAATACTAACAATATGAGAAATCTTAAGTAAGGGCTTAATTATTATTTTTTTATGTAGTGATATAATATACAAAGATACAAAGCTTTAATATTTTTTATTTTATATTACTAAATAAAAAAATTAAAGAATCGCACATTTTAGTACAACTTGGTCAATTTGTTACAATTAAAAATAAACAGAGGTTTTGTTTAAAAATGGTTAAACTCATCAAATTTAGCATTTTTATTCTAAGGATTTAATTTGAGAAGTTTGTTGAAATTTTAAAAAAGGTCACACAAATTTTAGAACAAGTTTTTGTTCTAAAGTCTTAATTTGAGAAGTTTGTTGAAATTTAAAAAAAGCTCACACAAATTGTAGGACAAGTTGTCTCTTCAAATTTAGTATTTTTGTTCTAAAGATTCAATTCGAGAAGTTTGTTGAAATTTTAAAAGAGCTCACACAAATTTTAGAACAAGTTGTCTCATCAAATTTAGTATTTTTGTTCTAAAGACTTAATTCGAGAAGTTTGTTGAAATTTAAAAAAGCTCACACAAATTTTAGTACAAGTTGTCTAATCAAATTTAGTATTTTTGTTCTAAAAACTCAATTCGAGAAGTTTGTTGAAATGTTAAAAAGCTCACACCAAATTTAGAACAAGTTGTCTCATGAAATTTAGTCTTTTTGTTCTAAAGATTTAATTTGAGAAAGTTTGTTGAAATTTTACAAAAAGCTCACACAAATTTTAGAACAAGTTGTAAGTGGCATTTTGCCTTAAGGCAAGCTGCATGAACTTTCCGACATGTGCAAATAATCGATTAAATGAATAAAAAATCGTTATATTAATTAACTTCATGTAGAGTAGTTATGGTAGTGAAAATTTTTGCAATTCTCCACGTTTTGAAGGTTTCTGAACATTTTGGCATGAAAAAATGGATGTGTGTATATGTGTGTATGTATGTATGGATATAATTTTTCGTCCACGTTTTCGGGCGCGCGGATCAATCGATTTTAATGGTTTAATCAACATTCGATTCCTATTGATAGGGAGATGTGCTAATTAGTTTTTGGCAAAGGCAGGTCCAGCCGTTGCGGAAATACGGAGCAAAAAGTGCAGAAAATACAAATCGAGTTTTTGAGAGAACGGAGTATCGGATTTGAATGATCTAAAAAACATTCAATTTGTAATGATTACGAGAAGAGGTGATTAGTTTTTTGGCAAAGGCAGGTCCAGCCATTTAGAAGATACAGGGCTAAAAGTGCAAAAAATTGCGGTTTTTGAGAGAACTGAGCGTCCGATTTGAATGATTCAAAGAACTTTCTACTTGTGTTGAGGAAATATTTGCATTTGTTTTTGTATATCGAAAATAATTCAAATTTTAATTGTAAATCTGTCTTAAGTTCTAATATACTTTAAACAAATATTTTCAACTTTGCAATTCGGTTCATATAATTCTTATGAACATTAGACAATGTTACAGTATTTATAATAATCTATTTGAAAACATTTAATATTCCTCGAACATCTCGTTACGGTATGGGAAGTTCTAGCAATTTGCCTTAAGGCACGATGCCATACACCACTAGTTTTGTTTCATTTTCAAATAAGAATTTTTTTGGACTAAATTTTAATTCATCGAATATTTCATTACGGTACGGGAAGTTCCAACAACTTGCCTTAAAACACTATGCCATACACGACTAGTTTATTAAATTTTTTTATTTACTGACACCAGTAAAGCTAGCAAAAAAAATATTTTTTCTTATTTTTGAAATCAGTCAATCTCATGAAATATATTTTATAGTCAATCCACGTAGGATTAAAAAAAACATACATATTTCAGCTCTCTCTATAAATTTACATTTCTTTCAAAAAGTACTGAAAATTATCAATTTTTCCCTTCACAATCGTTTATAAATGTGCTGCGCTTCAATAACTGCAATTTTAGTGGTGTACTTCTTGGGTATCTCCTCGGTGAGTCGATCTATTAGTGCTGTGACCGTCATCTTGGCGCAGTCCTCCGCCAGTTCTCCTTCCTTCCTTTCGATGTCGACGTTCTTCTGGCGCATGCGACTCACCTCGCGGGCGTTGCGAGCGTCCAGGCAACTGTGGCCTGGTTCGGACATGCAGTTGCAGTTGAAACACCTGAGAGGAGAGAAGATAATAATAATAGATAAGTAGTGGGGTGTATAGCATCGTGCCTTAAGGCAAATTGCTGGAACTTCCCGTACCGTAATGAAATATTCGAGAAATTTTAAACATATTATTACAAATACTGTAACTTTCATCATTTTTGCTATATTGTTATATAATATCTGAGCAAATCAAATGTAAACCATAAATCAATTTATCTCCAGAACATTAACAATCGTCATTTCATTTCAAATTCAATTTAAAAAAAATAGCTGCGTAATTTGCACAAAATTGAAAAAGTGATCCCGCATAGTCACAGTCTAAACGCATTTGCAAACTAGCTGTAAGTGGAATTCTGTCTTAAGGCAATTAAGGCATCGTGCCTTAAGGCAAATTGCTGGAACTTCCCGTACCAAAAATTTTTTAACGATTAACATTTTTAAAAAATTTTACTTCGAAAAAATAAGATTTTTGAAAAACTATAAATTGGACAAAAAATTATTTTTTTTGAAAAAAAAAATTAAAAGTGTTCTTTATTTTGACATATTTTGGAAGATCTAAACTTTTTTTCAAAGCAATCATACTGCTTTAACTGCATAGAGACAAAATATATAAAGCGCATAAGCGCCCCGTCGCAGTCTAACGGATAAACATTGGTACGGAAACCATAGGAATGTAAACAAAATTTATACTTATTGTTAAAATCTCTATAAAATATCTGATAATTTGATGTGCATATGTCTAATGATCATTTTTGACCGCCAAATAGCATTTTTTTTTTACTTTTTTCGTTAGATCTCCGAAACCGCTAGACCTCCCTTCATGAAAATTTGACCAATTCTTCATCTTGTCAATACAAGTTAAATGTTTTTTGAATTACTAAAATCGGACGCCCCGTTCTCTTAAAAACCGAGGTACCGTTTTTGGCACTTTTTACCCCATATCTTCGGAACGGCTAGACCAGCCTCCGCCAAAACTAATCAGCACGTCTCCTTATCAATACGAACCGAATGTCTTTTTGAATTATTCAAATCGCTTCATCCGTGTTACCGAAATCGTCGACGAAAATTTGTATCCGCACACACATACATACACGCACACACACACATACACATACACACACACATACATCCATTTTTTCTAAGGTATGCCAAAATATTCATTTTCATTTTCGATTTTTTTGCAATTACTATAACTTGCCCTACGGGAAGTTAACTAGTGGGGCGCATGGCATCGTGCCTTGAGGAAAATTGCTGGAAATTCCCGTATCGTAATGAAATATTCGAGAAATTTTAAACGTTTTCAAATATATTATTACAAATACTGTAACTTTCATCATTTTTGCTATATTATTATATCTGAGCAAATCAAATGTAAACCATAAATCAATTTACCTCCAGAACATTAACAATCGTCATTTCATTTCGAATTCAATTTCAAAAAAATAGTTGCCTAACTAATTTACACAAAATTGAAGAAGTGCTCCCGTATAGTCGCAGTCTAAACGCATTTGCAAATAATTCTGTGCGACATTTTCACTTGTACTGTGCTTAGCTTGGCGGCATTTTCACATTTTTAAATAGTTTTCACCAAATTGGAAAAGTGCTCCAGTACATAAGCAGTCTAAACGCACTTGGGTAAACATTTGCACCAGAGTGGCGCTTAGACTGTGCTTATCCTGGGTCATTTTTTTAATTTTTAATCAGAATTAGAAATAAAAATTTTTTTTCCAAAAGCAATTATTTTGTTGAAACAAGCACACAGTTCTTTGAATCATTTAAATCAGACGCTTAGTTCTTTCAAAAACTGCCATTTTTTTACATTTTGCCAAAAACTAATAACCACTTTCCCCGTCATTACGAACTGAATGTTTTTTGGATCATACAAATCGGATAATCCGCTCTCCTAAAAACTCGATTTGTATTTTCTGCACTCTTTGCTCCGTATCTTCGTAACGGCTGGACCTGCCTTTGCCAAAAACTAATCAGCACATTTCCCTATTAATAGGAATCGAATGTTTTTTAAACCATTCAAATCGGTTGATCCGTGCGCCCAAAAACGTGGACGAAAAAATGCGGACATACAAAACACATACACACACATACACACACACATCCATTTTTTCTGAGGTATACC
>NW_020536999.1:14697635-14718549 GCF_003426905.1 Ctenocephalides felis
ATAGCCCTAGACAATATAATAATGATAATAGCACTAATGAATATCATCATTATTATTAACATATATTGATTGATTTATTTAAACTTTATTTCCTAGATTAATTTATTACAATATTTGCTAAATACCGTAACTTTACTAAAAAAGCTTGCAACTTCTAGTATCTAGTATATATATATACTATTAATTAAATATATATAATATATTACATAAGTTTTGGAATAAATTTGTTACAATCAGTTCACAGATAATTTATTTCATTAAAAATTGCAGAAATTTACAAACTTTAAGTTATTATTTGTTTACATAAATTTTAAATTTCAATTTGATGTTGATATTAAACAATATTTTAATTAGTAGCTAAGGTTAATTAATTAATAGATTAATAAATAAATCATTTAATTAAATTTGTTTATTTATAATTGATGTCAAAGTATATTTCAGTAGATTTAAATTATTTTTTGTTTTTGTTATTGACATTTTTTAATATTAATTTGTATACGAAATTTAGCTTATTATTTATATTTGCCATATTAAACTCTGTGACTTGGTATGTATGAATAAAGAATAATTTAGTTTTTAACAATTCTATAAGTGAATGCGCTGATTTTATTTGTAATAAGAATATAATAACAAAAAAATATATATAAATATTTATTAGTACCTATTTCATAAAATATCTGTTTTGAAATAGATCCACTTTGACGTTGGCCACCCTGGTCTCTGAAATCCACAATTACCTGTTATCCCGAACCGTTGTCCGGAGTGACATTTTCAATTTTTTTGACACTCATCACGTTCCTTTTGTCTATGTTGTTTTAGAATCCTTATAGTTTAATAATATAATATTTGTTTTTCTAAACTTAATAATAAACGATAAGTTTTCACAATCACGCGCGATTATTATCCTGAAGTGATATTTTTCAACGTCATCTAGAAATAACCGTCAATATTTGCAGAAGAACGATCGGTCAAGATGGCGGACGCCGACTTGACCAAGTTGAGGCTATCAATGCTAATAGGCGATACTGAAGAAATAGAAAAAACTCCATCTATGATAAAGCGCGAGGCAAAAGCTGCTAAAAAGGCTCAGAAGAAAGCCGAAGCGCTTCAGAAACAGAAGAACCTGGTTTGGGTAAAAAACTTAATTTTTTATTATACTTCTGTCGAAGAAGATTATGTTGACGCAAAATGGCTGCTCTGATTTCAAACATTTAAAACCGTTTGATGAATCTCGATAAGGACTCGCGTTGATTAGTTTTGCGAGATGATCGGCCTAACCGTTCCTTTAAGGAATTAATTAATTTTTTATTTAGAATATTTAATCATGCATTAACATATTTGTGTAGAATCCTTAGTGTGTGGGTTCAATTTGCTACTTATTGTCTATTTCTTTTTACATTTTTTATGCAAACAATAAAAGATAAATTAAGTAATTATTATTATTATTAGTGAAAGCATTTGATTAATTTAACAAACTAATATTTTACAGGATCAACTTCAAAGAGAATTAAAATTGACTAGGATAAATACAAGGAAACTTAAAAGAATATGGAGAGAAATGGGATTAAATGCACAACTTCCTGTAATGCGAGAAAACTTAGAGGCAAGAATAAAAATTAAATTCTCTCTTAAATTTTTTGTTGAGTTATAAACTCACATCAGGATTATTTAATATAATAAGAAATATCGACTATACACTTTTTATGATACAATTTCACAATAAATTTATTTTCAATGTTCATAATAGATTATGAAGACATTCAGTATGTTTTTCCTATTTAATAAAAGACCATTAGCAGGTACTCAATGGTTGGCCTATTCTGGTTGTGATTTAATTAATTTGATTTGAAAATATATTTTGATCTAAATTCAAGTGGAAATGAATATCACTACAGCTTGATTTTAAATAGTATGTGGAGCAATAAGACCGAGGTTTAGGTCTTTCTCTTTCGTCACAAAATCCTCGAAATTTTGATTGATATTCAAATACTTTGATATTTTATTTATTTATTTATTTACTTATTTTATTTATAATTTATGATTTTTAGAATTCGTGGCATTCATTCGATAGATTATTAGATTTGAAAGACCACATGATATCTAATTTACTGGATGAAATCCAAGAAGCTGATGATCAGTATCACTTCAATATGCAAGCACATGCGGAAACTATCGATGGATTATTAGGTATAGAAGTGAAATAAATTATTTACAAATTATATAATTAATACTTTTTATTTATATGGTAGGTTTGTTGTATAAACGTCTTCAAGATTTAGATGGCAGTTTTATGAAAGCCAAACAAAAACTTTGCGAAGATTGGGCGAAGGAGTCAGATAAGATGCTGGTAATTTGAATCATATAAAATTTTGAAGTTTTAACCTTTAATTACTATATTATATTATTTATTATTTATCTCTTTATTAACTTCCCGCAGGTCTATTTTGTTATAACCAGAAAATTCGATTTCAAGTACTAGTAAAAGATTTATAGAAGCTCTTCTCTTTTGCTTAACGAAATTTCATCAATTTCTAAATTTCTTCTAATATATTAAGTTATTAAAAAAAATTATTTGTTTTCAGAACTGTACAAACACAACTACAAACCATTTGTTAATGATGCAGTATGCCTTAAATAAAAATCATAACGAAATTGTATTATACAATAAAGGAGAACTTCTTGCAAAATTGAATGATGAATCTCAAAATGTAAGTAAAAATAAAAAACATCAACATTAGATTTTAAGATAAATAATAAATTCAGTTTTTTTAACTTCCCGTAGGGTAGTTATAGTAATGGGCCGAAAATCGAAAATAAAAATTTTTGCATTTCTCGACGTTTTGAAGGTTTCTGAACATATTGGCATACCTCAGAAAAAATCGATGTGTGTGTGTATGTGTGTATATATGTATGGATACAATTTTTCGTCCACGTTTCCGGGCGCACGGATCAACCGATTTGAATGATTCGATCCCTATTGATAGGGAGATGTGCTGATTAGTTTTTGGCAAAGGCAGGTCCCGCCGTTTCGGAGAATTGGAGCTAAGAGTGCAGAAAATAGAAATCGAGTTTTTGAGAGAATGGAATCTCTCAAAAATCCGATTTGAATGATCTAAAAAACATTCAATTTCTAATGATTGGGAGAAGAGGTGATTAGTTTTTGGCAAAGACAGGTCCCGCCATTTCGAAGATACAGAGCTAAATGTGCAAAAAATGGCAGTTTTGGAGTGAATTAAGCGTCTGATTTGAATGATCTAAAAAACTTTCTGCTTGTATTGACAAAACAATTGCTTTTGAGGATAAAAAATTATTACATTTTTTTATTTTCCATAAAATATTTTTGTAATTTTTGATTGAAATTATTTTGATTAAAATTTATCTGGAGATAAATTGATTTATGATTTACATTTGATTTGCTCAGATATAACAAGATAGCAAAAATAATGAAAGTTACAGTATTTGTAATAATATATATGAAAACGTTTAAAATTTCTCGAATATTTCATTACGGTGCGGGAAGTTCCAGCAATTTGCCTTAAGGCACGATGCCATACACCACTAGTTAAGTTTCAAATTTGTATAAAATATAAAATTAATATTAATTAATGAAATATATTCTTTGTGTTTTTTCCTTTAGTGGATGGAAGTAATTCAGCGTCTACAATCCGACCTGGACACAAAATTGATCGAGATATGGGAAGGAATTGTAGGTACTCTCAAGACTTACCAGGAAATGTCGGAGGCTATGCGAAAAGATTACACCAGGCTGCAAAAAAAAGACACGGCTGCTCTGGTTGAAATCAACGAAATGATGGACCAGGCTAATTTTGCTTTTGTAAGAAAACATCATTCATATATTACATATAAAAACTCATTTTTAAATTATGATACTATTTTTATCATATATGATAAAAATTTCTGTTTTTCCTTTAGGAAAGAATTAGGAAATTGAAAGAGAAATTCGTAAGATCGCGACAAGCATGGGCCATTCAAATTGGAGATGTTTTACACGAGAAGAAGTACTTTACAAATTGTTACATAACTTTGAGGAAGAAATTGACGAGAGATCGGATTCTGGACAAAAAACAAATTGAAATTCTCACCGTTAATGCTGTCGATGCAAATGAGGTTCGTTAAAATGAATCGGAAGTTCAAAATATATTTTTCGAAATTATTTCCAGGTTTAAGGTTTACGGTCACGATTTTTTGTTTTTGAGAACATACTACTTGTTTAAATAGTATTTAACACAAAAGGGTATACCAATGGCTAAACTCTATTTCGGTTTAAAAAATATATTTTTAGAAATGACTTACAGGTCTCAGGTTCAGGTCACGATTTTTTGTTTTTGAGAACATACTATTTGTTTAAATAGTATTTAACACAAAAGGGTATACCAATGGCTAAACTCTATTTCGGTCTTAAAAATATTAAAGCAAAATAAAAAATTATAATGGAGCCATCAACCACGCACATCTCGAGAACTATTGAATGTACCATTTTTAAATTTCTGTCACAATTTTGATGAACTCTAATAGCCATATGTGTTAGGTTTCACCAAATTTGCAAAATCCGTTTTTGTTCGTACTATTTCTTTAAAAAGTTGCAAGAACAATCACTTTAATAAGCGAGAATAAAACCTAAAATAGTTATTACATGAATACATTACATGGCATAATATAAATGGCATGATATAAGGCCTTTTCCGTCAAAAATAGATTTTTCCCATTTTGTACAATATGTCATTAACTTGCCTTAGGGTAAGTTATAGTAATTCCAAAAAAATCGAAAATGAAAATTTTGTATATCATTACGTTTCAGAGGTTTCTGAACATTTTGGCATACCTTAGAAAAAAATGGATGTATGTGCGTGTATGTGTGTGCATGTGTGTGTGCGAATACAAATTTTCGTCGACGATTTCGGGAACACGGGAACATTCGATTCGTATTAATGAGGAGACGTGCTTATTAGTTTTTGGCAAAGACAGGTCTAGCCGTTTCGAAAAATTGTGGCAATTTGGTTGTGGCAAAACGTGCCACAAACGGTTTTACTTGTATGTACAAGATGAAGAATTGATCAAATTTTTGGAAGGCAGGTTTAGCGGTTATGGATTCTCAATTAAAATAAGTTAAAAGAATGTCATTTGGCGTTCAAAAATGTTTATTGGACATATGTACATCGAATTATCAGATATTTTATAGAGATTTTAATAATGTGTACACATTTTGTGTAAATTTTTTTAGGTTTCATACTAAAATCTTTAATTACAGTATGGAAAGTACCAGCAGTTTGCCTTAAGGCACGATGTCATACACAATTAGTTTATATTATTATTTTTATATTATAGTATTTGAAAGAAATTTTGACAAAGGGCAGAAAAGTCCTCAGTTATGCAATGCTCTGCAGAAGATATGAGACGCAAAAAGAAAAGGTTCTTCCGTTTCCATTTGAAGACAACACCATGTGTGAGCCAGATATGTTTGAAACAGAAGAAGATGAGGTAAACATTTATAACTTAGTATAGTTAATCATTATATTAAAACTTAAAAAATTAATTAATTGCAATCAATAATAATCAGAATATTTTCATTGTAGGAAAATCATTGTTAAATTGACAAAAAAATATATATTTTTATTTTGCCATTAACAATTTTCTAGAAAACTCTTGCTTGCTTAAGGCGAGATCCTGATGCTTTAGAAGCTTCAAAAAATCACTTTTTTGAGGAATTTTTCGGAAAGGAAATAAATATTTAATTAAACCGAAACTTTCAGGATTTATTGTCACATATTTCAAGATTCTTCTCAATTTTTTTCATTAAAATATATGTCATAATATGCCGAGTACAAGCATATTGCCGATGCGCCACGAGCGTGCAGGTGTCATTTGACGGGAGAGATGCAGGTCACAATTTCCATCCGAAACAAAAAAATCAAAACAAATATATATTTTCAATAGTACAAATTCTAGTTAAACCTTAAAAATCCAGAAAAAAAAATAAAAATTTACCATCTCGAAACACTCGTATGTTACATAACTCGCATGTCGGAGTACCATGGTTTTAATTTTTTCCCTAACTTTAGGGACTTTCTCAACTTGCTCTCATGGACGGTTTCTGGATGCGTGTAGGACATGCTGCAGCTTTAAGACGGGAATCCAGGGCTGTTTTTGAACATTTGTCACGAGAAAATCGATTTCTTACAACAGTTCTTCGTGATATTGCGACTGGTCGGGATCGAGAGATAGTCGAAGCTATCGATGAGAGAAGAAGGAAAATTCCGAGAAAATTCAGGTAAAATTCGTTAAAAATCCTAAACAGGATTTGATTCTTATTGATTAGATTAATTGTTTTACACATATCGTAATGTACATGCAACACGCCTTAAGGGGTTACACCATTGTAGATTTTTCGAAAAACTAAAAAAAAAACCCATAATAATTTTAAGCTTAAGTTATGCTTTGAACCTTTTAGAATATGAGGAAAATATTTCTTACCTAAAATTTTCTTTTTTTACATGTAAATGAGCTTTTTCATGCGAGTCGGACTGCTCCAAACCGATACTGCTCAATATTAACAAAAAACATTATAAAGCAAAATAACAACATGTATCTTCTCAAATATACTAACATATGTTATTATTAGGTTTTACAATACCGGGTTTTCCGTAATACCGAATATAATATATATAATCCCGGACGATTTTTGTCCGGTATTTTGGGATTACCGGTATTTTGTTAAAAATTTAACTTACGCAAGTTTTGCACTGTGTATGTGTATTGCCGACAAGGCTCAGCCGAGTATGACACATCGGCAAGATAAAGCGATTTTTTATATATTATATACGACCTAATGAATGGAACCCATTTATAAAAATTGTTAGTCGTCCACGAGCATTGTCCTCATATCTAATTCGTTATCAATGATTTTTAAACAAAATATACAATCGGCACGTTATAATTCTCTATATTGTATATCTTTCTATCAATCATTTGTATTTATTTATTATTTCATTATAACGATAATTTACAAGTCAAATCATCGAGTGATAAATAGTTTGATTATCAATGTTGCAGATTTTTTGAAATCGTTCATATAGAATTATTTTATTTATTTATTAGACAATCACGAAATACAATAATGTTCTATAAGTATTTGTGATTATGATCTAGTGATGAAATACACTAAATAATTCATATCGACTAATTCTCGTACTCGTATTATTTAACTTCCCGTAGGGTAGTTATTGTAATGGGCCAAAAATCGAAATTGAAAATTTTTACATTTCTCGACGTTTTGAAGGTTTCTGAACGTTTTGGCATACCTCAGAAAAAATTGATGTGTGTGTGTATGTGTGAGTGTGTATGTATGTATGGATACAATTTTTCGTCCACGTTTTCGGGCGCACGGATCAACCGATTTGAATGATTCGATTCCTATTAATAGTTAGATGTGCTGATTAGTTTTTGGCAAAGGCAAGTCTAGCCGATTAGGAGATACGGAGCAAAGATTGCAGAAAATAGAAATCAAGTTTTTGAGAGATCGAAGCACCTGATTTGAATGATCCAAAAAACATTCAATTCGTAATGATGGAGAGAAGGGGTGATTAGTTTTTGGCAAAGGCAGGTCCAGCGGTTTCGGAGATAGAGAGCTAAATGTGCACAAAATAGCAGTTTTTGAGAGAACTAAGCGTCCGATTTGAATGATTCCAAAAACTTTCTGCTTGTTTTAACAAAATAATTGATTTTAGAAAAAAAATTCTGCTTCAAAATTTATTTTTTAAAATTTTTTTTCAAAAAAAATTTTTTTTTGTATTTCGAAAATAATTCAGATTTTTATTTTAATTATGTTCTAATATACTTTAAACAAATAATTTCAACTTTCCAATTTAGTTTATATAATTCTTATAAATATTCGACAATGTTACAATATTTATAAAAATCTATTTTAAAACATTTAATATTCCTCGATCATTTCGTTACGGTACGGGAAGTTCCAGCAATTTGCCTTAATAAGGCACGATGCCATACACCCCACTAGTTTATTTATTAGACAACCAGGAAATACAATAATGTTTTATAAGTATTTGTGATTATGATCTAATGATGAAATGAAAACAATACAATCAGATGTGCTGATTAGTCTTTGGCAAAGGCAGGTCCAGCCATTACGGAGATATGGAGCAAAGAATGCAGAAAATAGAAATCGAGCTTTTGAGAGAGCGGATCATCCGATTTGTATGATCCAAAAACAATGACGGGGAAAAGTGGTTATTAGTTTTTGGCAAAGGTAGGCCCAGCGGTTTTGGAGATACAGCTAAATGTTAAAAAAATGACAGTTTTTGAGAACTGATTCCGATTTGACATCCGATTTGAACGATTCAAAGAACTTTCTGGTTGTTTCAACAAAATAATTGCTTTTGGAAAAAAAATTTTGTTTCTAATTTTTTTTTTTTAAATATTTTTGTATTTGTAAATACAAAATTTTGTAAATAATTTTGGATTGAAAATTCAAAAAATGACATAGGATAAGCACAGTCTAAGCGCCACTCTGGTGCAAATGTTTACCCAAAAGCACTTTTCCAATTTTGTGAAGAAAACTATTGAAAAATGTAAAAATGCCGCCAAGCTAAGCACAGTATAAGTGAAAATGTCGCACAGAATTATTTGCAAATGCGTTTAGACTGTGACTATCGGGAGCACTTTTTCAATTTTGTGAAAACTATTGAAAAATGTGAAAATGCCGCCAAGCTCAGCACAGTATAAGTGAAAATGTCGCACAAAATTATTTGCAAATGCGTTTAGACTGTGACTATACGGGAGCACTTTTTCAATTTTGTGAAAACTATTGAGAAATGTGAAAATGCCGCCAAGCTAAGCACAGTATAGGTGAAAATGTCGCACAGAATTATTTGCAAATGCGTTTAGACTGTGACTATACTGGAGCACTTTTTCAATTTTGTGTAAATTAGTTAAGCAACTATTTTTTTGCAATTGAATTCGAAATGAAATGACGATTGTTAATGTTCTGGAGATGAATTGATTTATGATTTACATTTGATTTGCTCAGATATAACAAGATAGCAAAAATAATAAAAGTCACAGTATTTGTAATAATATATTTGAAAACGTTTGAAATTTCTCGTATATTTCATTACGGTACGGGAAGTTCCAGCAATTTGCCTTAAGGCACGATGCTATACACCACTAGTTATCTATTATTATCTTTTCTCCTTTCAGGTGTTTCAATTGCAACTGCATGTCCGAGCCAGGCCACAGTTGTCTGGACGCGCGCAACGCCCGCGAGGTGAGTCGCATGCGCCAGAAGAACGTCGACATCGAAAGGAAGGAAGGAGAACTGGCGGAGGACTGCGCCAAGATGACGGTCACAGCACTAATTGATCGACTCACCGAGGAGATACCCAAGAAGTACACCACTAAAATTGCAGTTATTGAAGCGCAGCACATTTATAAACGATTGTGAAGGGAAGAATTGATAATTTTAAGTACTTTTTGAAAGAAATGTAAATTTATAGAGAGAGCTGAAATATGTAAGTTTATACAAATCCACGGAATTGACTGTAAAATACATTTCATGAGATTGTCTGATTTTGAAAATAAGAGAACATATTTTTTTGCTGTCTTTCTGGTGTCTATAATTAAAAAACGAAAAAATGATTCTATCCTGTATATTTTTATTGACTGAAAAAGATTTTGTTTTCACCAAAAATTTCGATTTGCTAATTTTATGTTTTCTCGACGTCTCAATAAGTCATTGAGTTTAGGACCAAATTTGGAATCGTGTATTAATCGTTATTCAAAAAACATTTAATTACGAGGAAACGGCTCGACCGATCTTTACCAAAAACTAATGACCACGATTCCCAACCAATATCTTTCGAACAGTTTAAACTTTCAAAATTGTGTGCTCAAACGTGGATGAATATTTTTACACCTTTCTGGTAATTACAATGAAACGGCTTATACATTAAAACCGTTGAAAACAAATTTTTACAACCAATTATAAAACAAGTGGTGTATGGCATCGTGCCTTAAGGCAAATTGCTGGAACTTCCCGTACCGTAACAAAATGTTCGAGAAATATTAAATGTTTTTAAATAGATTATTATAAATATTGTAACATTGTCTAATACTTATTTGTAAGAATTATATAAACTAAATTACAATGCTAAAATAATTCACGTAAAGTATATAAGTAAGCTTTAGAACATTAACCAGAATTAAAATTGAGATCTCGAATATTTTCGATATTCGACAAAAAAATAAAAAAAATAAAAAATTGAAATAACATTTTTTTTCCAAAAGCAATTGTTTCGTGAACACAAGCAGAAAGTTCTTTGAATTATTCAAATCGGACGCTCAGTTCTCTCAAAAACCGCAATTTTTTGCACTTTTAGCCCTGTATCTCCGAAACGGCTGGACCTGCATTTACTAAAAACTAATCACCTCTTTTCGCAATCATTAAAAATTGAATGCTTTTTAGATCATTCAAATCGGATACATCGTTCTCTCAAAAACTCAATTTGTATTTTCTGCACTCTTTGCTCCGTATCTCCGCAACGGCTAGACCTGCCTTTGCCAAAAACTAATTAGCACATCTCTCTGTCAATAGAAATCGAATGTTTTTTAAAACATTCAAATCGGTTGTATGTATGTATCCATACATACACACACACATCCATTTCTTCTGAGGTATGCCAAAATGTTCAGAAACCTTCAAAACGTCGAGAAATGCAAAAATTTTCATTTTCGATATTTGGCCCACTACTATAACCACCCTACATGAAGTTAATTAATATCACGATTTATTATTTATTTTTATTTATTTAATCGATTATTTGCACATGTCGGAAAGTTTATGCAACTTGCCTTAAGGGAAATTGCTATTTACAATATGTTTTAAAATTTGTGTGAGCTTTTTTCAAATTTCAACAAACTTCTTAAATTGAGTCTTTAGAACAAAAATACTAAATTTGATGAGACAACTTGTTCTAAAATTTGTGTGAGCTTTTTTTTTAAATTTTAATAAACTCCTCAATTAAGTCTTTAGAACAAAAATACTAAATTTGATGAGACAACTTGTTCTTCAGAACAAAAATACTAAATTTCATGAGACAACTTGCCCTAAATTTGGCGTGAGCTTTTTTAAAATTTCAACAAACTTTTTAAATTACGTCTTTAGAACAAAAATACTAAATTCCATGAGACAACTTGTTCTAAAATTGGTGTGAGCTTTTTTAAATTTCAACAAACTTCTCGAATTAAGTCTTTAGAACAATAATACTAAATTTGAAGAGACAAATTGTTCTAAAATTTGTGTGAGCTTTTTTAAAATTTCAACAAACTTTTCAAATTATGTCTTTAGAACAAAAATACTGAATTTGATGAGACAACTTGTTCTAAATTTGGCGTGAGCTTTTTTAAAATTTCAACAAACTTCTCAAATTAAGTTCTTAGAATAAAAATACTAAAGTTGATGAGTCTAACAACTTTTAAACAAAACCGTTATGTTTATTTTTAATTGTAACAAATTGACCAAGTTGTACTAAAATGTGCTCAATCTTTCAATTTTTTATTTAGTAATATAATAAAAAAAATATTAATGCTTTGTATATTATATTACTACATAAAAAAATAATAATTAAGCCATTACTTAATTTTTCTCATATAGTTAGTATTTATTTAAAAATAAGTAGCTATTTTTATAATATTTTGTCAACTTTCTGAGAAAGTTTGTTTTTGGCAGAAAATCCGATTTGCTATTTGTTTTCTCAATTTTTCAAGTCATTCTAAATCATTATTATAAAAACATTAAATTTTTTATTAGATGATTTTTTTATTCCTACAGTAATGTAAGATCTATTTTTACATCAAAATATATTACTAAAAGAAGTAATACATATTATACATAAAAAAGTTGTAATCTCTAAAATTTAAGTTTTTTGTAATACAATGATAGTTCAACTATAACGAAAAGAAAAATGAAATAAATAAAAGATCTATATAATAAACTTCGCGCCCTATACATCGAAGATAAGCAACAATGTAAGATCGGTCTATTCCAGGGCCGAACAATTAATTTAAATTAATATATAAAAGTATTAATATATATTTAAATTATACATTTTTGTATAGAACTTAAGATAATTTCTAGAATAAAATTTTAATACGTTTTTACAACAATAATATCAGATGTATAGAGAAATTAATTTATTAGGAAATTTTCTTTATTTATGATTAAATTATATAAATAATTATTTATGAAATGTTTAGTTGCAGCCAAATAGTTGAAACAAAGGGCAATAAATAATTAATTATTTATTCTTCAGTATCACAAAATATTTATAACCAATTCTGGAAAATATTTTTCAACGTCAAACAAAAATATTTAAATTTCAAAACTAATTATATAATGAATAAATTTAAATTACTATATAAAATATTAAGAAACTATTTATATTGCTAACTATTTTAGTAATATATTTTATAATTTAGACACTTATGGAAATTTAGTACATATTGTATTTTTATGTGAAAGATATATTTAAACAAGATGCAAAAATTAAATCCTTTACTTCAAATTATTTTGTTTAAAGATATCCTTTATATAAAAATAACAGAAAAATTTCAACGATAAAATCTTCTGAATATCATAAATAATATATATTAAAATAAGATTATTAGAGAAATAACATCTGATAGTAAATATTAAAATTTGTACAATTAATTAATAGTTTAATATCTGAAATTAAATTCTTTACTTCAAATTATTTTATTTAAAAGAATCATTTATATAAAAAAACAAAAAAAAATCCAATTTTATTTAAAGGAATCCTTTATAAAATCTTCTGAGTATCAGGAACTTTGATGTTTATTTGTAATGAAATTATAAATATTTTCTGAAATGCAATTTGTACATAATAAATTTAAATGACTATAAAAAATATTAAAGAAATATTGATATTACCAACTATTTTAATATTACATTTTATAAATCAGACAGTTATAGAGATTTTATACATCAGATCGTTGAATTTTTATATAAATGAAATATTTAAACAAGATATTCAGAGAAATAACATCTAATTGTAAATATTGAGCAATTTCAATCATAATTTAATATCTGAAATTAAATTCTTTACTTCAAATTATTTTATTTAAAGATATCCTTTATATAAAAATAACAAAAAAATTACAACTATAAAATCTTCTGAATATCAGGAACTTTGATATTTATTTGTGATGAAATTATAAATATTTTCTGAAATGTAATTTGTACATAATAAATTCAAATTACTATATAAAATATTAAGAAATTATTTATATTGCCAACTATATAGAGATTTTATTAATCAGGATTTTGTTATATTATCTATAAATGAAATTGTTAAACAAGATAATTAGAAGGAAAACATTTGATTTCAAATATTAAAATGTATATGATTATTAGAATAGACTACTTATAATATTTTATGCTGCAGTATAAAAATCAGGCATTAATGGTTCAGAATATATGCAGTTTTATTATTTTATAAATCCATTATAATTGGATTAATTTAATATAAAGCATCTGATTGCAAATATTATAATATAAATAAAACTATTAACATGAATAATGCTTTTGGTTAAGTGGTTAAGATATAAATTTGAATATGAAATAACAATAAACAAAAACAAAAGACACTCATTGTACATAACTAAAACATTTAAAAGCAAAATTATAAAAGTGAAAAATAAAATATAATAAAAATGCGATAAAAAATACTAAATTATGACATGTTAATTTTCTTCATTATATATTTTCTATTTTGCAACTATTTTTGATATAATAATTTGATAAAGTTTGCAATAATTGTCATTTGTTTGTTGTTTAGTAAAAGTGGTAAGTTAATATATTTTATTTTATATGTATATATATATATGTATATATATATATTAATTAGGTTTAAAGATCCAGCGTAACTTCAATAAAAAATTGTGTGAATGTTTTCTTTAGTAATTTATTTTAAATCCATAAGTTTCGACAAACATTTTTGGGTTTGTTCAGTGGATTTTGTCAAATATAATAATTGAATTAAGAAAATAATTTGTAACAGTTTAATAAAAATAAAAATAAATTAATAAAAAACACTTCATTAGATACATATGCTGATGAATTTCAGTTCTAAAAACAAACAAGCTAAACCTCTAGTATTTTCTATTCCGAGAAATTTTAATTAATTAATTTTAAAAATTATAATTATTTTTTTGTTTAATAAAATATGATTTCAAAAATCTTAGAACGTCTATCGATTTGATATTTAGACGTGTCCTTTGTTTAAACACAAAATTTCCCAAAAATTTTGTTTCCACAAAAAAACCGGTTTTCGAATTCCATAATTTTCGCCAAAAAACCGGTTTTCGAATTTTATAATTTTTGCCAAAAACCGGGTTTAAAAACCAGTTTTTGAAAACCGACAAATCCTAGCTTGCACTATCTTGGAACTTAAACAAAATTTTGTTGATAAACTCAATTTTATTACTATGCACTTAAAAAAAATAATAGAAAACCAAAAAAATAATTATATTAATTTTTTGTGCAATTAATTAAAAAATAATACCATCCTGTACTTTTTAAACCGTTGAATTCAACACACACACACGCACACATACACACATATGCAAAATTGCATCGAGCAAATACTCGACTTGTACATCAGTTGTGTTTGTGTCCCTAATTTGAACGGGTGAGTTTGAATTATTACAATTAAATTTATCAATAATTGTAAAAAAATATTTAATAATTTATTTTAATAAACAAAAACATAAACGTCGGTATTAATTTTATTTTTCTTGCAAAATTCGTATTTTTTGTGTGTGGTTATGGCGCGCCGGCATTACGTATTCGTACTCAACGTCGTGATGAAAATTACGTTAAAATCTAAAATTAAATTAAATAAATAGTTATAAATTATTAGTGAGCATTATTATTATTAGCATCAGTTAGAAATTAAATTAAATGTGACATGTGACAAAGTTTTTGCGAAGTAATAAATATTTGCAGAAATTCGTTCTCTACATCGACAACGTGTAGCTTACGTAAATAATTTCGTGAATTAAAATTTGATAAATAGGTAAAATATATATATGCAAAACATATTTTAAACATGAAATATTTTTTATGTACGTTAAATATATTTACATGAGATTTACATTACATTTTTTTCATATATTATATGAAATTAGTGCGACTGTGATATTTTGCACGCGATATGTAGACGCCATTTTTCAATAATAATTTTATACATTATAATAAATTTAGTGTAAAATTAGTTATAGAATAAGTATTTTTGTTTAGATGGGATAGTTTTATGATATATAATTTAATTTGTAATACATCATTTACAAAGTTTCAATCAATTTTCCCTTTTTTCTGGATTTTTTTTAAGTTTCGAGCTCGACATAACCTTCTCGCGTTTCCATGAGTTTCTAGATTTTTCTTTTCATATACATTCTTGTATATATATATACATATATACATATATATTATTAGGGTGGTCCTTAATATGGACATTTTCGAATTTCATTGCTACCAGGAGCTCAAATACTTCCAAATCAATAAAAAAAATTCTCTATAACTTTTAGCTTTTAATATTAACTTTTAGATAGAGCGCAATTCAATCAAAGTTTTGTTTGGAAATAGCATGGAAAATTTTCAAAAATTTAAAAAATGTTTTTTAGATAAAATAATAAGTTTATTATTAAAATTGTTATCATTATTTAATATTTGGAGTTTGAAACATTTTACTTATTTATTTTGGGCATTTTATGCGATTTATTCTATTGAGCAAATTATAGAGAGCAAAAAAGTTCTAGCCTTTCATTATTAAACATAACCATAACAAAACACTGGTACTTTATGTAGGATTGTTTCAATTTATTTTTTTAATATTTAAGATATCCAAAATTGCATCTTAAACTTTTCCTAATTTATATTGTAAGGGACGAATTGTATGTATGCATCTTTATGGGGGTTGTTTTAAAGGGAATATTTTAACATATTTCAGAAATATGATATTAAAGCAAGTTGTTTTATATGCTTTAATTCAACGTTAATTTCAAAACGATTAAATGTCTATAAATTGTAATATAATCATAATATACAAATAAGTGTATTCAAAACGCAGTGTAATAATCCACAGATCTTTGACAATTAGGTATTTTATATATACCTTAATATATTTTATATACTATGATATTCTTTATATACTATATATTTTTCAAAATAATTTAATAATATAGTATATATAATAAGTTTAAATAATAGAGCATGATTTTTTTGCGTTTTTATTCAAATTTGGCGCCTAAGTTATATATGGAACCATCTTGGACACTCAGAAGTTGCATGTCAAATTCAGTTTAAGTTTTGATTGGCATTTGACTGTTCTGATATGAAATTCAAAAATGTTAATTAATCTCTATAATTAGTCAATTAAGCTTTATAAATCACTTTAAATTATATTTTTTTCTTGAATAGGTTAAATATTTAAACTATTCAAGTTTTCTTGTTTGTAACTATAACTATTTCAACATTTTAATTTAAGTTAATTTTATATTTATTCTAGGAAAACTAAGTACATCATTACTAAATTTGACCTTAACATGATGTCTGCATCAGAGAATGAAAATAACAATTCTTGTTTACAAGTAAGTCCATTTCATTATTTTATATTTTTTTAACCTTTTAATACAAGCAAGCAAATTCCATTTCAGGATATCAATGACGATGATGTAACCACAAGACTCATTAACTTAATTAACAAAACTGGATGCCAGATTATTCAAAAAAATGGGCAGAGGTGTTTTGGACCACCTCCTGATTGGACTGGACCAGAACCAGATAGAGGTAAAAAGTTTAAAATCATTTAATTATCGATTACCAATGAAGAATATTGTGTAATGGATGTATTGTTACTCTTGACAAACATGTAATATCATGTCACATAATTATGATAAGTGCAACATTTATTTACAGGATGTGAAGTTTATTTTACAAATATACCGTGCACAGTTTTCGAAGATAAACTTGTTCCAATATTCAGCCAAGTTGGAAAGATTTATGAGTTAAGGCTTATGCTTAACTTTTCTGGATATAATAGGGGCTATGGGTTTGTGAAATTCTCATCTGAGGAAGAAGCTGATGAGGCTATTTTGAAATTAAATAGGTAAGGCTTAATAATGTCTCCACAGAACAAAATTGATATTGCATGACTAATGATTTCAAACAACCAGATAATAATATGTTCCATATATAAGGTATCCTTTTGTCGGTTGCAATGGTGGTATGAAAGTCATGAGATCTGCTGATAACAGGCGTTTGTTTTTGGGTCATATTCCACCGTTTGTGACTGCACCAGAAATATTCGATGAATTGGCAGCTCTTGCTGATGGTGTAGTTGAAGTCATATTACCACCTAATGATCGAGATCCTATGCTTAATCGTGGTTATGCATTTGTTGAATTTGAATCGCATAGAAAAGCTGCTATTGCTAGACGTAGCATGCTTCCTGGAGGTGTGCGGTGAGTTATCTAATAATTAATTTGTGACAATTTGGCAATTGTTATCATCTAATGCAAACAATTTCAGATTGTGGAACACATGTCTTTCAATTGGTTGGGCTCAACCTGAATACAATGTTAATAAGAAAATTATGTCCCAGGTTGTATTTTTTCTGAATCTTAATTTCTATTTTTTGTTGTTGTACACATTATATAATGATTATTATGATATCTAGGTGAAAGTTCTCTACTTCCAGAATTTGCCGCTTGAAATGACTGAATATGATCTTAAGAAATTAATTTTGCCTATACTTAATAATAATGAAACATTTTTAAATCGCTTAAGGAAAGTCAAATGTTATGCCTTTGCACATTTCGTCTCAAGAGAAGTTGCGCAAGAGGTACTAGAGAAACTTGATGGTGAGTATATATTATTTTTGAAATATTCTATACATTTATTAAAAAATTAATGTTAACAGGTATCAGGGTTGCACCAACGAATCATAAGAATAAATGGGCTAAACCGGATTCTCCAAGGTAAATATTTTGTTTTGTTCATTATATATTTTTATGTGCATATTCCATAATTAGCACATTATTAGATCAAAATTGTTTTCAGACGTCAAGTAATAGCAGCAAAAAGACTTGAGCAGAAAACTTCTAAACAATTAACTTCACAATCAACAAACATATATTGAACACAAATGGAAATAACACTTATTGCAAATGATGATTATTTAATCAATGATATGACAAACTTGAGTTTGGAAAATCAGGCTATAACTGTTTTAGATAAGCTCAATTCTAACCACATAGATAAAAATCATCATATACATCAAGAATGGCAAAATTGGAATTGTATGGAACTCTACCAATTTTGTTTTAAATATCCTGAGAGCTTGCACACTTACAAAAAATATGACAACATGTCAATCGAAAAACTTATGTGTTCCTGAATTAGATACATTTACCATCTAGATGGAAATAGATATATGTATAACTGCATGGTAGTTATAACATAGTTTAAAATATTAAAGTAATTTTAATATATGCAAATTTATATTTTAGGGGATATTTTCCAAATACCAGGATTAGACTCTTATTATGCAACAGGAGGGAACTGTTTTGATCTAGAATTTACTTTACTACAGCTTATGCAAGTAGTAATGCTGAAATACTTGCAAAATAATCTATAACAAATTTTTTCTTCTTCACAATAAAGCAAAACTGGAAATTTTAATGAGATATTTCTATTTTTTTGCAAGATAGAATGAATTATTTTATTATTAAGAAATACTCATATTTACTATAATCGTATACTTATAATTATTATAATCGTACTCGTATATGATTATTTATATTTTTATAGCATGATTTGAAGCAGTATGTTAACTTGACTTTTAATAGACTTATGTATTTGATCTCATACTATTTTATACTACATTTATATTAAATATATATTACTTATATCACTCATAATCAATTGTTTTTATCTGCAAAATGTAATGGGACTTTTTGCCCATTAAGCGCAAACTTTACGTTACATTAAGGATATTGTGTTATGTATACTCCATGCAAAGGCTTTTTCTTAATAATTAAGTATAATTGTGTAATTTTTATTTGGAACGTTTATGACAATCATTAATTATGGCGCTTAAAAAAATTCAAGTGAAAGTAAATTATCAGTAAAAAAAATTGTATTTGAATTTCTAAAAATTGTTCGTTTTTGTGATTGGCAACACTGTTATATTACAATACGTACGAATTCATGTCATTTAGAATCCGTGAGCTGTCGCCTATACTTTTTGACAAGTTCGATTTGGTATGCATCTTATATATGTTTTTAAATTAATTGATTTAAAGTATTGTAGCTAACATTTCAATTCGCTTCATTTAAAATAATTATTGCTTATTAATGTCGTTTAAAAGGTTAGTTCTTGTACTTAATATGGAATCAATCTCATCTGAACTGACTGAACCACAAACAATTCTAATTCATTTACCGTTGATCAAATAGAAATTGACATATGTGCCCACTATATATGATATCATACGAAGGTTTGAACTTAACATTAATTATAACAATCACCTTCATGAGATTTAATCCTATTGTTTGATTTTAGTGTTGAAAGAGATCCACATGATAGCGCTGGCAAAACCAGAGAATCACAAGATGCAGTGTGAAGGTATTAGACTTACAAAAGAAGTTAGAAAAAATTCGAAGTCAAGTTACTCAGCTACCTGGAATTGATTATAATAAAGAGGAACAACTTCAATATTTAGAAACACTTAGGAAACACTTAGGAAACAATTAAAACTTAAGCAAGAGCTTTTGCACAAATACAGGACTATGTACACATTTGATTCAATGAAAATATAAATTGTTTAAAATGCCTCTGCGATCTCTCATGAATTATTTGCTGAATAACGAACGTTTAGTTCAGAAGTTGTCTGAATCTTATCCAGTCGAAGAGCTGCGCAGTTAGCCATTTCGCTAATGTATAGATCAAAATCAATTTTAGGTGACAACACTGAGAAGCTGGCAAATAATCCAATACGAAAATTCTATTTTATTAAATCGTTCATAGACAATGTGAAGGAGGAATACAAAAAACTGCGTGAAATCAGTGATAAAAACCAAAATAGAAATGAATTACTACTTTTCAATGTTAATAGTTATTTTTATATGCATTAAATTATAAAACCTAGTGCAGGAACGAAGTACAGATGCAATATTAATTTCATTAATCTACTATTTAATATGTAGTCATTTTAATATATTGTCTTTGATATATTATAGGCAGCAATAAAAGTATTGAATTGAAGAGTCGTTTTGTGTAGGTAATTGCAATTGATTGTATACTTAAATGCAGTTATATGTGGTGATATAATTTTTTCTTTGTTGGTCTATTTTATTCATTATTTATGAATATAATTTATTTATTTAAAGATTGAACAAATTGATATAATAATTCATTCACATTATCTTTGTTATATTGTACATAATATTTTTTAAAAATACTTTTATATTTCATGCTTTTTGATATTAAATTTCAAAATCTCTTATTTACTTTCTATATAACTATCTGTAATTATATTCGTATATATCATATCACATATACCATTCTTATCGTTTGATGTCTATTTTCAGAAATGTAAATTAACACAATCAATTACTTTTTAAATTAATAAGTTCTCTCTAGTCTTATGAAGAATGGTGATATTGAAACTTTGCAAATTTGATTGTTGATCATACTGTTAACAGACAAGGATTTCTAATACAAACTATTTACTCAAAGTTCAGATATATTTATTAACTTCTAGAGTATATATATATATATATATATATATATATATATAT
>NW_020536999.1:14719549-14749243 GCF_003426905.1 Ctenocephalides felis
AAACTTGTGTTTATTTCAACTAACAACCATGTTTCCGGGCATAGGTCCATTACCATTATATCCGCTTACGAGCGCGGATGTGATGATGGTACGGAACCCTCGAAAAACAGGTCTCGTGCTTCGTTAATTATCGACTTCATCGGCAGGCGATTTCCTTTCTCAAGTTCAGTACATTGGTATAAGAAAAAAATATGAAGCGAGCCTGTCCGCGCAGCAAGTTCATAAAGGTCAAGCAATTCGGTACCCAAACTATGGGGCCGCACATGCTATTGCAGGAGACAGGAGTAAACTACCTTTGGGTAAAGGACATTTTATATTTTTTCAAAAAAAATTCTAGTAGAACCTATGCTATATAGTCCAGTCATTAAGTTTAAATTAGGTAAGAATTTCGGAATCCGAGACACCAGCTGTAAGTCTGTAAATACTTGTATAATGACCCTAAAAAGTTGTCTCAAAACCTACATATGGTAGGGTGTCAATACCATATGTAGATTTGAGCCAACTTTAGGGTGTCAATATTTGTTAGTTATATTAGAGACTTGCAACTGGGTATCCCGAATTCCGAGGTGAACTTACTATAATGACTGAAAACTGGACTAATATGAGTAACGATTTCTGATTTCGAGGGCTATGGTAATTCTCATTTCGAATCGAGGATAATGCGTAGAATATCTCAATGAAACAAATGTACAAACCTAATTTTTTTTAGCATTTTTGAACAGCCATCCGAACTATTATCAAAGTTCTATAAAAGCTGCAGTAATGTAATTTCTTATAATCTAGAACTTGAAATCACATTAAGATCTTCAAGTGAAAACTGATATCACGATTGCTTGATTTGATATTCGAGGATAAACCTTGTGGTTGCAAGACTAGAGCTCTTAAGAAAGAATAGGCTCGAAATAACTAGCGCTGCATGGCATTGTGCCTTAAAGCAAATTGTGAAACATCCCGGATCAAAAATTATAATTTTTAAAAAAGATTCAATTTTCTTTTAGAACTCTGCCAAAAAAACGATTTTTGAGATTTTTAAAATTTTTGAAAACAATTGACCTTTTTAAAGAATTTGATTTTGAACTGTTTCTCAAAGCAATCGCAATACGTTAACTGATCTCCGAACCTTGGTACGGAACCCATAGAAAAGTATACAAAATTTGTTCTTATTATTAAAATACTTATAAAAGATGTGGTAATTTGATCTGTATATGTCCAATAATAATTTTGTCCGCCAAATGGTATTTTTGACACTTTTTTTATTGGATCTCGGAACCGCTAGACCTGTCTTCCCAAAAATTTCATCAGATCTTTATTTCGTCAATACAAATAAAATGTTTGTTGAATCCATACAAATCGAACGCTCCGTTCTCTCAAAAAATTAGATAGCATTTTTTGCCCGTATCTCCGAAACGGCTCGACCTGTCTTCGCCAAATACTAATCAGCACGTCTCCTATTAATACAAATCGAATGTTTTTTTTAAATCATTCAAAATGGTTGATCCGTGTCCCCAAAATCGTCGACGAAAATATGTATCCGCACACGCACACATACATTCATACATACACACACACATACATCAATTTTTCTAAGGTATGCCAAATATTCAGAAACCTTTGAAACCTAAACATATAAAAAAAATTATTTTTGATTTTTTTGCGATACTTTAACTTACCCTACGAAAAGTTAAAAAATTATTCAAGTAAGTTTAATCATTTAAAAAAAATCTAATATCCAATTTTAGGTGGAACTCAAATTTAGTTATCTAAGTTAGGACTTCTTAGTCGATAAATGAAATTAAAAGAAATTTATAATTTAGATTCTCGTTAATAGAAGATAAATCCAATAAAAATCCAATATCTAATATTAAAATCCAGGTGGAACTAATATTTAGTAAAATCAATTATGACTTCTTAAACCATAAAACCATAGTGGAATCAAAAAGTAGAATCCAATCCAATATTTGAAATCAATATAATATTGGAATAAAATAATTCAGACAAAATAAGCTCTCTCAGTACTTAAGAAAACATGCAAAGTAAGCTCTTTCAGTACTTAAGTAATTTTATCTTAACCTACCCAGGTTGACTTCTCCTGATTTACTACTACTAACGGTTTCTAAGGAAAACTAATAACATAAGTTTACATCTCACATTAAACGTGTCGAATGTGTTATTTTCGAGTTGTAAAAACATGCAGGCTACACAAGTAGAAAAGAATGCTTGAAATTTTAAATTCCTCACTCGTGTCATTATATAATTATTTGTATGTTGGGAGATTACAGAGTTGGAAAATTATTTTACTTAAAAAAATATGATAATAGATGTTGAAGAGATTTAAGAAGTTTGACACAAAAGAATCAGTTTCCAGATGGCAAAATATAAAAACGAATTGAATACATATGATTCAATTTGAACTAATTGTAAGTGAATTCTCTATATTTTCACATATAAATCAAGAAACATTTAAAAAAAATCAGATTCAAAACAGGTTGTTTGAGAATCCTTTTAATATCTTGTGATGCATATGCATATGCAAACGTCTACAAAAGACGAATAACAATAAGAAATAAAATGCCTTAAGCTTTCCAGAGAGCAGACGTAGTCATTTCTAGGGCTTCTACTTGCCATGGACTTCTAGTCTCAAAAATATGAAAAATCGAAGCTCTTGCACCGATTTTTTTTTTCTTTATTTCCAATTTCATCATCAATCTACATAAGACACTTCTGTTATGATTTTGATCTAGAAATTTTCTTGCTGGGATTTATATCAACCTGTCAACCTTTGTTTTTTTTACACAGGTTGATAGAAACTTAAGTACTTCTTCATTTCTGATGAATGGATAAAATAAGAATAATTTTATTTTTTAACTTTGACTTTAAATATTTTATTTGGACAATTTTTAAAAATATATAAAAAATATAATATATAAATTCTACTTTTTGTACTCATGGCGTAAGAAGTCGTAACTGACATAACTGAATATTAGTTCCACCTGGAATTCGATAATGTATATTGGATTCTTATTGGATTTATCTTCTATTAACGAGAATCTAATTTTTAAATTTCTTTTAATTTCACTTATCGATTTGGAATAAGTTAAATATGAGTTCCACCTAGAATTGGATATTGGATGCATATTGGATTTTTTTTAGATAGATATTTCAATTAAAATTCAAAAATCAGCAACTAACTATCAAACTATTTTTTATCACAATTTTTGGATTGGGGTTGTAGCAGTAAGTGTTTAATTTTTAGAAATTAAATAAGAATTCCAATAAATGAATTTTGATAAATTATTAAATTTTCAGTGGAAAAATTGACAATATATAAAAAAACAATGCAATCCTTTGTTGGAAAACCGTGATTTAAAAGCATACATGAGAATATGCAGTTTTGTTTTCACAGAAGTTTGATGCAGTTGTTGTCAACATATGGGAAAAATCATAAAATTTCATTATTTGAAGTAACACTTGAAGTTATTAAATATTCTTGTTTCTTTAAAAATTTCTAACAAAAAAATTAGTATTTTTCTCACTTTGTAACCTACTATAAAAATTTATGATGAAAACTCTCTTTAAATCTATAATTTTTTGTAACTCCCAGAACTAACAATAAGGATTTTATAAATAGTACTAATGATCTCCTCACTTTTTAAAAAGCGAACAAATAGGTTGTCCTATTTATTTTGATGTATGTTGGAAACTTAGGTATAATGATCTATATTTTCAAAGTCAAGTGGATATCAAGTAGTCTGAATCGTGTATGCAACTTTGTGGTCTGAAGTCCCACCATTCTTCGAACGATGTTGATGGACCGATTCTGCCGCAAAAACAGACCAATGTTATGGCAAGGCTAAGTTATGAAGAACTTTCTATACTTTTGTTATTGACAAAAACCATGTGTCAGGCGTTTTTCTCAGGTTGTCAGTTGAAAGCTTTACCCAGAAACCGCACAAATGTCAAAAAAACGACCTTAGATAACAGGGTGTTTCTGACCCCACCTTCATCACCTACTAGTGATGTTGTAGTTATGTGTGAAACATAATGTATGAAAGTTGGAACATGGCCTTGCCATAACATTGGGTCTGTGTGTTGCAGAATCGGCCCTGAATTTCTTTAAAATTTTATTTTTTTATTTTTGGAATTTTGGAGTTGGAGAATTGAAGTTGGAAATCTCTGATATACAACAATTCGCTTTGAATGTATATTTATGTTAATATTCCTTCCAGCGTGAGACTCACAACCGCGAACATGTGTCCAGTGAAGTCTTCAATTATGAATATAAGATAGTGTTGATCAAAGAACATCCATCCATCCAAAGCCACACCAAAGTAAACATATATACCCATTCATGTTATTTCAGATTTTTAGTAGTGAGTGGGCCAATTTCGATAAATATTTCAAACAACAAATATAAAGTTCGTTAACATCCAAAGTATTTGGTAAAAGAACAATATGTAAATACTTTTCTGTGAATATTTGCATTTACTTAAGTAGCACGAGTGGATTTTTTACATCAACGTATACAAGATAACCTCATAAGTCATAAGTTCTAAGTCTTATCTTCAATCTTCAATCTAATAAATGAATCAAAATAACAATGTAATTTATAAGAACGAACCAAGTGCGTACAATTATTTGGAACGTGTCCCGACTTAGGGTAACTTTTGGTAAAATTTTATAAGGGCATCATTTGATCATTTGATCACGTATACGTTATATATTTGCCAGGGTGGATGCACCCTACATACATTTATACAGGGGAGTGCCCACGTTTTAATGCAAACATAAGTTCTATGACTCATAGGTTAAATATTTGGAAGGCGAAAAAATCATTTTACATGAGAGATATTATTTTAAGCATGATTGTCTTAACGGGGTTCTGCATGTACATATTTTGAATTTTTCACTTTTGAAGAAAATGTTACTTTTTCTAATAATTTTGATGTTGAAATAACATAAAATACATAAAAAAATTACAGTATCCAAAAATTTCGACATACAATCTTAGCCATCTACAGTGGTATAATAATTAATTAATTAAACCTACTTTTGTTACAATGACAATGTAAAAATCAGAAATCAGTACATACAATATCTTGTAACAGTTGGCTATATTACATCATGTGTTGTATTCGAGTGTTTTGTAGGGATTTTTATCTTTCCTTGTCCTTAGTGATACATGGTGATATTTAAAATAAACCCCCGCCCCACCTAAGATCACACGTATTTTAATATCTAGAAAAATACGTAACATTTTTGGATTTTTTTTCCAAAAAAAATTTGGATTTTTTCAAGATCAGGCAAATAATAAATACACATGAAATCTTACTAGACCCCCCTCTCCCAACTGATATTTCGCGATTTTTTATAAGTCCATTCAACTTCTTCACGTTGTTCATCGAACCAAAACACTCAATATGTGTAAAAACAGATAATATTCAAATCAGTATTTACTTAAAAAAAGATTTCTTTTATTATTAGCATAGTCAATGTCCGTTCGCGTTAGTAGGGTCAAGACACACTTTACAAATTTATTCCGGCACACTTCTAATCACAACAGTACAATACGAGAAGCGCAGTCAATGCGCATCGAGTGCTCTCAGACATAACTCACACGGGCGACTTTAGTCATGCTGATCGAGTGTCACGTTTACTCCAGTTTCACTAGATCATGAAAGAATATATTCTATAAAATAGTAAATACACGTACAGGTTTATTATACTGCATCTTGTCGACCTTTTTCTATAGGAGCAAAGATCCATGTGAAAAAAACTTTGTGAAAAATAATTATTAAATTTTACAAATTTTATTCGAATCTTGAGCCTTGATTGCAATAACATCAGACATTTGTTAAAGGTCCCACACTAAAACTGTACTAAAATTTTGATAAATTTTCTTTGAATATGAATGATTGAAAATTTTAACAAATTCATTAATATTTTTTTAAGAAATTTGTTTTTCACAGTAAGAGCTACAAATTACACGAGTGACTTTCGTCGTAGCTATTAAGTATCAGGTTTACTCCAGTTTCACTAGCTCAGTAGATATATTATATAAAGAATATGCACACATAAATATATTATACTGCATCTTGTTGACCTTTTTTTCTATAAGCACAAGACCTTGATGTTTTTTGGCTTTTTTATATCAAAGAGTTAGGGGTACAATGAAAATTTTCAGTATTTTCTTTTTGGGGACGTCCATTAATCACGTGAGGTTTTTAGAGGGACGGGTGTTTTGACAAAAAATCACGAAATATCACGAGCGAGGAGGGAGTATAGTAAGATATATCACGTATATTAATTTTTCACCTGAATTTTTCAAAAAAAAAAAACAAAAATTTTCAAAAAAAAAAACAAAAATTTTACAGTTTTATAACGTAACTAAAAATACACCTGATGTTTGGTGGGGTAGGGGGGTTTAATTTTGAATATCATCATGTATCACCAAGGGGGGGGGTTCCAAACTCGAACACGTGATTAATGGACGCCCCTTAAGTATATGGACAACTTGGTATCAAACAGTTTCCAGATTTCCAATTTTAAGTTTTCAAGTGAAAATGTTGTAAATTCTTATGAAAATTTGCATTAATCATAAGTATAAAGAAGGCTGTCTTATCCTGATAGACTAAGCAAAGAACTTGTTAGATCAAATTCATAATAGAGAAATTAAACAAAAAATTATAACCATATGGAAAAACTTAATGAGAAATAAATGAGCATTAACTTAATTCATTTGTTCATTGCAGAAATAAAAAATCAAACTGTGACACACATTGACAAATATGTGCGTTTATATATATATATATATATATATAAATATATAAATCTTAAAATATGATGAATAATGATGCGTACAAACAATTTGAACTTTCTCTTCCATCAAAAGATAACCCTTCTCTCATTTCTGATGATTTTTAATTAACGTCGACATGATCGATTCCAAAAAATTGACCTTACTACCTTTCTACGTACAAAACCGAACACGTTTATCATTTCTCATAGTGATAGAGCTGATAAAAATTTCACCTTATAAAAAAAAATCTTATAAAGAAAGACTAAGATATTGGATGCAACATCTATGGTCCAGCAGTTTTCACTTGAAAATATATATCTAAATATATGATTTAAAGTGAAAATAGCCTTATAGTTTATTGCTGCAATATAATCACAAAAACTCATAATAATCTCTACACAGAGAATAGACATCTACATCATGATATCTAACAGAACACAAGAGAATAGCTCTGATTTTTGTACAAAAAACAAAAAAAAAAATAAACGGTTCAGCCGTTTTTGAGAAAACGTCGACAAAATGTCAAAAATCGGCGAAACATACTTTCTCTAAATTTGGTGTCATTCGATTGACCAAATTGGTTTTTTGGCTTAAACATAAACTTTTTCTCTGGAAGTTAAACATTGTAATTAAAAAATGATAAAATGAAAATAAATAAAAATAAATAAATATATATTGTAGAAGCCCACTCATTCGACACATATAACACATAATTTTGAAAATAACGGAAAATATTTCAAAAAAATCCAGAAAATTGTCAAGCGGTCGCTCGCTAGGGTGTTGGATTATCGGAGGTGTCGGTCTATCAAAGTGCCGGATTATTTGCATGTATATATATATATATATATATATATATATATATATATACAAATACTTCGATAGTTCCTTTCACCTGTGAGAAAGCATTCGGTTACACCTATATATGTTTTATGTGGGCTCAGAGTTAAAATCGTTCACTCAAAATGCTATAATTCATTGAGCATTTACTAAAGGAAAGGAGAAAGCCCACTTATTAAGTTTACTACGGTTTGTTGTATCAGGTTTAACATATATAATTATATATTAATCCAAAAAACCTACAGATTTGGTAATAAACCCAGGAGGAAAAAAAGTCTCTTGTCTCGGTTGAGTAACATAGATCATCACATTTTAATTACCTATGGGAACGAAATTTATTAAATGAATAATATCAAGATATCACATCTGATGATGATACAAAACGTACGTCAAAAGTCTAAAAAAGAAAGATGTCTCCCAATTTTTTTTTTTCATTTGATATTACGCCAAGACTTTCATTCATACATTTCCATATCAAAATAAAATTCCAATTCCAATCGTTTTCTAAGAATAATCGTTCTATCAGATTGCGCTTTGTGATAAAATTTTTATTGTAGATTATTTTTATCAGATTTTCAAATATTGTAGATATTGATTACACTTACATCATTGCATTACGTAAATTACAAAAGAAATTTCTACCAAAATAGAGAAATTGCTGTTATGACTTCTTGTATAATTTATTGCAATGAATTATTAAATATGAAAAAAAATGTAAAGAAAGCAAAGTTATGTTTATTATTAGTTTTTTTTTTTTTTTTTTTTAATTTAATTTACTAAAAATTTACAAAATTTGAACAAAACTAAAATGTTTTACGAGTATTGTTATTATATGTTTAGGTCAATCCTAATTATAATTAAATAACTTTCATACGTGACTTGTTTCCTATCATATATTTAATATCTGATTCAATTTATTATTTTCCTTATCTATAATTTGATTATCTTAATACAATATAGTTATCAATATATTCCAGATATTTTCCATAACATTTTTTTGGATTATTAGATAGAGATAAGCAATATTAATTGGAATTTTGTTTTGAAAATATTATCTCAATCAATTATAAATAACTCGAAATTTAATACAATTATATTTTTATATTGAAATTAAATGATAGCTCAAATTGCTATCGAAATTTTCCTAATAGAAAAAAATATAGAGAACTGCAATTAAATCAGATTTTATAAAAAATATTTGTTTTAATAATATTTGTTTAAATTTATATTTTATTCGAACAATTTATTCAAGATTTAGAGCAAACAATTTATTCTTATTAAACCAATATTAAAAATGGTTATGGCACTATTGAATTTTCATAATTAAAATTACAAATAAAATGTAGGCATATAATTGCCTTACCTATATTTTTTTTATTTTAATTTTAAACTTTATGAATTTCTATCTGTATATCATACGAAGATATTTAATAATTGTTTATTTAATTACAAAAATTTACTGAAAATATTTCTTTGTGATCTATAATTTATATACATATTATATATATAATATGTATATAAATTATAGATCAATATTGGATAGATATACATATATATACATATATGTATCTGTTCCAAAAAAAATTAATAAAAATTAATAGTAACACATTGCAATATTGTGAACTATAGGTTTAGTAACTAATTAGTAATAGATCTAAAGATGCATAATTTTTTTAATAATTCTCAAAATTTATAAATTTACTACTTCCAGATTTTTGACTAGTTTCAATACTACAAATTTGATAAGTATTTATATGGCTTATTCCAACAATTTTATTATATTAAATAAAAATTGTTGAAAGTACTTGTTTATAATCTTAATGATCTATCTATAATCTATTAATAGTTAAATACTTAATAATTTAAATGCAGAGGGATAATTATCTTTTTGTTTCTCAAAATTTATACATAACCAGTCTTGGATTTTTGGCTAGTTCAGCTTTTAAGAATTTAAAAAATATTTATGTGGCAAATTTGAAATAAAAACCAATTGAAATACTTCCTCGTAATCTATAATTTATTTATTGACTGCACCATAATTTAGCAATAAAATTTGATAAAACATTGTGGAATTATGAAAATGATTTGAATAAAGATGGATAGATTTCATCAAACTGATTAAGTCTATTCCTATGAATTTGAATATTATGTATGTGTCTGATATGAAATAAAAATTCAATAGAAATACTTGCTCGTAATCTTTAAAATTTATTTATGTATTACTATCATGCATTGTTTTGATTCGATAAATTATTTCCTATGACGCATTTCTAAATAATAGAGATACAAGTATATGGTACTCGAACACGTCATAGATTCTGATAAAAAAACTGTTACTCATATTTAGATAATAATGATTTTATTGATTTAATACTAGTAAAAATTAATGTAATTAACATACTTTTAATTTAAACAATTAGGTTTTATGATAGGCCTGTTATTTGTTAATTGCAATACAAAAAACGAGATATTTTTTATGTCGGCTTTAAAACTTTTATCGTGTTCCATAGTAATGGCATGGAATTATTAGGTTTCTGTGTCCAAAATATTAATATTAATTTATTAATTTCCCGTAGGGTAAGTTATAGTAATTGCAAAAAAATTCGAAAATAATTTTTTTTATATAAATTTACGTTTCAGAGATTTCTGAACATTTTGGCATAACTTGGAAAAAATGGATGTATATGTGTACAAATGTGTGTGTATGTATGTTTGTGTGTGTGTGCGGATACAAATTTTTGTCGACAATTTCAGTTAAAAAAAATGCCATTTAGCGGTCAAAAATGATCATAAGACATGTGCACATCAAATGATCTGATATTTTATAGAGATTTTAATAATAAGTATAAATTTTGTTTACATTTATATGGGTTTCGTACCAATTTATCCGTTAGACCGCGATGCGGCGCTTATGCGCTTCCACATTACTTCTCTAAAGCAGTCACGCTTATATAAATAAATTGTAAGAAAAACTCTAAGTGAAAATTTTTGGACTTGCCAAAGGGGCAACCTAATATCAAGCAGAAGTTTGATTGAAAAAAGTTCAACATTTTTAGAAAAATTCAAAGTATAAAAAAAAACTTCGAAATATAAAAAAAAAATCAAATTTTTCAAAAAAGTCATTTTTTTTTCAAAAATTTCAAAATTCTCAAAAATATCTTTTTTAAAAAAATTAATTTTCGGTACGGAAAGTTCCAGCAATTTGCATTGAGGCACGATGCCATTCATCGCTAGTTTTTCCATCAATTTAATTAAAAAAAAAAAAACTATCTGAATCATAGATTATTTATAATTGGGTTTTTTTATATATTGAGTTGATGATGACAAATGACAGTTTTGGTTTTTTGTATTTTTACCATTTGTCCAAATAACTTTTATCCTCATCTCTTTATTGTGATTTGTAACGCTTCAATCAAAAATAGGTTCCTTATCCCTGATTTTCATTTTTATTATTCTATGTGACGATTCAAATTGTTCTATGAATATTAATAGAATGTTCTATCAATTGTGATGACGAATTTATTTAATAATTGAACTCACAGATAATAAAAAAATGACACGACTTTCAATTCTTTTAAACTCTCTAATAAATGTGTTAAGTGAAATTGACGAACACCTTCTAATAGTTAGCCTCGGTAAATACAAGTAGAAATTGAAATGTATTTATTATGTTGTAATATAATTTTAGTAATTAAAATTGAAAAAAATATATATAAGGTAATATATACATTTTTGTAACAATTACTTAATAACAGATTAGATAAATAACAAATTAATATATATAATTCTAATAATGACTTTATTTAGGTAAAATTTCTTATTTCTAAAAAGGTCATTTTTAAAAGGTTTGCAAATTTCAAAAATTACACTAGTTCCTTTTTATTAGTTTTAAAATCAAAAATTCCCAAAAATATAATTACAGTCGTAGTTGATAAAGTTGATTGCAACGATTGTAACGTATGTTATTTTGGTGAAATTTTCCAAAAAGTTAAAAAAAAGAATCACCATAATTTCAATTCGAAAAAGTCAAAACAACTCAAAACAATGTTTTCTGAACCTTTGATTAATTATAAACACCCTTCTAAACTAAAACACACTATTTCTATATAAAAAAAATGCAGACCTTAGAAGATTTGTTGCATCTTGTTTTATTTATTTAATGTTTAAATAAATATTTAATTAACACAATCAAGTATTAAAATTATTATCGAGTTTTTTCGATTTATTAAGTCTATTTATCGAATATGTGACGCTATAAAAAAGTAGATTTTTAATGAGAATAAAAAAGTGTTACAAAGATATTATCAAGTAGCCATTATTTTAGCCAATAACATGCAATAAATAAGTCATTGATAAAATCAATCCCATAAAATAATAAAAAAAAAAAAACACTTTGACGACAATAAATTAATATTATAAACGCGCTGACCATATGTCGAATATAAAAAGGAAATTTATGCACATGTTTATGCATTCATTTTATTTAGCCATGTGTTGAAAAGTTGTGAAAGAGTAAAAATTTTTTTAATTTTTAATTTAATTTAAAAAATTTGATAAAATATTAAAGCGTTTGAGAATTTGATTATAAAGATAATTAAATTAAAAAAATAGAATAAGATAATGTTATCAGTGATGCTCTATTTTTAGGACAATTTTCATTTATCTATGATAAAAATATATTTACTATTATAAAATTTAAAATTTCATTATATTTTCAATATGCGTTTATATTTAAAAATGTTTGTGATTTAAAATTAACTAATTTTTTTACTTATTAACTTCCTGAAGGAGAAGTTTATGTTTTCATCAAAAAACCCGATTCGCTAATTTTATGTTTTCTCGACGTTTCAAGCCATTCTGAATCGAATGAGACCAAATTTGGAAAAAGTATGTGTGTGTGTGTGTGTGTGTGTGTGTGTGTGTATGTGAACAGATTTTTTGCCGTAAATCGACGTTTTCTCGAAAACGGGTGGACCGATTTCAAACATTTAAAAACCATTCGATGTATCTCAACGAGAACTATTGTTTGTCAGTTTTGTGCGACAATCGGCCAAGCCGTTTCTTCATAAATGGCAGAAAAGTGAAAAATTTTTCGTCTACGTTTTAGCCCGCAATTCTGAATCGATTTTGAAAATTCAAAAACCGTTCGAAAGATATTGGTTGGGAATCGTGCTGATTAGTTTTTGGTAGAGATCGGCCGGGCCGTTTTCTTGTAATAATGTTTTTTAAAAAAAAATTTCGACGATTTTTATGATTATTTTTTTGACGATAGATACCATAGTCTTCTAGATCATACTAAAATATTACGGCCCTACGACAACTGGTTCAGCTTTAAAAATTCGTCAAAGTTTGCAAAAATCAGTATGGTCTTTTTGGCATTTGTCAAATTAGACTTTTGATCGACGTTTTCTCAAAAACGCCTGAACCGATTTAGAAATTTAAAAGCCATTTGATGTATTTCGGTGAGGACTATCGTTTGTCAGTTTTGTGCAACGATCTGCCAAGCCGTTTCTTTGTAATTTGAAAAAACTTTTCATCAACATTTAAGCTCATCCTACCGAACGATTTTAAAAAATCAAAAACTGTTCGAAAGATATTAGTTGGGAATGGTACTGATTAATTTTAGGTGAAAATCTACCGAGCCGTTTTCTTGTAATTAACTGTTGAAAAAAGTGTTAAATTTTCCTCGACATTTAAGCTCATTCTACCGAACCGATTTTAAAATATCAAAAACTGTTCGAAAGATATTAGTTGGGAATGGTACTGATTAATTTTAAGTGAAAATCTACCGAGCCGTTTTCTTGTAATTAACTGTTGAAAAAAAGTGTTAAATTTCGTCGACATTTAAGCTCATCCTACCGAACCGATTTTAAAATATCAAAAACTGTTCGAAAGATATTAGTTGGGAATAGTACTGATTAATTTTAGGTGAAAATCTACCGAGCCGTTTTCTTGTAATTAACTGTTGAAAAAAAAATTTAAGCCGATTTTCATGGAATTTTTTTGGCGATATACATCATGGTCTTATAGAACTTACTGTAATATTACGGCCTAACGACAAGTAGTTTAATTTTAAAAATTCGTCAAAGTTTGCTAAAATTATTATCGTTTTTTTTTAAAGTAGGATTAATGAAGTATATTATTTACACATTTTTTTTTTGATTAAGTCGATTATTTACACATTTCGGGAAGTTCATGTAACTTGCCTCAAGGCTAAATACCAAACCAACTAGTTTATTTTTCACTATTATTAATTTATATATCAATATTAGGCTTTTAGTACGTTCTTTATGATATTAGTTAGAGCTGTAATATTGTAAAATATTATAAAAAATGTTTTATTATTAGTAAACTATTAATTGTCTAGCATTCAAACAAAAAATTACAATTATTGTAGATTGTATTATTGTCTTATTTTTTTTAATAATAATAATGACTTGAATAATTTCTTAATATTTATATTATTGTTTAAAATTAGTTATAGACTGAAACTACTTTCCACATAATAATATATTTTTACTTAACACATTGATCGCCATGTCAGTCATATATGTCTGACACCATATGAGTCATACCAGACACATATGTCTGACAAAGGCAATTTGATAGAAGGAAAAAAAATATTTTAATATAGGGTCGTGTCAGTCATATATGTGTGACATAAAAATAGTGTTTTTCCAGGAATTTTGGTACAATTTTTTTTCATCAGTGCATTAAGTTTCCTTGATACATTTTTAACTAAATTGTCTCATACAGTTACCATGACCTATGTGAATTTTTTTTGTAATATTTTTATTATTTTTAATAATATACTTTCTTATATTATAATATTAAAATTAATTTAATTATACCAATTAAATTAACCAATTAATGAAATTAATTAATTTGGAATAATATTTCAGGAATTGCAGAATTAATTTAAATTAATTTCAATTTAAATTTAATTTAAAAGTAATAGCATGAATTAAATATTAATTATCGACTGAAATTATTTCTCTCCGTTCTCTTAAAAAGTGAGTTGCCATTTTTGGCACTTTTTGCCCTGTATCTTCGAATCGGCTAGACCTGCCTTCGCCAAAAACTAATCAGCACGTCTCCTTATCAATACGAATCGAATGTTTTTTGAATTATTCAAATCGGTTGATCGGTGTTCCGGAAATCGTCGACAAAAATTTGTATCCGCACACACACACACACATACACACGCACATACACACACACACAAATTCATCCATTTTTTCTAAGGTATGCCAAAATATTCAGAAACCTTTGAAACGTGAAGATATGCAAAAATTTTCATTTTCTATTTTTTGCGATTACTATAATTTACCCTACTGGAAGTTAAATTATAATTAGATTATTAATATAACTTAGTATATTAATATAACTATATAATAGTGATATTAACATATCTTTATAATTTTTTGTAAATAAAGTTTTAGCTGAATAACATTGAATTGTAAATATTGGAAAAATGCGACGTGTTAATTAATTAACGCCGTGTCAGTCATATGTGTCTGACGCTGAAAAGTTCTACATAAGAGCCAGTCAGAGATATCAACATGGTGGAAGGGGAAAAACATCTTTAATATAGGGCCATGTCGGTCATATATGTATGAAATATAAAATTAAGTGGAAAAACAAATTTTCTTTGATACTTTAAGTTTTCTTGATACCCTTTTAACTAAATTATCTATTAAAGTTATGGACCATGTGATAATTTTTCTGACATTATCGTGGCGATTACCAGTATATAATAAATGATTATTATTAATATTAACTTAGGGCAAGTTATAGTAATCGCAAAAAAATCGAAAATGAAAATTTTTATATATCTTTACGTTTCAATGGTTTCTGAATATTTTGGCATACCTTAGAAAAAATGGATGAGTGTATGTGTTTGTGTGTGTGTGTAAGGTAACTCAGTTTTTAAGAGAATGGAGCGTCCGATTTTAATAATTCAAAAAGCATTTTTACTTTTATTGACAAGATAAAGAATTGATCAAATTTTTATGAAGGCAGGTCTAGCGGTTTCGGAGATCTAAAGAAAAAAGTAAAAAAAATGCCATTTGGCGGTCAAAAACGATCATTAGACATATGCACATCAAATTATCAGATATTTTATAGAGATTTTAACAATAAGTATAAATTTTGTTTACATTCTTATGGGTTCCGTACCAATGTTTATCCGTTAGACGGCGACGCGGCGCTTACGCGCTTTGACATCTCGTCTCTATGCAGTTAGAGCAGTACGATTGCTTTGAAAAAAAGTTCAGAATTTCCAAAATATGTCAAAATAAAGAAGACTTTTTTTTCAAAAAAAAAAATTTTTTTCAAATAAAAGTAATTTTTTGTCAAATTTATAGTTTCTCAAAAATCTAATTTTTTCGATATAATTTTTTTTTCAAAAATGTTGATTGTTTTAAAAAAAAAACAATAATTTTTGGTACGGGAAGTTCCAGCAATTTGCCTTAGGCACGATGCCATGCGCCCCACTAGTTAAAATTTGTTTTATAAAAGATTTTTTACCTGCAAATAGTTTTTACAAAAAATCTGCCACTCACAAATAAAGCCACTTAAACTCAAATCACAAATCACCAAGGACCACTATCACTTAATAATTAATCACAATTGCATCAGTATATTTTAATACCGATTCCATAAAACGGTGTATATATTATAATTGTTTCACTGCTGCTTTCGTTTGCTTGGCTTGCAAATGATATGTTAGTAGATCTGGCCTTCGTCGTTAATAACAATTCAATTCATATTATCTGAATAAAACGAGTTTTATCTGTTGGCGGCGATATCGCGACCGCGTCGTCGTCTTTGTCGTGTGTCTCTTTGCGGAGTGAGCGCGAATGACTAACCGTTCGGCGTTCACGGTCAGCGGCATGTGCTTCTTGTGCGTGCACAATACTACAATACAGAAGTACGGGTAGTCGGGTACGGGAACGGAATACGACGAATGCATCTCTAGGCGATGAACGAAGGGACGGCAGGACGGCAGGACGACCGACACCTGGAACGGGAGGGATAGAAGGGATACAAGATACAAGGACCGGTGTCGGATGAGGATTATTCAGGTTGCAAATTCGCGAATAAGAAGTTTTTTTAAGGGGCACAACTAGTGTGAAATTTTAAAAAAATCGATTTTTGTTTTTTTTCATATTTCGGTAGATTACATCTTTTAAAATAACATATTAAAATTTCAAATCGATATCTCAAATAGTTTTTGAGTTACAGCCATTTAAAAAGTATACATATAGTATATAGTACAACGATCATTTTATCTTTAAACGCGTTTTTCTTGAAACAGCATTTTCCGAATTTGCTGCAGTGATTACTCAAAAACGAATGATCCGATCACTATCAAAATTTTTTTACATGTTCTGTATATAGTTCTCCGTAAAATGAACTATCGATTTTTTGATCGGATCAAAAATCGAAATTTGGCAGTCAAAAAACGACCAAAATTTTGGGTAAAATTAGACTTTTTTTTAAAACGCCACCATTTTGTCAATTTTTGATTTATTTTTTTTATCGTAGTTCACTTTACAGACAATATTATCTAGTTTAACGAATTTTTTTTTTTTATTTCATCCACGTAGAAGGCCGGAATCACTGCAGCAGTTAAGGGCCTTTTTTTTTGTCGCGCCGTTGGTGATCGACGATAACTTAAAAAATATTTAATTTTTTTCTTCATAAATTTTACTATGTATTCTTAAAGCATGTATAAATATATTTCTAAAATTTTGAAATGATTGATAAAGTAGTTTCTGTAATATAAATTCCCAAAAATCACCTTTTTTATATGCGGTTACACTAGTTGTGCTCCTTAACTTCCCGTAGGATAAGTTATAGTAATCGCAAAAAAATTGAAAATGAAAATTTTTATATATCTTTACGTTTCAGGGGTTTCTGAATATTTTGGCATACCTTAGAAAAAATTGATGTATGTGTGTGTGTGCGTGTGTGTATGTATGTGCGGATACAAATTTTCGTCGACGATTTCGGTAACACGGATGAAGCGATTTGAATAATTCAAAAAACGTTCGATTCGCATTGATAAGGAGACGTGCTGATTAGTTTTTGGCGAAGGCAGGTCTAGCCGTTCCGAAGATATGGGGCAAAAAGTGCCAAAAATGGTAACTCAGTTTTTAAGAGAACGGAGCATCCGATTTGAATAATTCAAAACATTTTATTTGTATTAACAAGATGAAGAATTGATCAAATTTTTGAGAGGGCAGGTCCAGCGGTTATAGACTCTCAATAAAAATGAGTTAAAAAATATCATTTGGCGGTCAAAAATGTTTATTGGACTTATGCACATCAACTTATCAGATATTTTATAAAGATTTTCATAATGTGTACACATTTTGGGTATTTTTTTTTTTGGAATTGGTACCAGGATTTTTAATTACGGTACGGGAAGTTCCAGCAATTTGCCTTAAGGCACGATGCCATGCACCCCACTAGTTAATTTTAATAACAAGCCTCTTATGTTCTAAATCTAATATGAATAAGTACAGTGGAATCCCAAAATTGAGTTTAATTCGTTTCGCAATGTCGCTCGTATCTCGAAGCAAATTTTTCCATATGCATTGAAATGCCACTGTGATTTTTGTTAAGTTTTTTGAATATTAACAAAATGATGATTAATTTTCCGTAGGGTAAGTTACAGTAATCGCATAAAAATCGAAAATGAAAATTTTTGCATATCTTTACGTTTCAGAGGCTTCTGAACATTTTAGCATAACTTAGAAAAATTGATGCATGTGTGTGCGGATACAAATTTTCGTCAACGATTTCAGGAACACGGTTGATTCAACCGATTTAAATAATTCAAACAAAATTCGATTCGTATTGATAAGGAGACGTGCTGGTTAGTTTTTGGCAAATTATTTTCTAATGACACCTGCGTTTTACCGCATCTAACTGGGTTCAAAATATCGAAAATGAAATTTTTTATATATGTTTACGTTTGAAAACCTTCTGAACATTCTGGCATACCTAAGGAAAAATGGATGTATGTGTGTGTGCGGATACAAATTTTCGTTGACGATTTCGGGAACACCAATTTACCGATTTGAATATTTAAAAAAAATATTCGATTTCTATTAACAAGGAGTTTTTGGCAAAAGCATGTCCAACCGTTTGGAAGATACTGGGCAAAATGTACCAAAAATAGTAATTCAGTTTTTGAGAGAAACGGACCGTTCAATTTGAATAATTCAAAAAACATTTCACTTGTGAAATGAAGAACTGATTGAATTTTTGGGAAGGCAGTTCTATTATTGTAATAATTATTAGGATGGCAGGTCAGAATATTTTATAGAGATTTTGATAATAAGTACAAATTTTGTTTACATTTCTATGAGTTCGGTAACATGTTTATCCGTGAGTCTGCGACGCGGCTTGGATATTTCGTCTCTATATGCAGCACAATTTGAAAAAAAGTTCAACATTTCCAGAATATTTTCAAAAATTTCAAAACTCTCAAAAATCTATTTTTTTCCAAGTTTTCAATAAAAACTTCAAAGTGTTTAAAAAATTTAAATTACAGCACGGCAAGTGCCAGAATGCACAATGCCATGCACAAGTTTACTATCAAAAAACAGCCAAATTATTTCTATTGTAGGAATATCATTGTTACAACTGACGAAAATTTTCAAATTTTTATTTTGCCATTAGGATTTTTCTAAAAAATTATTACTCGTCCAAAGCTCGTATCTCGAATTTTGCTCGTATGTCGAAGCAACGATAATAAATAAAATAATGTTCAAAATCTGTGTTATATCGTATTTTTAGAGAAACCTACAAGATATAGAAAAGAAAAGCTTTTAGTTGAATCTAGTAAATATCAATAATGAATTATAAATTTTTAGTCAGTGTATCATCTACTTTTATTAATAAATTTATTTCTGAATTTTTGTACACCCCTAATATTATTTTGGTTTGTTATTTTCTATCCGTTGTTTACAGAAGGAAATTTTATGACTCTATTACTACGCCGGATTATAAGGTAAGACTCAGGTAAGAAGAAATAAAATTTAGTCCAATAATCCCTTATTTTTGTACGCTTGTAAAACTTGCGTAAATATATTTCGTAAGATGCAGGGATTTTACACATTGTAGTGAAAATTTTTGCAAAATTACCGAGACTCTAAAATTTTGTCCTTGGTTGGTTCTTTTTTCTCAAGCTGTCTCTATGATCACTTTTAATATACTTTCTATAAAATGTATTTACAATTTTAAAATCGCATTATCACATGTATTTACGATTATATGAATAAAAACATTATGGACTTTTCCTTATTAACATTATGGTAATTTTTTATAACAAAAGTGAACATTAGTTCGCTTTTAATTAAATATTCTTCAAAAACAACAAACCAAATTATAAATGCTTTAACTTTTTCATTTTTAATTTTATAATTTAGCAAATTTTGATCTAATATTCTTGAAACATTTTATACATTATATCTTTTCGTAGAGATTCAGATTTTTGCCTTAATTTTCATTTTTATTTCTTCTAAAATATTTTTAATTTTTGTACAAATTATGATAAGAAAGCAATTAATATAACGGAAAGACTTTTAAAATTTAGCAATTTTTTTATTAATAATTTTGATAAATAAATATTTGGTACGTGTAAATATATCATAATAATTAAATATAATATATTATAGTTCCTATAATTTAATAATAATAATCTAAATTTAATTAGTTTCTACTATAGTTTAATTTTAGCACTAATTCAAATAGGTGCTTCAATTATTTTGAGAGCAATTTGATTTATATACTATAATTATTTTTTTAATTCAATTATTTTGAGTGCTAAAATTTTGCAGGTTTTTAATTCAATATTATTTTGAGAGCAATTTGATCAAATAGCAGACACATCGCGTGTTTACAGGGGATTTATTATAAAATATATAATATTTTTTATTTATATATTAGAAAATATGTTATATAAGAATACAAAATATTAATTTATAATTTGTAATCATGTTTAATGAAATATAATTAATTTCTGAATAAAACTATTAGGTTTATACTTTCATAGGTTTAGCCAAAAGAAATATGAATAAATATTAAGAATTTGAGATATCTCAATATTTATATTTTGTTATTATTACAAATAAATTATCCGTCGCTGAAAAAAAATAAACTTATTTAAATTAGCAAGATTTTTCAATAAAAATACAGAATTGAATGTATATATATAATTTGAAAGTTTAAATTATTTCTGTATAAAAATACATAATATAACTATATTATTATATATTCTTAACAAAATAATGATGCAAATTTTTTTAGATATATGTATGTATTTTTAGTAAACCAATTAAACAATTAACACTAATTATAACTACTATAATTAAAAGTGTAACTTATATATAAGTCATTACGGCCATAAGAGGACAGCACCGTTTATAGTTCTTGGGATTTTTTCCAAATTATTCACATTAAAATTTTAAATATATATGGACATTGAACTATCCATTCTAATGATTCTTTTATTCATTGAAAAGAATGTTTCACTTTTGGAATAGTTGCATTTGAATTTGGCGCTTAATTTTCCGCAAAATCAAGTTCGCAAACAGCTGTTTTCAGGTCAAAGATTCTGCAGAAGCAAAATTGCGTTGTCAATTTTTTTGTTTGTTTGATTTTGTACTGATTTATAATATCCTGTTAAATTAATTATAATAAAATAATAATGTGATATAAAAGTATATAATAAATAGTATTTTCTGCCGCACATCACAGTGTTTATTTATAATTTGTTATTTATGTGGTTATTGTCATAAAATGGCAGAAATCGCAAATGCCTCGAAGAAAAGCGATAGTTTGGGTTCATCAAATGGAAATTTTATATGTGGAGTTGTAGAAGGTAATTAGAACGATTTTAAATACATTTTAGTGAATTTTTATTTTTGTGCAGGTTATGAAAATGTAACTTTGTTTTAGGTTTTTATGGAAGACCATGGACAACAGAGCAGAGGAAAGACTTATTTCAAAAGTAAGATTTAATTAATTATATAGAAGTAAAAGATTCGGGGTTCAAAGAAAAGTGAGATTTGGATATTCAGAATGTCTATAAGTGCCTCGTAATAACACAAACATTTTTAGGATTTTTTAGGTTATTTTGTCAATATTATTATAGATTTTCAAATGATGAGTATGAAATGATAAATGAGTTTTATACTGTTAAAGAACTTAATAACACAATAATTGGTGCATCATGTTCTACCGACCACAATATTAAACATGATTCCATCTATGTAATCCAATAATTGTTGGTTCTATTTTTTTTCTTTCAAACATTACAAAAGATAACTATTGTCTATACTTATTCTGACAACTTTGATATTTCCATTACTATAAGAAATAATTTATTTTACTTAGGTTAAAAAAATGGGGAATGGATTCCTATGTATACGCCCCGAAGGATGATTATAAAACACAGAGCCTATTGGCGTGAGCTATATACGGTTGAAGAAGCAGATCATTTAACCGGTTTAATTACTGCTGCAAAAGATCAAGGAATCGACTTTTATTATGCACTATCCCCAGGTTTAGATATAACTTATAGTAATTCAAAAGAAGTTTCTGCATTGAAAAGAAAGTTAGAACAAGTATGATAAAATTCATTCTAATTTTTCTATTATATATCAAATCACTAGTACACTAATACAGTTGTTTAATATTTTCAGGTATCTCAATTTGGTTGTACAGCCTTTGCTCTATTATTCGATGATATTGAGCCTGAAATGACTGAACCCGATAAGGAAATTTTTCAAAGTTTTGCACATGCACAGGTGAGGTTTTTATTCTTAGTTTTATTGACTCAAATCAACCTTTATAGTATACATAGTTTAATTGTGACTAGAAAGTAAAAAATGAAATCCATCGTAATCTCGATCTTTAATTAATCTCCAATTTTATTAGTGATTTATTATCCAGCAATTTTTTTAGTTTATTATTAATTAGGAAGCATAATTATATACAAATGAGTTTCCTGACAATGCATGCAATTTGATTTGATATTCAGAGATATATTAATAAATATTTTTTAAGGTTTCTGTGACAAATGAAATTTTCCAACATTTAGGATGTCCAAAATTTTTGTTGTGTCCTACGCAATATTGCAGTACGCGAGCTGTTCCTTCTGTCACGCAATCAGAATATTTGAATACACTTGGATCAAAATTATCAACTGAAATTGATATTATGTGGACAGGTAAGAAATAATTGATTATTAAGACATTAAAAGTTTATTTGTATGTTTATAGTCTATTTTTAATTATATCATACATAATTCCAATACTCTTAAATTTGAAAATTTACTATTCATTATTTCATTTTTTTATTTAATTAGGTCCCAAAGTAATCTCAAGGATATTGACTGTAGAATGTATCAGAGAGATAACAGAAGTTTTGAGGCGACCACCAGTTATTTGGGATAATTTGCATGCAAATGATTACGATCAGAAAAGAGTATTTTTAGGTAAGAAATTGTATTTATGTACAATATAAAAATTGTATTTTGAAACTACAATTATATAATATTATTATTTTATTTTAGGGCCTTATTCTGGTAGATCACCTGAATTAATACCATATTTAAGAGGTGTTTTAAGTAATCCCAATTGTGAATATAATGCAAATACAGTAGCCATTCACACATTAGCGCATTGGTCAAAATGTAGTTTCGATGCTAGACATTCAAGTAAGAATTATTATTTATGATGTATGTATGTCTATCATCACACTCATTGTTTTTATCAATTATCAGATGATTCAATTTCTGCGGATATTAAATTGGAAACAGAAACTGAAGAAGGATTTAGTAATGAAGATGCACCAATGGGCCTTTCGAAAAATACATATCATCCAAGGCAAGCTTTAAGAAATGCAATAGCTGAATGGTTGCCTGAATTTTCAATACAGAAAGCTGCCTTTGGACCATTTATTAAACCACAACCATCAGTGCCAGGTAAAAATATTGAATGGAAATAGAAAGAAATATTTGATTAAAATAGGAACTTGATTAAAATAAAATAATAAATTAAATGTATGTAATATAAAATCAATAACTTATCAATTGTGTTCTACATTGGTATGTTTAATATTGGTTTTTCCCATCGTCACCCTTCAGGCTTTATTCCAACAGCGATGCCGATCATTCCAATACTGCCCTCAGTCAACACTTGCATGAGTTTGACCACCACTACCAGCTCCACTACCACCACTGCTATACCAGTTGTACCGACTAATCAACTTCAAGCATTGGCAGACGTTTGCAGCACGGTTAGTATTGAGTAGCAGACTGTTTGGATCCATTTTAGGAACAAACTGTTGTATTATTTCTTATTGCTTTTATTTTCAGGTATCAGGCAATGAGCAATTCAGCCCGCTACCAAACCCTGTGATGAATTCTCTAGTATCTCCCACAAAAGTAGTATTAAATGATTCTATACCCAATCCAATAACTAGTACTGTAGCCAATCTGCCACTTCCTCAAAACATACCTGTTTCCAGTATTCCCGTACCAATTATGTCTATTAAAGCCATGGAATCAAGTCCTGCTATTGAAACTGAACATATTTGCAACGATAGTCAGAACGAAATGGCAGTAAATAATTCTACAAATGAAGTGGATAAAATTATTGATGATGATACTGTAGATCCTGATGTTGCAGCTATTATTACGCCAGCGGTTTGTGAAGATTCAAAGTTAAATAAGATGGTCAGTGGGAATGATGAAGATTTTGTAGTTTCAAACAAAAGTGTGATAAATTGTACTGAAATGAATGGTACAGCTAAACCAATGAATGGTGATATGGCAACAGGTAAAAAAAATTTTGGACATAATAATATGCATAATAGAAGTAAATTATGCCATTTTGAACCAACTTCTAAAATTATTAATATTTTTATAAATGCTGACTTGTTCTGTTTCAGAAGATAGTTCTCTTTCTGAGCCAATGGAATGTGGAAGCAGTAATACTTCTCAGCCCAGTCCCGTCCATGTAGTTAAAACAATTGAAACAGATGTTATTATGTCAGAAAGTACTTCGGTAAGATAATTTTAATTATCATCTGTTTTAGTTTTATTCTACTTCAGATTATTAATTGGGTTAATAAATATTAATTTTTATTGTGATTTTAGTCAACAAATTATAAGTTATAATAATTTATAATAATCAAATAATTTCGTGATTGATTTTCACATAGTTGAAATCAAGAATTTATTTAACTTCTACTTATTAATTTATTCCATGATTTTTTTTATTCAATTCCATATCACTTTGAATTCATTCTTTTTAGAACTGTTCCGGAGGTAGTATGCAAGTTGAGACGTCTGATACTGCATCCATTTCAACTGTTGGAACTACTGAGATGACTATTGATGCAGAAAAGTAATGATTTTATTTAAGGTCACTTCATAGGTAGTTGATTAATATTGTTTCTGTTTTTTTTTTTAGTTTATGGAAGATTTAGTTAGATTTGGTGTTACTCTGTGATTTATTCTATTTGCCTTTTGAACATGGAAGTCAGGGTTTGCAATTATTACAGGAATTTCATTGGTTGAAAACGAATGCCCAATTAGTTATAATATCGAATAGAAGTAATGAAACTATGTCTAAACCAGAGGTAAGCATAACCGGAACTAAGTATCCTATAATAATACTTTATATATTTTTCATAAAAATGTTTATTTTCAATTTTGTTTTTTATTTTTTTTTAGGTTCAAGAATGGTTTAGAAGATCAGATAAATTTTCAACTTTATGTTACTCTGTTTCAAGATTAGCATTAAAGTTAGCTCACTGTCAGAATCGAGAATTATTACATGACCTATACTCGTATGTTTGGGATATGGGAAATGTTGTCTCGTTACTAGATTCATATGTGAAATGGCTAGGTAGGTGCGTGGGCAATATAGTAATTTAAAAAAAGTACGCTTAAGTTTATTGTACGCTGAATATAAAAAATTATTTGCATAATTATGTTGAAATATCTTCATAGATTTGTTTTTTCACAGCTTTGGGTAGATTTCCAACAAATATGGCCAGTTATATCCAAGGAAGTTACACATGTAAGTATTTTTGATTTTATAAATTTATTACGTAGTTATCTGAAGTTTTTCTTAAATTTTATCTGGTTATTAATTCTGGTTTATTTTTTTTAGTATTATTAAACATATATTAAAACATATGTTTTTTAATTCACCATAATATTTAGATTAACTTTTAATTTTAGGGTTTTCTAAAGGTTGGAAAGAAGCATTTATGAGCGGAGATCAGGAACCTTGGGTTTTTAGGGGTGGTCTTACAGCTGATTTACAGGTAAGATATGCTCATATTAAACACAACATTGAAATAATGTTATTCATATGTCCAATATTTTACAATATGTATATATTTTAGACTTTGTTGTCTGTTGCTTTCTTACCCCAACTAATATCTTGTAATCTTATTTATAAAGATATAATGAAATTTCATCTTACATTTTTTAGAGGCTGATACCAGTAGATGCCGGAAACGACCTGTTCATCTACAAATTACCAGAATTACCGGAATTAACTTTATACACAATAAGACCTTACACAAATTCTGATGAGGCTCGCGTTTACAGAATATGCCATGAAACCTGTAGAGATGGTTCTGATGCTACTGAATTGTTTCCTGAACATTTACAAGGTTAGCAATACTAACATTTTGTACAGATAACAGATATAAATGTTTTATGCCTTGAAGCATTTGAGAATGGACTTGTTTGTAAATTTATAGTTTGAAACAATTTTACTTTAATTAATTTTGTTTTAATTTATTTTTCAAATTTGTGTTTAAGTTTTATATTATTATTACAGGTATTCCTGCTGATAGGCTAGTCGGTCCGTTTTTGACTTTGGTTCCTGAATTTTGTATGGTGATAGAAGATGGACGTGATATTGTCGGTTATGCATGTGCTGCATTAGATGCTAGAGTTTTTTTATAGAAATCAACAGGTTAGTCGTGATATTAAGATAATTTAATAATCTGGTGTAACATCAGAATTTTTCTAAAACAAATATTTTGTTTTGGCTATAGTTTTGTAGTCCAGTTTCCATGGGAACTAGAAAAAATGGGACTGAAATACGCAATATTAACGTCTTTGAATTAAAATCTAAAAAATATTTTACAATTTGCTTTACTAAATATAAATATCGATAATCTGTTATCTGATTTTTCAAAATTCTACAAATTGTTTTACTGAATGCTGTAAAAATTGTCTTTCACTATAACACAGAACAACCAAATTCAGCATATTTATATTTGATAAAATGCTAAAAAATATACTCGATAGTTATCCATGATTTTTTTTAAATCAAATAACTATCTGAAAATTTTTGCGACATGATTTTGTGTAAAATAATTTAATTATATGAATAGAAAGTCGTTTTTAACTTATCTTTATGTAGTTTACATTTATTTATCTTATTGTGGAGTTACAGTTACATATGGAGCAGATAAGTATAATGAGCGCTTGCGAAATTCATATAAAAAGAGTCAAGAAAAAGATTGGAAAAAATAACATGAGTCCTTTTGACACTGAACATTTTTTTACAATTAAAAATCATATTACAAAATCCTAAGAGCAATTAACCAATACAAGCAATTAATGTACAAAAAATATTTGGCGAAATAAATTAAAAGCATTAAAATTCGAATCGGTGAAAGCAAATTGGTTCGATGGCTTCATTCTGGCAGCATTTTTATGTTAAGAAGGTCCCATGTACGGCAGTTCATCAAATATCAATGTGGTTGGCTTTTTAATAAGATCAATTTGAAAACGTTGCTTTTGTTAATTGATTCTAATTGATAAAAATTCATTATTCTCTCGGCGTTGTATGGAGGAGCTAGAAGATCAAAGAAAGCGGCCGGTTTATCCATACATTCTATTTCGTGGTAGTTACCTTTACGTGGGGTAAGGATTGAAACTCTTGACTTGGGATCAAATACAGTTTCTGTCATTTTAGTGACGTATAATTGCTGATTGGCTTCTTTGTTCTTAGAATCTTCAGGTTTATTAGCGTCTTTCGTTTTAAGTCTTTTGTTATTCGCGGCCGTCGTGGTCATCACCTTCAGTTGAGTTTCGCTGTAAGACGCTATTCTGACTTTACCATCAAGGATTTTGATAAACCCATGCATGTTTGGATGGTCATGCAAAGGAATTTTCGTGCCAGGTTTCAAAATGTACACTTTCATAGTCAGCAACTTATCTAGATACACATCCATGCAATAGAAGGCCACTTTCGATTCCTTTGTCCAAAATTTCGGGTCCAACTTATCCAAATTCAAATTAATGTCTTTGCATTTCATCTGATGTATCACACCTTCTAAGGACTTCACGTTTGAATCAAATGCCGAGTCCTTCTCCTTTTTGATGGGAAGAAATCGGCTTCGGCCAAATGTCTGAATAGATTGCCGAAATAGTCTTGACACCAGCGTTGTTGCCATCTTTTTATTATTTGTACTTTGTATCCGATTCAGCGTCACTTGTAAATTTCGTCAATGAAAAAAATATAAGTCGTACGATGGCCAAATTTTGTGCAGTTTATATATACATTACTAACGTAGGGTTATGCCGGTACAAAATTATGTGAAATTTATTTTACTTGTATTTTCATAAAAAAGAGAATCGTACATTTGTTTTTCGAAAAGGGCCTATTTTGATGTTTTATATTTTTTTTTTGAAATGTGTAATATAAATTAAATATAATAAAGAGTGACCCGACGTACGTGTGTTTCGAGATACGAGCACTGAGCGAGTAAGAACTTAAGACAATGATTTTTTCTACCACAGAAATATTTTGGCATTTTTATTGTCCATAGTAAATTATTTTCTAGTTAGTCATTTTAATGATCAATTACATATTATGTAACGATTTACCGAGAATTATTTGATGTTTGAAGTTTTAACTACGCATTATTAGGAGGCGTTCATTAATCACGTTAGGTTTTTAGGGTGAGGGGGGCTTTTACAAAAAAATACGAAAAATCACGTAAGGGAGGAGGGGCATAGTAAGATATCACGTGTATTTATTTTTACCAGAATCCAAGAATTTTGAAAGAATTTCTCGTAACTAAAAATACACGTGATGTTTGGTTGCGAAGGGAGGATAATTTAGAATATATATGTAATTGTACAGTTAAATGTTGAGGTTTTTGCCTTTTGTACATTTACAAAATATTATTTACTTTCATAAAGAAAAGGGCCATGTCTCTTGAATTAAAGCGTGAAATATATAGAAAAATATGAGGATGGCAAGTAAGGTATAACTTCACCTAAGGGTCTTAAAATATTACAATAACCAGCTTTTTGAGCTCTATAGATAAAAAACACAATCAATATCATGAATAGACAGATAAAACAATTCTTAAATTAATAAATAGTAAATTTATTTAGCAAGAATTCATTGGGAGCCGCAAACCGAATCATTCGGCATCTCTGGTTCAGATATTAAATTCATAACTTTTTCTAATTATATATGATTCTCTTTTTCAGATGGCTTGGATTCCTGAAATGTGTCTCAAGTATCCAGCTTCACTTCTGGACGACGGCAGAGAACTTTCACAAGCAGCAAAGGTATTTATAGAATCAACTATAATTTATTATGATTTTGTAGTTATCATATACATGTGTTTATTTTAAATGGTTTAGATTAGAAAGCATTCACGAACATTACTTCAAAATATTTTCACATATATTTATGGCTTATTTGCACGTTGCCAGACATTCTTCCGGTTGAGGTTTCCAGTTACTGGACGCCAACGATTTGCTTTGGGAAAGCAGGCCAGTAGCTGGCAACGCCAGCGATATTATTATTATTTCTTACTAACAGATATAAAATTGGAAATGACCTGGTATTTGTTACCCAAGCTTGATAAAAACACTCTTTATTATATTTATGGCTGGTAATGGATATCGAAGTGGTGGCAAATACATGTCGATGTGAAACTACTAAATTGATTGGTGCAATGTCTTGTATAAGGATTAAAATGGAAAT
>NW_020536999.1:14750243-14825203 GCF_003426905.1 Ctenocephalides felis
TTAAAAATGTTTATTGCCCTCATTCTATATTTTATGATGATCCAATTCTTGATAGGAATTGCCGACTGATACACATATGAAGCTAGTATACACTTAACTGATTGTACTCAATAATACAATTTTATTTCTTTTTGGTTCTTTTCAATATTAATACTGTAATCTAACTTACAGGTGCTTGTTGATGGTCCATGTAGTGGTGTTCCACGCCAAGCATTAAGAATCAATCAATTACATTTAACTAAGTTCAACATCAAATTCCCATACCTTGGTTCCACACGTGTTGTTCGAAAAGCATGGACAGATGCTAAAGTTGATGAAAAATGGGCAGAGAGCATGTGGGCTAGAAAGCTCGCAGCTAAACAAGCGGTAAGATGTGAAAATTTTACTTAGTAACTAAGTGAACTAAATTGTTGAACTAGTTTATATTGTGTAAATTAAATTGAATTAGTACTTTACTGCCCAATACTTTGACTCATCTATTTCGTTTGCAGAGAGCAAATATGGGAGATTTTGACCGCTTCAAATTGAGAAAAGCACGTCAAAGAAGAAATCGTCTACGCACTGTTGCTTTCAACTGCTTAAGAAAGACTGCAGCACGTAATGGATCATTATTTGGTAAAGGCACAGCCACCAAAGGTGGAGACAAACCGAAGCCTAAAAAAGTTGTAAAAAAATAAGTTTGTCTTAAGTTCTTGAATAAAATATATTTAAAATATTTGTTTTTTATTTGAAAAAGTGAAGATCACAGTAAATTAAAATTTAGTTTTTCTGCAAATGTCATTACAGGACACTTTTTCTTATATTCAGTTTGTTCTACTTTTAGATATTAATTTAATAAATATCTACAGTGATCTTTTATTTTAACTTTTCATTAGCTAATTGAAATCTATCAAGTGTATTTGAAAGAAGTTAGCAACAAAACAAACTTAAAGCAGGTTAGCAACAATAAACATTAAGCAGGAAAATTAAACATTGGTAATCAATTTGCTAACAGTATTACAACTTTAATCCTTAAATTATACTGTGAAAGATAGTGTTCAAATTAAAAAACTATACCATTGATATATAAGTGTTTGAATATTATTAAAAACAAATGAGTATTGTTTTGTCAGGCTTGACTTTTATATAAAAATATTTTGATACAAAAAGAAATAAGATTGAATATGAAATGCCAGAATGCTACGGGAAGAAGTTTGTGATGCCATATATATGGTAATTCCAGAAGGTCAGTAATAATCAAATCTTTATTATTCTTATGACATTCATATAAAAATATATATCACAAAAGTTTAATTATATAAATCCCACAAAGAAATGTTTCCATCATTGCCAGCAGCTGCTAAAATTGAGTTGGACCAAGTGCTAATTTTGTCTTCAGAGTATGAAATGCAATTAATAGGCCCATTATGAACATTCATTACTGCAAGTGGTCTTAAGCTCTTCCATGAAAATATTCTCAGACTTCCATCCCATCCTCCACTAGCAAAGACTTTTTTATCATTTCTTATTTGGAGATGATTTATTCCGCTGTTCTTCAAATTTATATCACATTTTTTAAACAGTTCATCTGTTGATAATTTTATACTAAATACATGTATGATATTCGAGCTGGATCCATACACTCCACGATTGGCAGTTTGATCATAATCCAAAGTTATCGGGAACTCTGATAACTTGAGATTACTTAGAATTTTACCTTTGTTTAAATTCCACAAAAGTAAATCACCACTTTCATAAGCTGCTAGAATACAAACTTCGTTATGCAGTGTTATGATTTTTGTGCACATAACAATTCCAAGGGGTTTAGGGTCATCAGGTACGATTTCAGTAATTAAGTACCCTTGTAAATTGTATGCCTTAATAACAGAGTTTTTGTCAGGTACAATTAGTAATTTGTCAGACTCAGAGATAGAAAATTTACTAAAACCAATGTAATCCGAATATATGACCTCGCCGATTTCGTATCCTTTAAGACCGAAATTCCAGTATTTGATTTTGCCGTTTTTGTCTTGCGTTATAAGGTTGTCTTTAGTATGGGATAGATGAATTACATTGTTATCTCCGACTTTGATGGTATTTTCTATTCTATTGGTCTGTAGTCCCCAGATGTTGACCGTGCCCTCTTGGTCTCCGCTGAATAACCTGTCGAATCCTTTGTGAAATGCTAATGATTGGATTGGTGTATTTCCTCTAAGGATGTAGACAGGATCCGGTGGAAGAAGAGCCATTATTGCACAAGAAATAATTCTCAAACGAGCTAAAAAATTTGATGTTTACTATTTTACATTACAACGCAATAATATTTTTGTTTGAGGTCATACGATCTGACAACATCCCAATGACAGATGGTCGCGTCAACAAGACGTTGAGAATAAAAATATACATGCAAAGTATGTCCTTCGAACGAATAAAAAAATATTTATTCTTATTTAGCACAGCCCATACCCCTCTAAAGAAAAACACCTTCTTTTATATATATGTTTCGAAACATATATGTAGACGAACGTCCAACTTTTTCAAAAATCCTGCTCAAAAAATCATTTAGGAATCATGCTGATTTGGTAAAAATCGGTCGAACAGTTTCTTTGTAATTAATTGTTATAATTATATTTTTTGATGATTTTGATCCTAGACAATATAATGATAGTTCTCTATGAATGTTAATGGTCTACCACAAACGGTTTAGTTATAAAAATTCATTAAACTGTGTAATACTGGAAATATTTTCAATAAACTTTGTAATAATAAATCAAACAATTACAATTTGCAGAAAAAAATTGGAATTCCTTTTCTATGTTTGATAGTACAAATGAAAAATTAATCCAATTAATATTAGTTAAATATTTATTTGTATTTATAGTTGTATTATCTATGAGCTATAACACTCACAGCTTCTCTGTAACTCAATTATATTATATTATAATTAAACCACACATAGATTATATTATATTAATCACATAATTCATATATTTCAATATAAAACAAATTATACCTTAAATAACTATAATACACAAATTACATACTTTAATAATTTTACTAAATTAAAGTAATTATTTTAACAACAGTTCCAAGGCTAGTACGGTTGTTTCATACATGGAGCAATTTAGATGCGATTTCAAAAATTCATTTGGACAGGGAAGCTGAATTATGGACTTGCCCAAAAAAATTAGAACTATATTTAGCATTAACCGATGCCTTCACTAAATGGGAGAATGTTCAAGCCACAGAAGGTTTTGAATCCTTAACTTAATAAAAATATAGAAATAATAAATCTTTAATATAATTATGCTAAACTCAACGGTTATTATCACTGAATTCAATATTTCAAAGGTGCTCCAGGATGCGATCCTCAATCATTCGATTTTTCAACAAATGCACAACTTGAACAAGAACTTTTGGGTATGATCCAGTATTTAGAAGACATGGTTAATTTGTGCAGTGATAATAATAGTTCAAATCACAGACAAATGAGAATAAGGGGCAAGGAAGAAAATTACATGGAAAAAACTAAAAGAAAATACTCATCTGAGCAATTTTTTGTGAATGAATCTCATGGAGATCATTCTGGTTACAAAACAGAGTAATTAATAATACACTGTTGTTAAGATATAACAAATTGTGAAACATATACAGTATGTATCAAAATGAAATGGAGAAATAGATTATTCAGTAATTTCATTAATCATGGTTTTGCAATTCTCAAACTATTAATTATGATTGATTTTAACAAGAATTCAATGGAATTTAATATGCTGATACGGTAACTTATAAAATAAAATGGTTTGAAAAACAATTTTATCATAAATTATATTTTCAATACGTTTCAATATGACTAGGGTTACAAACCCAATTGAATGCTTACAACAGTTTTTAAACTAAACTTTAAAATTTAAAATAAATTGTACAATCCTAAATCTTTCTATATACAGTTTTGAATAAAAATTCTTATAAAAATAGCACAAATTATTAATATAAAATATTTGTGGGTATAAAGTGAAGAAATATTCTTTTAATTATTTATCTTTGGTTGCATTGAACCATTGACCCAAGGATGTTTTAAAACCTCTTTTAGAGGTATGCGTTTTTCTGGCTCTACATTCAAAAGACATTTAATTAAATGAGATGCAGCCATTGATACATGGTTTGGTGTGGTATATTGAGCCTTGCAAATTTTAATATAAGTTTGGTCGTAACTTTCGGTTTCAAAAGGAGGCTTTCCTACCAGCAACTCGTAACATAGAACTCCCAGTGACCATAGATCTACTAGTTTTGTATGAGATTTTCCTTGTACCATCTCTGGAGGGAGATAGTCTAATGTTCCACAAACAGTGGTTCTTCGAGAACTTGGTGCATGGACTGACCAACCAAAATCAGCTATTTTCAATTGTCCTTTGTTACCCAATAATAGATTTTCTGGCTTTATATCTCTGTGTATAACACCTCTATCATGTAAATATAGGAGTGCAGATGCCAAATCACGAATATATATAGCAGCTTGCGCCTCCTCAAATCGCTTATTTGGTTGCTCTTGCATTACCTGAAATAAAAAGTATAGGAATCAATAACTTGTGTTTAAAGATACACTTACCACAAAATAAATTGTACATACTTTATACAGAGCTCCACCAGGGGCATATTCTAAAATCAAATAAACTCTCTTATCATCATGAAAATATCCATACATTCTCAAGATATTCTCATGCTTTAAATGGCACTGGATTTCTATCTCTCGTCTAACTTGGTGTTCTACTTGAGACGATGCTATTTGATCTTTGAATAAAACTTTTAAGGCTATAATAAATTTAGATGCTTTGTCACGTGCCATATATACGTTTCCAAATTTTCCTCGCCCCAGGGCTTTTCCTATATCAAAATCAGATAATTGCCATACTTTCTTTGTAGAGTCAGCTGGTTTCTTATCTACAGAAGGGCCAGGTACAGTTGTCGTAGGATTTCGGGATTCTTCATTATTTAGTGTTTGTGGTTTACGTATGTTCTGTTCAACATTCTCTTTGTTAAAAGTTTGTTTGACTATTTCAGGTTTCTGTGTGTTTTTGACAACGGGCACTGACGTTAAATGCTTGGATACGGTGTTTTTATTCATGTTTATGGTTTATCAATCAAATTACCTCCACAGTTTTAACATTTATTAAATATATTATTGCACTAACTTATTAACGAACTTTTGTATGGCGGTTGGCTGCAAAATGTCAAATGAGCTCAAGCTGGTACTACGTTTTTAATATGTTAACATTAAAAGACTACAAAATTTCTTAATATGGAAAACGCCTTATGCACTTGTACAAGGATGTCCGTCTTCAGTTTAATTTCATGTTAAAATATCCTCATCTCCTCATCGTACCATTATAAATGAAATGAAAACGTAGACAATGATTATTTTATGAACGAGAAAAGTCACTCAACACTACACTAGCGCTATTGTGGCAATATTAAGAAACTTAAATTATGAAGAAAAGCGTGTGTACAGATATTTTTATTTTACTTTATTTAAAAAATGATTTAAAATATTTAAAACGTTTAAAATGATCGAAACCGTTGAAAAAATGTAAATTTCATTCTTTAGGCAGCTTTGTGCTAAGTCAGGGGACAATAATAATATTCGTGTGACAGGCTTGGGCGGACATCTTTCTGTGTTATCTATGGTTTAAGAAACAAAATGCCATTTTAACTGTTGAACGACAAATGCCAAAAATATATTATTAAATAATGAAAACCTATATTTTTATAATTCGCAATATATTTTTACCGGTGACTTGACGTTTATTTTACTTTAATTGTGTAATTGGTTTTAAAAGTTTTTATGACAAATGCTTTGATTTTAACTTATAGCGGTCTCTAAACTTCGTTATTTTATAAATTATTTAAACGATTATATTTTATCAAAAATAATTGGAATTCTTTTATCATGAATCAACAAGATTCAACTCGTACGGCATGCAATACCGCAGTGTTAGAGGATTGTCAGGATAGAAAAAGAACAGACTTTCATCTACATGATTTTGATATAGGCAAATGTTTGGGAACAGGACATTTTTCTAAAGTATTTTTAGCCAGAGAAAAACTATCAAAGTTCGTTGTAGCTTTAAAAGTAATTTTGAAGAAAGATGTGCTACAAGAAAAATTTCAAAACCAGGTTCTGCGAGAGATAGATATACATATGCATCTTTGGCATGAAAATATTTTACGAATGTATGGATACTTTCATGATGATAAGCGAATTTATTTAATTCTAGAAATTGCACCAGGTGGAGCTTTATATGAGGTTTGTTGAAAATATATAATATATAACTGATTGGTAATGTCATAGCTATAAAATATTTATGGGTGCTCTGTTCAAAGGCAAATCGTGTGCTTAAAAATCCCTAGTTCAGGTATAACTTGAATTGGGATAGTACAGTATAAGAGATTATCCGCTGCCAGTATTTTGTGCTATTTTCAATTTTAAATAAATATTATATGTTTAACAAAAATTGATCTCATTACTAGGCACTTCAATCATTACAGAACAGGTCCAGCATTTATTAGTAAATAAAATTACTATTGGCATAGCTTATATTCTTATTTGTTTAATACAGCTTATGCAAGAGCAACCAAACAAGCGTTTTGGAGAAAAACAAGCTGCTAAATACATAAAAGATGTTATATCTGCTCTGGATTATTGCCATGAAAGAAAAGTTGTTCACCGTGATATTAAACCTGAAAATTTACTATTAGGACATAGAGGACAAATAAAACTAGCAGACTTTGGATGGGCAGTTCACATGCCTAGTTCTAATATGGATACTTTATGTGGCACTTCCGATTATTTGGCTCCAGAGATGATTCAAGGAAAGAAATATACGAATGCAGTAGATCTATGGGCATTAGGAGTTTTATGTTATGAACTATTGTCAGGGAGAACTCCTTTTATGAGTGACAATAATTTAGATAGCCATCATAAAATTTTAAATGTGCAATATGTCTTACCTACCTTTATTTCTCAATATGCCCAAGAAATAATAAGTAAATTATTAGTGGCGAATCCCTCTCAAAGAATATCACTTTTAGAGTTATCAAAACATTTGTGGATCACTGATCAGGACAAAGTTGACTGGAGTAATGTATTATCATGATGATTAAGGGCATTTTATCTTAGAGTAAGCAACAAATTTTCTAAAATATTTAACTAATTTTGTATTTATAAAACTTTAGAATTTTACTTATATTTATAGAATATATTGTTATTACCATTAATAATTTATAAATAAGAGTCTATTATGTATGGCAAATTTTGACGCATAGAAATTATTTGAATAATTTACATTAATATTTTGATATCAATATATATGAAAATGCAATATAAACTAAATGAATTGACCAGCTTCTTTTGCTATTGTTACTAAGGTATTAAAGAGATTTTAATAAGAAACAGCTTTAATTTACTTTTTATCTATATGTATATTTATATTACAGTTATCAATAAGCAATAAATACTCAATTTACTTGTTTTAAATCTTTGGCATTATTGTGATATAATAACTATATGTATTTATAATCATAATCTCATACAATTATTATTTGTATACTGTGGATGGATTAGCAAATTTGGACAAATTGCCATTAAATAGTATATGTTAAAAAGATGATTGGAAGTATTTATACTCATTATCTATGATGGTACATGGAGCACTAGATGATCCTTCAAATGAAGTTTTTGTTGAGGATGAATATTTGAATTATTTAATTTGTACATTTTAACACTGTATGAGTTGTCATCATTAAAGCAAGTTCAAAAAATTGTACATTTTACAAATAAACAAAATGAAATTCTTATCTAAGTATTTATTTTGCTGCAAGTTAAAAAGCTCATTTTATTAATTTATTATATATAAATACTTTGCATGAATTTTGTGAATGATATAGAAATTAATGTTTGTTACATACTTTTATATATTAATTTTATTAATGTGAAACAAACACAAAATTTGTTTTATGTTTAAAATCTGGAAAATGTTTGATTTTATGTAAATATTGAAAAAAAAAAACCGTTTATGTGTAATAATTTTAGCAACAATGTTATAAAAGTTTTCCTACACGCTTATACTTTAAGTTTTTATTTATACTTTTAAAATGATTAAAATAATATAAATAATAAAAAAAATTGCATTAAGTCTTCCCAGTTAACAAATTTATATTTCAAATTATTTTAACGAATTTTTTTATATATCAAAATTTTCATTTTTGAACGTTGGTTATCTTGTTCGCAGTATTCTGTTGAACGATCGTCAATACGAATTACTTCGTTAGTACCCGAACGTCATGCAGTGGGTGTATAAGTGCATTATTTTCTACTAATTGTTTGTTCGATAAAACATCTATTACTGGTTCAGTTTTACTATTTGTATCAACATTAAATGCAAGTGAAATTTTATCAAGTGCCGTCCTAGGGATTTGAGCAAATCAATTCTAAGTTCCGGCCGATTACATGACAGGTCAGTGGTTGTAATTAAGCGTAAACAAAAAATGATAACTTACACCTTGCATTGATATTACCTAATTTCATCCTAATATCAACCCTATCAATAAGATATCAATATATTAATTGACATATACCGAGATGCGTCATAACTTTCTAATGTTGAAAACTATTATTAAATTTTGTAGAAGTTTTCCATACATTCCAGTCATATTCGACAGATGCTTTAAATATTTTAAATTATTTATCTAGAAACGAACAATTCCCTCCGACATGCGTCTTAGGAACGACCCATTATTTAAAACTTTAATGATTTTTAATGACTCACTTTACGTAGGTCTATAACGTTTTAAGATTTTCACTTAGTACACCCAATTGTCAATTTTTTTTATAACAATATTACGAAGAAACGGCCTGGCCGATTCTTACTGAAAACTAATCAGCACAATTTCCAACACATATCTTTCAAGCGGGGTTTTTGAATTTCCAAAATCCATTCAATATTTTGGCCGCCAGCGCTACGGCGATGTGATTTGTAAAAGGACGTCGAGAGCGCGAAATTCAAATTTCTAAACTTAAAATTAAAAGAATGGATTTTACTAACAGAAGGCTACATAGCCTTAGACAATTTCAATTGTAACTATTTAATAAAAAAAAAATTGACAAATTACTTTTCAAATTCAAAATGCCTTACCTTCATAAGCTAAAGATAAATACAGACATGCAAAGTAAAACAACAGGAAAACATCATTTGACTGAAAACAAAAAATAGAAAAAAACAATTATATAAAATAAAAATCATTTAATATAAAACTTTGATGTAATATTCGACTCAACAGAGTTTACAAATCATGATTATTTATATTACATTATAATATATAGTTAACATATATGTTACACAGCAAAACATCAGCCATAGATGGACGACATAAAAATAGTTTCATCCAAAAACCACTCGAGATACAACCACTAATCAAAGAGGTAAAAATAAGATTAGATTAAAATATCATAAATAAATCGATCCGGTGCCGCTTTCCAACAAGCTCAAAATATTCAATTAATTTTTAGCCCTGCTATGATTTATTCTTATTGCTTATGATGCTTCTGATAATGATGTTTGTCCCACTTAGAAGTGGCTTTTTCTTATGCTAGAATGTCCTTCCTAGGTAGACTCTTAAATTGATTGGATCTTGATAGATTTCCATGAATCCGAGTTTTGAGTAGAATTGATTCATATAAAGATCAGTTGAATTAATGCATACATGAACACCAAAGGAACCTAGTAAAAGAAATATCAACTTTATAATAATTCACCAAACACCATAAACTATACTCATTTATAGTGACTCTTATTGATCACAAAATGTTTAATATTATAAAAAATTATACATTACCATTAGCCCTAAGGGCAGCCAGCATGCAGGTTACAAGTCGTTTAGCAATAGAACAATCAGATATAACTGATAATACACTGCAACACATTATGGAAGGATGTTGAGAATGGACACTGTCTGGACATTCATATTTGAAGTTGTGGAAATGGTTTAAAGATTCCTGAAAAACAAACGAGCAATAAATATAACATTTATGAATATAAAATATATTTGGATTCAAATTTGAAATGACAAAGTTAAGGAACATTTTTCAAACTTTTCAAACAATTTTTTGAAACATGAATGGTTTTAAAAACATCATTAAAGAAAATAACATGCTAACATACAACGTAATTATTATTGACCACATATAGCAGGAATGGCAGGTAGCACAAAGAATATCAAACTGAGCATGTTTAAAATTTTGATTCAGTATTTATTTTACAGAACATTTTCAAAAGCATTCCCAAAAATTAATATAACATTTCCATTTTAATCCTTATACAAAGACATTGCACCAATCAAATTTAGTAGTTTCACATCGACATGTATTTGCCACCACTTCGATATCCATTACCAGCCATAAATATAATAAAGAGTGTTTTTATCAAGCTTGGGTAACAAATACCAGGTCATTTCCAATTTTATATCTGTTAGTAAGAAATAATAATAATATCGCTGGCGTTGCCAGCTACTGGCCTGCTTTCCCAAAGCAAATCGTTGGCGTCCAGTAACTGGAAACCTCAACCGGAAGAATGTCTGGCAACGTGCAAATAAGCCATAAATATATGTGAAAATATTTTGAAGTAATGTTCGTGAATGCTTTCTAATCTAAACCATTTAAAATAAACACATGTATATGATAACTACAAAATCATAATAAATTATAGTTGATTCTATAAATACCTTTGCTGCTTGTGAAAGTTCTCTGCCGTCGTCCAGAAGTGAAGCTGGATACTTGAGACACATTTCAGGAATCCAAGCCATCTGAAAAAGAGAATCATATATAATTAGAAAAAGTTATGAATTTAATATCTGAACCAGAGATGCCGAATGATTCGGTTTGCGGCTCCCAATGAATTCTTGCTAAATAAATTTACTATTTATTAATTTAAGAATTGTTTTATCCTGTCTATTCATGATATTGATTGTGTTTTTTATCTATAGAGCTCAAAAAGCTGCTTATTATAATATTGTAAGGCACTTAGGTGAAGTTATACCTTACTTGCCATCCTCATATTTTTCTATATATTTCACGCTTTAATTCAAGAGACATGGCCCTTTTCTTTATGAAAGTAAATAATATTTTGTAAATGTACAAAAGGCAAAAACCTCAACATTTAACTGTACAATTACATATATATTCTAAATTATCCTCCCTTCGCAACCAAACATCACGTGTATTTTTAGTTACGAGAAATTCTTTCAAAATTCTTGGATTCTGGTAAAAAATAAATACACGTGATATCTTACTATGCCCCTCCTCCCTTACGTGATTTTTCGTATTTTTTTGTAAAAGCCCCCCTCACCCTAAAAACCTAACGTGATTAATGAACGCCTCCTAATAATGCGTAGTTAAAACTTCAAACATCAAATAATTCTCGGTAAATCGTTACATAATATGTAATTGATCATTAAAATGACTAACTAGAAAATAATTTACTATGGACAATAAAAATGCCAAAATATTTCTGTGGTAGAAAAAATCATTGTCTTAAGTTCTTACTCGCTCAGTGCTCGTATCTCGAAACACACGTACGTCGGGTCACTCTTTATTATATTTTAATTTATATTTACACATTTCAAAAAAAAATATAAAACATCAAAATAGGCGCCTTTTCGAAAAACAAATGTACGATTCTCTTTTTTATGAAAATACAAGTAAAATAAATTTCACATAATTTTGTACCGGCATAACCCTACGTTAGTAATGTATATATAAACTGCACAAAATTTGGCCATCGTACGACTTATATTTTTTTCATTGACGAAATTTACAAGTGACGCTGAATCGGATACAAAGTACAAATAATAAAAAGATGGCAACAACGCTGGTGTCAAGACTATTTCGGCAATCTATTCAGACATTTGGCCGAAGCCGATTTCTTCCCATCAAAAAGGAGAAGGACTCGGCATTTGATTCAAACGTGAAGTCCTTAGAAGGTGTGATACATCAGATGAAATGCAAAGACATTAATTTGAATTTGGATAAGTTGGACCCGAAATTTTGGACAAAGGAATCGAAAGTGGCCTTCTATTGCATGGATGTGTATCTAGATAAGTTGCTGACTATGAAAGTGTACATTTTGAAACCTGGCACGAAAATTCCTTTGCATGACCATCCAAACATGCATGGGTTTATCAAAATCCTTGATGGTAAAGTCAGAATAGCGTCTTACAGCGAAACTCAACTGAAGGTGATGACCACGACGGCCGCGAATAACAAAAGACTTAAAACGAAAGACGCTAATAAACCTGAAGATTCTAAGAACAAAGAAGCCAATCAGCAATTATACGTCACTAAAATGACAGAAACTGTATTTGATCCCAAGTCAAGAGTTTCAATCCTTACCCCACGTAAAGGTAACTACCACGAAATAGAATGTATGGATAAACCGGCCGCTTTCTTTGATCTTCTAGCTCCTCCATACAACGCCGAGAGAATAATGAATTTTTATCAATTAGAATCAATTAACAAAAGCAACGTTTTCAAATTGAATCTTATTAAAAAGCCAACCACATTGATATTTGATGAACTGCCGTACATGGGACCTTCTTTAACATAAAAATGCTGCCAGAATGAAGCCATCGAACCAATTTGCTTTCACCGATTCGAATTTTAATGCTTTTAATTTATTTCGCCAAATATTTTTTGTACATTAATTGCTTGTATTGGTTAATTGCTCTTAGGATTTTGTAATATGATTTTTAATTGTAAAAAAATGTTCAGTGTCAAAAGGACTCATGTTATTTTTTCCAATCTTTTTCTTGACTCTTTTTATATGAATTTCGCAAGCGCTCATTATACTTATCTGCTCCAATATGTAACTGTAACTCCACAATAAGATAAATAAATGTAAACTACATAAAGATAAGTTAAAAACGACTTTCTATTCATATAATTAAATTATTTTACACAAAATCATGTCGCAAAAATTTTCAGATAGTTATTTGATTTAAAAAAAATCATGGATAACTATCGAGTATATTTTTTAGCATTTTATCAAATATAAATATGCTGAATTTTGGTTGTTCTGTGTTATAGTGAAAGACAATTTTTACAGCATTCAGTAAAACAATTTGTAGAATTTTGAAAAATCAGATAACAGATTATCGATATTTATATTTAGTAAAGCAAATTGTAAAATATTTTTTAGATTTTAATTCAAAGACGTTAATATTGCGTATTTCAGTCCCATTTTTTCTAGTTCCCATGGAAACTGGACTACAAAACTATAGCCAAAACAAAATATTTGTTTTAGAAAAATTCTGATGTTACACCAGATTATTAAATTATCTTAATATCACGACTAACCTGTTGATTTCTATAAAAAACTCTAGCATCTAATGCAGCACATGCATAACCGACAATATCACGTCCATCTTCTATCACCATACAAAATTCAGGAACCAAAGTCAAAAACGGACCGACTAGCCTATCAGCAGGAATACCTGTAATAATAATATAAAACTTAAACACAAATTTGAAAAATAAATTAAAACAAAATTAATTAAAGTAAAATTGTTTCAAACTATAAATTTACAAGACAAGTCCATTCTCAAATGCTTCAAGGCATAAAACATTTATATCTGTTATCTGTACAAAATGTTAGTATTGCTAACCTTGTAAATGTTCAGGAAACAATTCAGTAGCATCCGAACCATCTCTACAGGTTTCGTGGCATATTCTATAAACCCGAGCCTCATCAGAATTTGTGTAAGGTCTTATTGTGTATAAAGTTAGCTCCGGTAATTCTGGTAATTTGTAGATGAACAGGTCGTTTCCGGCATCTACTGGTATCAGCCTCTAAAAAATGTAAGATGAAATTTCTTTATATCTTTATAAAAAAGATTACAATATATTAGTTGGGGTGAGAAAGCAACAGACAACAAAGTATAAAATAAATAGATATTGTAAAATATTCGACATAATAGCATTATTTTAATGCCGTGTTTAATATGAGCATATGTTACCTGTAAATCAGCTGTGAGACCACCCCTAAAAACCCAAGGTTCCTGATCTCCACTCATAAATGCTTCTTTCCAACCTTTAGAAAACCCTAAAATTGAAAGTTAATTTAAAAAACATATGTTTTATTAAATGAGGTACTAAAGAAAATAAACCAGAATTAATAACTAGATAAAATTTAAAAAAACTTCAAATAACTAAGTAATAAATTTATAAAATTAAAAATACTTACATGTGTAACTTCCTTGGATATAACTGGCCATATTTGTTGGAAATCTACCCAAAGCTGTGGAAAAAAAAATAAATCTATGAAGATATTTCAACATTATTATGCAAATCATTTTCTTTAAATTCAATGTACAGTAAACTTATTTATATTATTATTTTTAAATTACTATATTGCCCACGCACCTACCTAGCCATTTCACATATGAATCTAGTAACGAGACAACATTTCCCATGTCCCAAACATACGAGTATAGGTCATGTAATAATTCTCGATTCTGACAGTGAGCTAACTTTAATGCTAATCTTGAAACAGAGTAACATAAAGTTGAAAATTTATCTGATCTTCTAAACCATTCTTGAACCTAAAAAAAATAAAGAACAAAATTGAAAATAAACATTCTTATGAAAAATATATAAAGTATTATTATAGAATACTTAGTTCCTGTTATGCTTACTTCTGGTTTAGACATAGTTTCATTACTTCTATTCGATATTATAACTAATTGGGCATTCGTTTTCAACCAATGAAATTCCTGTAATAATTGCAAACCCTGACTTCCATGTTCAAAAGGCAAATAGAATAAATCACAGAGTAACACCAAATCTTCCATAACTAAATCTGTCCTGAAAATAAAAAAACAGAAACAATATTAATCAACTACCTATGAAGTGACCTTAAATAAAATCCTTACTTTTCTGCATCAATAGTCATCTCAGTAGTTCCAACAGTTGAAATGGATGCAGTATCAGACGTCTCAACTTGCATACTACCTCCAGAACAGTTCTAGAAAGAGTGAATTCAAAGTGATATGGAATTGAATAAAAAAAATCATGGAATAATAAGTAGAAGTTAAATAAATTCTTGATTTCAACTATGTGAAAATCAATCACGAAATTATTTGGTTATTATAAATTATTATAACTTATAATTTGTTGACTAAAATCACAATAAAAATTAATGTTTATTAGCCCATTTAATAATCTGAAGTAGAATAAAACTAAAACAGATGATAATTAAAATTATCCTACCGAAGTACTTTCTGACATAATAACATCTGTTTCAATTGTTTTAACTACATGGACGGGACTGGGCTGAGAAGTATTACTGCTTCCACATTCCATTGGCTCAGAAAGAGAACTATCCTCTGAAACAGAATAATTATTAAAAAATTTTAATAATTTTAGAAGTTGGTTCAAAATGGCATAATTTACTTCTATTATGCATATTATTATGTCCAAATATTTTTTTTACCTGTTGCCATATCACCATTCATTGGTTTAGCTGTACCATTCATTTCAGTACAATTTATCACACTTTTGTTTGAAACTACAAAATCTTCATCATTCCCACTGACCATCTTATTTAACTTTGAATCTTCACAAACCGCTGGCGTAATAATAGCTGCAACATCAGGATCTACAGTATCATCATCAATAATTTTATCCACTTCATTTGTAGAATTATTTACTGCCATTTCATTTTGACTATCATTGCAAATATGTTCAGTTTCAATAGCAGGACTTGATTCCATGGCTTTAATAGACATAATTGGTACGGGAATACTGGAAACAGGTATGTTTTGAGGAAGTGGCAGATTGGCTACAGTACTAGTTATGGGATTGGGTATAGAATCATTTAATACTACTTTTGTGGGAGATACTAGAGAATTCATCACAGGGTTTGGTAGCGGGCTGAATTGCTCATTGCCTGATACCTGAAAATAAAAACAATAAGGATAATAAAACACTCAATACATCAAGCCATACATCAAAATCATAAATTTTCCAAAATGGATCCAAACAGTCTGCTACTCAATACTAACCGTGCTGCAAACGTCTGCCAATGCTTGAAGTTGATTAGTCGGTACAACTGGTATAGCAGTGGTGGTGGTGGAGCTGGTAGTGGTGGTCAAACTCATGCAAGTGTTGACTGAGGGCAGTATTGGAATGATCGGCATCGCTGTTGGAATAAAGCCTGAAGGGTGACGATGGGAAAAACCAATATTAAACATACCAATGTAGAACACAATTGATAAGTTATTGATTTTATATTACATACATTTAACTTATTATTTTATTTTAATCAAGTTCCTATTTTAATCAAATATTTCTTTCTATTTCCATTCAATATTTTTACCTGGCACTGATGGTTGTGGTTTAATAAATGGTCCAAAGGCAGCTTTCTGTATTGAAAATTCAGGCAACCATTCAGCTATTGCATTTCTTAAAGCTTGCCTTGGATGATATGTATTTTTTGAAAGGCCCATTGGTGCATCTTCATTACTAAATCCTTCTTCAGTTTCTGTTTCCAATTTAATATCTGCAGAAATTGAATCATCTGGGAATTGATAAAAAAAATGAGTGTGATGATAGTCTACAAATCATTAAATGATAATTCTTACTTGAATGTCTAGCATCGAAACTACATTTTGACCAATGCGCTAATGTGTGAATGGCTACAGTATTTGCATTATATTCACAATTGGGATTACTCAAAACACCTCTTAAATATGGTATTAATTCAGGTGATCTACCAGAGTAGGGACCTGAAGGGACCTGAAATATAAAAAGCTTGAATATATTCCAAATAAAAATAATCAAAGTAATATACAATGAACATGATGTTACAAAAAATTGTAGTTTCAAAATACAATTTTTATATTGTAAATTTCTTACCTAAAAATACTCTTTTCTGGTCGTAATCATTTGCATGCAAATTATCCCAAATAACTGGTGGTCGCCTCAAAACTTCTGTTATCTCTCTAATACATTCTACAGTCAATATCCTTGAGATTACTTTGGGACCTAATTAAATAAAAAAATGAAATAATCAATAATAAATTTTCAAACTTAAGAGTATTGGAATTATGTATGATATAATTAAAAATAGACTATAAACATACAAATAAACTTTTAATGATCAATAATCAATTATTTCTTACCTGTCCACATAATATCAATTTCAGTTGATAATTTTGATCCAAGTGTATTCAAATATTCTGATTGCGTGACAGAAGGAACAGCTCGCGTACTGCAATATTGCGTAGGACACAACAAAAATTTTGGACATCCTAAATGTTGGAAAATTTCATTTGTCACAGAAACCTTAAAAAATATTTATTAATATATCTCTGAATATCAAATCAAATTGCATGCATTGTCAGGAAACTCATTTGTATATAATTATGCTTCCTAATTAATAATAAACTAAAAAATTTGCTGGATAATTGATTACTAATAAAATTTGAGGATTTCTTATGATTGTAGATTAGTTAAAGATGAAGTTTAGGATGGACTTCATTTTTACTTTATAGTCACAACTATATCTAGTATCTTTGTATACTATAAAGGTCGATTTGAATCAATTATACTAAGAATAAAAACCTCACCTGTGCATGTGCAAAACTCTGAAAAATTTCCTTATCGGGTTCAGTCATTTCAGGCTCAATATCATCGAATAATAGAGCAAAGGCTGTACAACCAAATTGAGATACCTGAAAAAATTAAAGAACTGAATTAGTATACAAGTTATTTGATATGTAACAGAAAAATTAGAATAAATTTATCATACTTGTTCTAACTTTCTTTTCAGTGCAGAAACTTCTTTTGAATTACTATAAGTTATATCTAAACCTGGGGATAGTGCATAATAAAAGTCGATTCCTTGATCTTTTGCAGCGGTAATTAAACCGGTTAAATGATCTGCTTCTTCAACTGTATATAGCTCACGCCAATAGGCTCTGTGTTTATAATCATCCTTTGGGGCGTATACATAGGAATCCATTCCCCATTTTTTTAACCTAAGTAAAATAAATTATTTCTTATAGTAATGGAAATATCAAAGTTGTCAGAATAAGTATTGACAATAGTTATCTTTGGTAATGTTTGAAAGAAACGAAAATAGAACCAACGATTATTGGTTTACATAGATGAAATCATGTTTAATATTGTGGTTATAGAACATGATGCACCAATTATTGTGTTATTAAGTTTTTTAACAGTATAAAACTCATTTATCATTTCATACTCATTTATCATTTGAAAATCTATAATAATATTGACAAAATAACCTAAAAAATCCTAAAAATGTTTGTGTTATTACGAGGCACTTATAGACATTCTAAATATCCAAATCTCACTTTTCTTTGAACCCCGAATCTTTTACTTCTATATAATTAATTAAATCTTACTTTTGAAATAAGTCTTTTCTCTGCTCTGTTGTCCATGGTCTTCCATAAAAACCTAAAACAAAGTTACATTTTCATAACCTGCACAAAAATAAAAATTCACTAAAATGTATTAAAATCGTTCTTATTACCTTCTACAACTCCACATATAAAATTTCCATTTGATGAACCCAAACTATCGCTTTTCTTCGAGGCATTTGCGATTTCTGCCATTTTATGACAATAACCACATAAATAACAAATTATAAATAAACACTGTGATGTGCGGCAGAAAAAACTATTTATTATATATTTTTATATCACATTATTATTTTATTATAATTAATCTAACAGGATATTATAAATCAGTACAAAATCAAACAAACAAAAAAATTGACAACGCAACTTTGCTTCTGCAGAATCTTTGACCTGAAAACAGCTGTTTGCGAACTTGATTTCGCGGAAAATTTAGCGCCAAATTCAAATGCAACTATTCCAAAAGTGAAACATTCTGTTCAATGAATAAAAGAGTCATTAAGAATGGATAGTTCAATGTCCATATATATTTAAAATTCTAATGCGAATTATTTGGAAAATTCCCAAGAACTATAAACGGTGCTGTCCTCTTATGGCCGTAATGACTTATATATAAGTTACACTTTTAATTAGTAGTTATAATTAGTGTTAATTGTTTAATTGGTTTACTAAAAATACATACATATATCTAAAAATTTTTGCATCATTATTTTGTTAAAAATATATAATAAAATAGTCATATTATGTATTTTTATACAGAAATAATTTAAACTTTCAAATGATATATATACTTTAAATTCTGTATTTTTATTGAAAAATCTTGCTCATTTAAATAAGTTTACTTTTTTCCAGCGACAGATAATTTATTTGTAATAATAACAACATATAGATATTGAGATATCACAAATTCTTAATATTGATTCATATTTCTTAAGGTTATGCCTATGAAAGTATAAACCTAATAGTTTCATTCAGAAATTAATTATATTTCATTAAACATAATTACAAATTATAAATTAATATTTTGTATTCTTATATAATATATTTTATAATATATAAAAAAATATTATATATTTTATAATAAATCAAATTGCTCTCAAAAGAATATTGAATTAAAAACCTGCAAAATTTTAGCACACAAAATAATTGAATTAAAAAATTATATTTTATAATATATAAATCAAATTGCTCTCAAATAATTGAAGCACCAATTTAAATGAGTGCTAAAATTAAACTATAATAGAAACTAATTAAATAATTTATTTAGATTATTTTTAAATTATAGGAACTTTAATATATTATATTTAATTATTAATTTCACAATTTATTTAATTATTATGATATATATTTACTCGTACCAAATATTTATTTATCAAAATTATTAATAAAAAAAAATTGCTAATAAAATAATAAAAATTGCTAAATTTTAAAAGTCTTTCCGTTATATTAATATAACTAATATAATATAATAAATAATAATATGATAACTAATATAATATAATAAAATATAATTAATTAATTGTTTTGTTTTATCATAATTTGCACAAAAAATTAAAAATATTTTAGAAGAAATAAAAATGAAAACAAAGGCAAAAACCTGAATCCATACGAAAGGATATAATGTGTAAAAATTTTCAAGAATATTTGATTAAAATTTGCTAAATTAGAAATTAAAATTGAAAAAGTTAAAGCATTTATAAGCTGGTACCCAAACACCGTTTGTTGTTTTTGCAGAATATTAATTATTTTAAAAGCGAACCATAATGTTCACTTTTGTTATAAAAAAATAACCAACATGTTAATAAACATTTATAATGCTTTTATTCATTTAATTTTATTAAGGGATTTTAAATTTGTAAATACATTTCATAAAAAGTATATATGATCATAAGGGTTGAGTATTGAGACAGCTTGAGAAAAAAAGAACCAACCAAAAGTACAAGATTTTAGAGTCTTGGTAATTTTGCAAAAATTTTCACTATAATGTGTAAAATCCCTGCATCTTACGAAATATATTTACGCAAGTTTTACAAGCGCAACGTACAAAAATAAGGGATTATTGGACTAAATTTTATTTCTTCTTACCTGAGTTTTACCTTATAATCCGGTGTAGTAATAGAGTCATAAAATTTTCTTCTGTAAACATCGCATAGAAAATAACAAACCAAAATAATATTAGGGGTGTACAAAAATTCAGAAATAAATTTATTAATAAAAGTAGATGATACACTGACTAAAAATTTATAATTCATTATTGATATTTACTAGATTCAACTAAGGGCTGTTCTTTTCTATATCTTGTAGGTTTCTCTAAAAATACGATATAATACAGATTTTGAACATTATTTTATTTATTATCGTTGCTTCGACATACGAGCAAAATTCGAGATACGAGCTTTGGACGAGTAATAATTTTTTAGAAAAATCCTAATGGCAAAATAAAAATTTGAAAAATTTCGTCAGTTGTAACATGATATTCCTACAATAGAAATAATTTGGCTGTTTTTTGATAGTAAACTTGTGGTGCATGGCATTGTGCTTTAAGGCTTGCCGTGCTGAAATTTAATTTTTTTAAAAACTTTGAAGTTTTTATTGAAAACTTGGAAAAAAATAGATTTTTGAAAGTTTTGAAATTTTTGAAAATATTCTGGAAATGTTCAACTTTTTTTCAAATTGTGCTGCATATAGAGACGAAATATCCAAGCCGCGTCGCAGACTCACGGATAAACATATTACCGAACTCATAGAAATGTAAACAAAATTTGTACTTATTATCAAAATCTCTATAAAATATTCTGACCTGCCATCCCAATAATTATTATAATAATAGAACTGCCTTCCCAAAAATTTAATCAGTTCTTCATTTCACAAGTGAAATGTTTTTTGAATTATTCAAATTGAACGGTCCGTTTCTCTCAAAAACTGAATTACTATTTTTGGTACATTTTGCCCAGTATCTTCCAAACGGTTGGACATGCTTTTGCCAAAAACTCCTTGTTAATAGAAATCGATTTTTTTTTTAAATATTCAAATCGGTTGATTGGTGTTCCCGAAATCGTCAACGAAAATTTGTATCCGCACACACACACATACATCCATTTTTCCTTAGGTATGCCAGAATGTTCAGAAGGTTTTCAAACGTAAACATATATAAAAAATTTCATTTTCGATATTTTGAACCCAGTTAGATGCGGTAAAACGCAAGGTGTCATTAGAAAATAATTTGCCAAAAGCTAACCATCAGCACGTCTCCTTATCAATACGAATCGAATTTTGTTTGAATTATTTAAATCGGTTGAATCAACCGTGTTCCTGAAATCGTTGACGAAAATTTGTATCCGCACACACATACATCAATTTTTCTAAGTTATGCTAAAATGTTCAGAAACTCTGAAACGTAAAGATATGCAAAACTTACCCTACGGTAAATTAATCATCATTTTGTTAATATTCAAAAAACTTAACAAAAATCACAGTGGCATTTCAATGCATATGGAAAAATTTGCTTCGAGATACGAGCGACATTGCGAAACGAATTAAACTCAATTTTGGGATTCCACTGTACTTATTCATATTAGATTTAGAACATAAGAGGCTTGTTAATAAAATTAACTAGTGGGGTGCATGGCATCGTGCCTTAAGGCAAATTGCTGGAACTTCCCGTATCGTAATTAAAAATCCTGGTACCAATCCCAAAAAAAAAATACCCAAAATGTGTACACATTATGAAAATCTCTATAAACTATCTGATAAGTTGATGTGCATAAGTCCAATAAACATTTTTGACCGCCAAATGATATTTTTTAACTCATTTTTATTGAGAGTCTATAACCGCTGGACCTGCCCTCTCAAAAATTTGATCAATTCTTCATCTTGTTAATACAAGTAAAATGTTTTCTCAATTATTAAAATCGGACGCTCCGTTCTCTTAAAAATTGAGTTACCATTTTTGGCACTTTTTGCCCCGTATTTTCGGAACGGCTAGTCCCGCCTGTGCTAAAAACTAATCAGCACGTCTCCTTATCAATACGAATCGAATGTTTTTTTGAATTATTCAAATCGGTTGATCGGTGTTCCCGAAATCGTCGACAAAAATTTGTATCCGCACACACATACACACACGCGCACACACACACACACATACATCCATTTTTTCTAAGGTATGCCAAAATGTTCAGAAACCTCTGAAACGTAAAGATATATAAAAATTTTCATTTTCGTTTTTTTTGCGATTACTATAACTTACCCTATGGGAGTTAATTATCATTTTTTTAGTATTCAAAAAACTTAACAAAAATCACAGTGGCATTTCAATGCATATGCAAAAATTTGCTTTGAGATACGAGCGATTCGACATACGAACGACATCGCGAAACGAAAGCGAAAAAATATATGGCAAATAGTTGCCCGTATTTAGCGGAAGATGAAGAATCAACCCCTCTAAGCGAATTTGTAGTAATGAAACTTCTTCAAACATATACCATAAAGGGTATAAATGCAATAACCGATATTATTTTTACAATTATTCATATGGCATTGAAATTAAAATCTAAAAACACGTCGGTAGCTGTAATTTTACGCGCAAACAAGTGGGTGCTGCCGGACACTTTTAATGAGTATTGTGCTAAAGTACTGACAGTACTGTACTGTAAAAACTATTAAAAATTAATATATTTTGTTATTTGACAAGTGTATTTAACAGCTGTAATTAGTTTTGTTCAACTTAAAAGCACAATAAGTATGTTTTTTTAGAGACCAGTCATTTTGACTGGTATTGGTAGAAATAGGTATATTCAAACGGCTGGTATATCTAGTGTTAATGTTAGGATACCACTGTACTTTTATATTAGAACTAGCAAACCCGACGAACTTCGTTTCGCCACCAGATGGTTTCGTGAGAAAGATGAAGAATTTTTTTGTTTGTTTTATATTTGAAAAAGAAAAATTTGATTTTATTATACAACAGTAATGAATTTATTTCAATTACAAAAATGAAGTGTTTTCTAGTTGAACTTCTCTAAGTAAATGAAAGTGAATCCGCAAATTATCCGTTTCATTGAAGTGCACTTTGGTAAACCACATTTTTTGTTTTTTGGTCTGACGTTAACACAAACAAAACGGATGCATTTCCAACTCGTGAACAGGCAACGTTTAACTGCCCATGTGAAAAACAATAATTTTCTGAATAATCTATTTGAAATTTATCCCGCAAACACTAAGCAATTGGCCTTGAGACTTGTTATTGCGAACGCAAGGCGAGCTGGAAATTGCAATCGTTTGAAGTCAAACGGAAGACCAGTCGGAATCATTGGTATGTCACCAAATCGCCAGCAATTTTTGATTGAATAGTGAAATTCAGTGCGTGTACATCATTATTCTTTGCGGCAAGAATTGCTCGTTGACTTAACCAAGCATAATTCTGATAATTCTCACTAATGTCATTACTTGAATTTTTAATTACGGTGCGTAAAGTTCCAGCATTTTGCATTAGGGCACGATGCCATGCACCACTAATTTTCTTATCTATAAACCTTGCGGAGCCCGAGACCTTTCCAACGAATGCAAAATTGTCGAAATCGGTTCGTACGTTCTGGAGTTATTTCGTCAGGAAGGAAAACCCGACTTATTTTAATATATATAGAAGATAAGCATAATAGGCTTACGAATAAAATAAAAAACATCTCATTCGCAAATTTGCAACCTGAATAATCCTCATCCGACACCGGTCCTTGTATCTTGTATCCCTTCTATCCCTCCCGTTCCAGGTGTCGGTCGTCCTATCGTCCTGCCGTCCCCTCGTTCGTCGCGTAGAGATGCCCCCGTCGGTCGTATTCCGTACCCGTACTTCTGTATTGTGCACGCACAAGAAGCACATGCCGCTAACCGTGAACGCCGAACGCTAACCCGCCGAACGGTTAGTCACTCGCGCTCACTCCGCAAAGAGACACACGACAACGACGACGACGACGCGGTCGCGATATCGCCGCCAACAGATAAAACTCGTTTTATTCAGATAATATGAATTGAATTGTTATTAACGACGAAGGCCAGATCTACTAACATATCATTTGCAAGCCAAGCAAACGAAAGCAAGAGTGAAACAATTATAATATCGTACACCGTTTTATGGAATCAGGATTAAATTGTTTGATGTAATTGTGATACATTATTAAGACGCAAGTGATAGTGGTCCTTGGTGATTTGTGATTTGAGTTTAAGTGGCTTTATTTGTGAGTGGCAGTTTTATTGTAAAAACTATTTGCAGGTAAAACATCTTTTATAAAACAAATTTTAACTAGTGGGGCGCATGGCATCGTGCCTAAGGCAAATTGCTGGAACTTCCCGTACCAAAAATTATCGTTTTTTTTTAAAACAATCAACATTTTTGAAAAAAAATTATATCGAAAAAATTAGATTTTTGAGAAACTATAAATTTGACAAAAAATCATTTTTTTTTGAAAAAAAATTTTTTTTTTGAAAAAAAAGTCTTCTTTATTTTGACATATTTTGGAAATTCTGAACTTTTTTTCAAAGCAATCGTACTGCTTTAACTGCATAGACACGAGATGTCAAAGCGCATAAGCGCTGCGTCGCCGTCTAACGAATAAACATTGGTACGGAACCCATAGGAATGTAAACAAAATTTATACTTATTGTTAAAATCTCTATAAAATATCTGATAATTTGATGTGCATATGTCTAATGCTCGTTTTTGACCGCCAAATGGCATTTTTTTTACTTTTTTCTTTAGATCTCCGAAACCGCTGGACCTGCCTTCATAAAAATTTAATCAATTCTTTATCTTGTCAATAAAAGTAAAATGCTTTTTAAATTATTAAAATCGGACGCTCCATTCTCTTAAAAACTGAGTTACCTTACACACACACACAAACACATACACTCACACACATACATCCATTTTTTCTAAGGTATGCCAAAATATTCAGAAACCATTGAAACGTAAAGATATATAAAAATTTTCATTTTCGATTTTTTGCGATTACTATAACTTGCCCTACGGGAAGTTAATAATAATAATAATCACTTATTATATACTGGTAATCGCCACGATAATATCAGAAAAATTATCACACGGACCATAATAACTTTAATAGATAATTTAGTTAAAAGTGTATCAAGAAAACTTAATGTATCAAAGAAAATTAGTTTTCCCACTTAATTTTATATTTCACACATACATGACCGACATGGCCCTATATTAATAATGTTTTTCCCCTTCTACCATGTTGATATCTCTGATATGGCTTATGTAGATCTTTTTAGCGTCAGACACATATGACTGACATGGCGTTAATTAATTAAAACGTCGCAATTTTCCAATATTTACAATTCCATGTTATTCAGCTAAAACTTTATTTACAAAAAAATATAAAGATATGTTAATATCACTATCAGTCGATAAGTTATATTAATAATCTAATTATCATTTAACTTCCCGTAGGGTAAATTATCGAAAAAAAATCAAAAATGAAAATTTGTATATATGTTTACGTTTCAAAGGTTTCTGAATATTTTGACATACCTCAGAAAAAATTGATGTATTTGTGTGTGTGTGTATGTGCGTGTGTATGTGTGTGGTGTGTGTGTGCGGATACAAATTTTTATCGACGATTTCGGGAACACCGATCAACGAATTTGAATAATTTAAAAAACATTAGTTTTGTATTGATAAGGAGACGTGCTGAATAGTTTTTGGCAAAGGCAGGTCATTTAATTAGTATAATTACATTAATTTTAATATTATAATATAAGAAAATATATTAATTAAAATAATATAAAAAAATCACGTTGGTCATGGTAACTGTTTTAGATAATTTAGTTAAAAATGAATCAATAATGTATCGAAGAAAAAAATTGATAAAATTCCTGAAAAAAAAAACTATTTTTTGTCACACATATATGACTGACATGGCCCTATATTAAAACATTTTTTCTCCTTCTATCAAATCATATTTGTCAGACATATAATTCTGATGACATATATGACTCACATGACAAGCAATGTATTAAGTAAAAAAATATTATTATGTGGAAAGTAGTTTTAGTCTATAATTAATACTAAACAATAATATAAATATAGAGAAATTATTCAAGTCATTATTATTATTAAAAAAAATAAGACAATACTACAATCTACAATAATTGTATTTTTTATTTGAATGCTAAACAATTAATAGTTTACTAATAATAAATCATTTTTTATAATATTTTACAATATTACAGCATTGAAATCTTACAATATCACAAAGAACGTACTAAAGCCAAATATTGATATATAAATTAATATTGGTGAAAAAAAAAAGTAAAAAATTTAGTTAATTTTAAATCAGAAACATTTTTAAATATAAACGTATATTAAAAATATATTGAAATTTTAAATTTTATAATAGTAAATATATTTTTATCATAAACAAATGAAAATTGTCCTAAAAATAGAACCTGATAGCATTATCTTAATCTAACTATTTAATTTAATTATCTTTATAATCAAATATCGTAATATTTTTATTGCATATTTCTACAGCTTCATGAAATTAAAAAATGGCATTATATAATTATCAAATCCTCTGAATAAAAATAAATTTTCACTCTTTTTTTCTTCAACACATGCCTAAACAAAATGAATGCATAAACATGTGCATAAATTTTCTTTTTATATTCGACATATGGTCAGCGCGTTTATAATATTAATTTATTGTCGTCAAAGAGTTTTTTTTATTATTTTATGGGATTGATTTTATCAATGACTTATTTATTGCATGTTCTTGGCTAAAATAATGGCTACTTGATAATATCTTTATAACACTTTTTTATTCTCATTTGATATAAATTAAAATTCTACTTTTTTATGGCATCACATACCCAATAAATAGACTTAATAAGTCGAAAAAATCGATAATAATTTTAATACTTGATTGTGTTAATTAATTAGTTATTTAAACATTAAACGAATGAAACAAGATGCAACAAATCTTCTAAGATCAGCAATTTTTCTTGGTATAGTAATTAATTTAATTTAAAATAATATAAATAATAAATAATTTTAATTTAAAAGTGTGTCTATTATTAATTAAAGGTTCAGAAAACATAGTTTTGAATTGTTTTGATTTTTTCAAATTAAAGGTATGGTGCTTCTTTTTTTTTAACTTTTTAGAAAATTACACCAGTATAACATACCTTACAATCGTTGCAATCGACTTTATCAACTACGACTGTAATTATATTTAAAACTAATAAAAAGGAACTAAAGTAATTGTCGAAATTAAAAACTAAAATAAAACCTTTTCTCAAAAATCACATTTTTTTTCCTAAATACGGCGAAGAAATTATGCTCTTATAAAGAAAGGGAAGTCATTATTATAATTGTATATATTAATTTGTTATATATCTAAACTGTTATTAAGTAATTGTTACAAAAATGTATATATTACCTTATATATATTTTTTTTCAATTTTAATTACTAAAATTATATTACAACATAATAAATACATTTCAATTTCTACTTGTATATACCGAGGCTAACTATTAGAAGGTGTTCGTCAATTTCACTTAACACATTTATTAGAGAGTTTAAAAGAATTGAAAGTCGTGTCATTTTTTTATTATCTGTGAGTTCAATTATTAAATAAATTCGCCATCACAATTGATAGAACATTCTATTAATATTCATAGAACGATTTGAATCGTCACATAGAATAATGATAATAAAAATCAGGGTTAAAGAACCTATTTTTGATTGAGGCGTTGCAAAACACAATAAAGGGATGATGATAAAAGTTATTTGAACAAATTGTTCAAATTAGCAAATATTGTTTAAGTACGGAAATGCAATGAACAAATATTAATCATTAATTAATATTTATATTTTGGACACAGAAACCTAATAATTCCATGCCATTACTATGGAACCCGATGAAAGCTTTAAAGCCCACATAAAAAATATCTCATTTTTTATGTTGCAATTAACAAATAACCGGCCTATCACAAAACCTAATCATGTATATTAAAAGTATGTTAATCACATTAATTTTTACTAGTATTAAATCAATAAAATCATTAATATCTAAATATGAGTAACAATTTTTTATCAGAATGTATGACGTGTACAAGTACCATATACTGGTATCTCTAGTATTTAGAAATGCGTCATAGGAAATTAATCGAATCAAAACAATGCATGATAGTAATACATAAATAAATTTTAAAGATTACCAGCAAGTATTTCCATTGAATTTTTATTTCATATCAGACACATACATAATATTAAAATTCATAGGAATAGACTTAATCGGTTTGATGAAAGCTTCATCCATCTTTATTTAAATCATTTTCATAATATCTTAATGATTTATAAAATTTTATTGCTAAAATATGGTGCAGTCAATAAATAAATTATAGATTACGAGGAAGTATTTCAATTGGTTTTTATTACAAATTTTCCACATAAATATTTTTTAAATTCTTAAAAGCTGGACTAGCCAAAAATCCAAGACTGATAATGTATAAATTTTGAGTAACCAAAATAAAATTTTCACTTTGCATTTAAATTACTAAGTATATAACTATTAATAGATTATAGATAGATAGATAGATTATGAAGATTATGAAGAGATACTTCCATTAATTTTTATTTAATATTATTAATAAATAATAAATTAATAGCCAAATAAATAATTATCTACTTTGTAGAACTGAAACTAGTCAAAAAATCTGGAAGTGCTAATGTATAAATTTTGAGACTTAGTTAGAAAAAATAAGCACTTTCAGTATATTTACTAATTTACCAATATTTCACAGTATTACAATGTTTTACTAATAATTTTTATTAAATGATAGATCACGAAGAAGTATTTTCAGTAAATTTTTCAAATTAAATAAATAATTGCTAAAATGTCTTCATATAATAGACAGACAGTAATTCATAAAGTTTAAAATTAAAGTTAAAATAAAAAATACAGGTAAAAGGCAATTACATACCTACAATTTTTATTGCTAATTTTATATATAAAAATTCAATAGTGTCATTATCATTTTTAATATTGGTTTAATAAGAATAAATGCAAAGCACTTAATCAGAGATGTTTGAAAAAATAATTTAAAACAAATAGTATTTTTTATAAAATCTGATGTAATTGCAGTTCTCTATATTTATTTCCATTAAGAAAATTTCGATAGTAATTAGTGCCATCTTTTAGTTTCAATAAAAAAATATAATTTTATTAAATTTCGAGTTATTTATAATTGATGGAGATAATATTTTCAAAACAAAATTCCAATTAATATTACTTATCGCTAGGTATAAAATAATATATGTATCATAATCAAAAAAATTGTTATGGAAAATATCTGGAATATTTTGATAACTATATTGTATTAAGATAATCAAATTATAGATAAGGAAAATAATAAATTGAATCAGATATTCAATATATGATAGGAAACAAGTCACGTATGAAAGTTATTTAATTATAATTAGGATTGACCTAAACATATAACAACAATACTCGTAAAACATTTTAGTTTTGTTCAAATTTTGTAAATTTTTAGTAAATTAAATTAAAAAAAAAAAAAAAAAAAACTAATAATAAACATAACTTCTGCTTTCTTACATTTTTTTTCATATTTAATAATTCATTGCAATAAATTATACAAGAAGTCATAACAGCAATTTCTCTATTTTGGTAGAAATTTCTTTTTGTAATTTACGTAATGCAATGATGTAAGTGTAATCAATGTCTACAATATTTGATAAATCTGATAAAAATAATCTACAATAAAAATTTTATCACAAAGCGCAATCTGATAGAACGATTATTCTTAGAAACGATTGGAATTGGAATTTTATTTTGATATGGAAATGTATGAATGAAAGTCTTGGCGTAATATCAAATGAAAAAAAAAATTGGGAGACATCTTTCTTTTTTAGACTTTTTGACGTACGTTTTGTATCATCATCAGATGTGATATCTTGATATTATTCATTTTAATAAATTTCGTTCCCATAGGTAATTAAAATGTGATGATCTATGTTACTCAACCGAGACAAGAGACTTTTTTTCCTCCTGGGTTTATTACCAAATCTGTAGGTTTTTTGGATTAATATATAATTATATATGTTAAACCTGATACAACAAACCGTAGTAAACTTAATAAGTGGGCTTTCTCCTTTCCTTTAGTAAATGCTCAATGAATTATAGCATTTTGAGTGAACGATTTTAACTCTGAGCCCACATAAAACATATATAGGTGTAACCGAATGCTTTCTCACAGGTGAAAGGAACTATCGAAGTATTTGTATATATATATATATATATATATATATATATATATACATGCAAATAATCCGGCACTTTGATAGACCGACACCTCCGATAATCCAACACCCTAGCGAGCGACCGCTTGACAATTTTCTGGATTTTTTTGAAATATTTTCCGTTATTTTCAAAATTATGTGTTATATGTGTCGAATGAGTGGGCTTCTACAATATATATTTATTTATTTTCATTTTATCATCTTTTTAATTACAATGTTTAACTTCCAGAAGAAAAAGTTTATGTTTAAGCCAAAAACCAATTTGGTCAATCGAATGACACCAAATTTAGAGAAAGTATGTGTTTCGCCGATTTTTGATATTTTGTCGACGTTTTCTCAAAAACGGCTGAACCGATTTTATTTTTTATTTTGTTTTTTTGTACAAAAATCAGAGCTATTCTCTTGTGTTCTGTTAGATATCATGATGTAGATGTCTATTCTCTGTGTAGAGATTATTATGAGTTTTTGTGATATATATTGCAGCAATAAACTATAAGGCTATTTTCACTTTAAATCATATTTAGATATATATTTTCAAGTGAAAACTGCTGGACCATAGATGTTGCATCCAATATCTTAGTCTTTCTTTATAAGATTTTTTTTTATAAAGGTGAAATTTTTATCCAGCTCTATCACTATGAGAAATGATAAACGTGTTCGGTTTTGTACGTAGAAAGGTAGTAAGGTCAATTTATTTGGAATCGATCATGTCCGACGTTAATTAAAAATCATCAGAAATGAGAGAAGGGTTATCTTTTGATGGAAGAGAAAGTTCAAATTGTTTGTACGCATCATTATTCATCATATTTTAAGATTTATATATTTATATATATATATATATATATATATATATATATATATATATATAAACGCACATATTTGTCAATGTGTGTCACAGTTTGATTTTTTATTTCTGCAATGAACAAATGAATTAAGTTAATGCTCATTTATTTCTCATTAAGTTTTTCCATATGGTTATAATTTTTTGTTTAATTTCTCTATTATGAATTTGATCTGACAAGTTCTTTGCTAGTTTATCAGGATGATCTCTACACCCTTCTTTATACTTATGATTAATGCAAATTTTCATAAGAATTTACAACATTTTCATTTGGAAATTTGGAAACAGTTTGATACCAGGTTGTACATTTATTTATTTGTCCATTCATCACGTGATCGAGTTTTCAAATGTTTTTGGACCCCCCCTCTTGGTGATGCATGATGATATTCAAATTTAACCCCCATATCCCCCACCAAACATCATGTGTATTCTTAGTTACGTGATAAAACTGTAAAATTTTTGATTTTTTTTTGAAAATGTTTGAATTAAAAAAAAAATCAAAAATCATTCAAAAAAATAAATACACGTGATATCTCGTGATTGTTTGTCAAACCCCCTTCTAAAAACCTCACGTGATTAATGGACGCCCCAAAAAGAAAATACTGAAAATTCTCATTGTTTCGAGATTCTGAGTACCCCTAACTCTTTAATATAAAAAAGTCAAAAAACATCGTCTTGTTCTTATAGAAAAAAGGTCAACAAGATGCAGTATAATATATTTATGTGTGCTTATACAGACACTGTGAAAAATAAATTTCTTAAAAAAATATTAAAAAATTTGTTAAAATTTTCAACCTTTCATACTCAAAGAAAATTTATCAAAATTTTAGCATAGTTTTAGTTTGGGACCTTTAACAAATGTCTGATATTATTGCAATCAAGGCTCAAGATTCGAATAAAATTTGTAAAATTTAATAATTATTTTTCACAAAGTTCTTTTCACATGGATCTTTGCTCCTATAGAAAAAGGTCGACAAGATGCAGTATAATAAACCTGTACGTGTATTTACTATTTTATAGAATATATTCTTTCATGATCTAGTGAAACTGGAGTAAACGTGACACTCGATCAGCATGACTAAAGTCGCCCGTGTGAGTTATGTCTGAGAGCACTCGATGCGCATTGACTGCGCTTCTCGTATTGTACTGTTGTGATTAGAAGTGTGCCGGAATAAATTTGTAAAGTGTGTCTTGACCCTACGAACGCGGACATGGACTATGCTAATAATAAAAAAAAACTTTGTTTAAGTAAATACTGATTTGAATATTATCTGTTTTTACACATATTGAGTGTTTTGGTTCGATGAACAACGTGAAGAAGTTGAATGGACTTATAAAAAATCGCGAAATATCACTTGGGAGAGGGGGGTCTAGTAAGATATCGTGTGTATTTATGATTTACCTGAACTTAAACAAATCCAATTTTTTTTTGGAAAAATTCAAAAATGTTACGAATTTTTCAGAATACATGTGTTATTGGGTGGGGCGAAGGTTTATTTTAAAAATGCATCCTGTAAGTAGATGTACAACCTGATATCATATACATTTTTCAAAGATTTTACATTATATACAAATAGGTTTAATTAATTTCATGAAGGGTAAGTTATAATAATCGCAAAAAAAATCGAAAATGATAATTTTTATATATCTTTACGTTTGAAAACCTTCTGAACAGTTTGGCATACCTTAGAAAAAATGGATCTATGTGTGTGTGTGTGTGCGTGTATGTGTGTGTGCTCGGATACAAATTTTCGTCGACGATTTCGGGAACACGGATGAAGCGATTTGAATAATTCAAAAAACATTCGATTCGTATTGATAAGGAGACGTGCTGATTAGTTTTTGGCAAAGGCAGGTCTAGCCGTTCCGAAGATATGGGGCAAAAAGTGTCAAACACGGTAACTCAGTTTTTTAAGAGAACCGATTTGAATAATTCAAAAAACATTTTACTTGTATTAACAAGATGAAGAACTTTCATGAAGGTACATCTAGCGGTTTCGGAGATCTAGTAAAAATAGTAAAAAAATGCCATTCGGTGGTCAAAAATGATCATAAGACATATGCACATCAAATTATCAGATATTTTCTAGAGATTTTAACAATAAGGATACATTTTGTTTACATTCCTATGGGTTCCGTACTAGTGTTTATGCGTTAGACGGCGACGCGGCGCTTAAGCGCTTCGATATTTCGTCTGTATGCAGTTAAAGCAGTACGATTGCTTTGAAAAAAAGTTCAGAATTTCCAAAATATTTCAAAATAAATTATTCTTCAAAAAATCTTTCTTTTTTTAAAATAAAGTAAGTTTTTATCAAAAATTTATAGTTTCTCAAAAATCTAATTTTTTTAGAGTAATTTTTTTTTCAAAAATTTTAATCTTTTTAAAAAGAATAATTTTTGGTACGGGAAGTTCCAGCAATTTGCCTTAAGGCACGATGCCATGCGCCCCACTAGTTAATTAATTATTATACCACTGTAGATGACGTAAGATGTCGAAATTTTTGGATTCCGTAAAATTTTTATGTATTTGATGTTATTTCACTCTTTCAATATGTCAACATCAAAATTATTAGAAAAAATAACATTTTCTTCAAAAGTGAAAAATCGAAATATGTACATATAAAATATAATATCGTTAAGACAATATGCTTAAAATGATTTCTGTCGTGTAAAATGTTTTTTTTGCCTTCAAAATATTTAACCTATGAGTCATAGAACTTATGTTTGCATTAAAACGTGGGCACTCCCCTGTACAAATGCACGTAGGGTAGGGTGCATCCACCCTGGCAAATATATGACGTATACGTGATCAAATGATCAAATGATGCCCTTATAAAAATTTTACCAAAAGTTACCCTAAGTCGGGACACGTTCCAAATAATTGTACGCACTTGGTTCATTCTTATAAATTACATTGTTATTTTGATCCATTTATGAAGATTGAAGATTGAAGATAAGACTTAGAATTTATGACTTATGAGGTTATCTTGTATACGTTGATGTAAAAAATCCACTCGTGCTACTTAAGTAAATGCAAATATTCATAGAAAAATATTTACATATTGTTCTTTTACCAAATGTTTAGAATGTTAACGAACTTTATATTTGTTGTTTGAATCATTCATCGAAATTGGCCCACTCACTACTAAAAATCTAAAATAACATGAATGGGTATATATGTTTACTTTGGTGTGGCTTTGGATGGATGGATGTTCTTTGATCAACACTATCTTATATTCATAATTGAAGACTTCACTGGACACATGTTCGCGGTTGTGAGTCTCACGCTGGAAGGAATATTAACATAAATATACATTCAAAGCGAATTGTTGTATATCAGAGATTACCAACTTCAATTCTCCAACATCCAAAATTCCAAAAAAATTAATGGTAAAATTTTAGAAATTCAAGGGCCGATTCTGCAACACAACAGACCAATGTTATGGCAAGGCCATGTTCCAACTTTCATACATTATGTTTCACACATAAACTACAACATCACTAGTAGGTGATGAAGGTGGGTCAGAAACATCCTGTTATCTAAGGTCGTTTTTTTGACATTTGTGCGGTTTCTGGGTAAAGCTTTCTAACTGACAACCTGAGAAAAACGCCTGACACATGGTTTTTGTCAATAACAAATAAGTATAGAAAGTTCTTCATAACTAAGCCTTGCCATAACATTGGTCTGTTTTGCGGCAGAATCGGTCCATCAACATCGTTCGAAGAATGGTGGGACTTCAGACCACAAAGTTGCATACACGATTCAGACTACTTGATATCCACTTGACTTTGAAAATATAGATCATTATACCTAAGTTTCCAACATACATCAAAATAAATAGGACAACCTATTTGTTCGCTTTTTAAAAAGTGAGGAGACCATTAGTACTATTTATAAAATCCTTATTGTTATTTCTGGGAGTTACAAAAAATTATAGATTTAAAGAGAGTTTTCATCATAAATTTTTATGATGACTGAAGTAGGTTACAAAGTGAGAAAAATACTAATTTTTTTGTTAGAAATTTTTAAAGAAACAAGAATATTTAATAACTTCAAGTGTTACTTCAAATGATGAAATTTTATGATTTTTCCCATATGTTGACAACAACTGCATCAAACTTCTGCGAAAACAAAACTGCATATTCTCATGTATGCTTTTAAATCACGGTTTTCCAACAAAGGATTGCATTGTTTTTTATATATTGTCAATTTTTCCACTGAAAATTTAATAATTTATCAAAATTCATTTATTGGAATTCTTATTTAATTTCTAAAAATTACAAATTAAACAAATTGAGTACAAAAAGTAGAATTTATATATTATATTTTTTATATATTTTTAAAAATTGTCCAAATAAAATGTTTAAAGTCAAAGTTAAAAAATAAAATTATTCTTATTTTATTATCCATTCATCAGAAATGAAGAAGTACTTAAGTTGCCACAACATGTGTAAAAAAACAAAGGTTGACAGGTTGATAATCGTAAATCCTAGCAAGAAAATTGTTAGGTCAAAATCATAACAAAAGTGTCTTATGTAGATTGATGATGGAATTGGCAATAAATAATAAATTAGGTGCAAAAGCTTAGATTTTTCATTATAATGAGACTAAGAAGTCCATGACAAGTAGAAGCCCTAGAAATGACTACGTCTGCTCTCTGGAAAGCTCAAGGCATTTTATTTCTTATTGTTATTCGTCTTTTGTAGACGTTTGCATATGCATATGCATCACAAGATATTAAAAGGATTCTCAAACAACCTGTTTTGAACCTGATTTTTTTTAAATGTTTCTTGATTTATATGTGAAAATATAGAGAATTCACTTACAATTAGTTCAAATTGAATCATATGTATTCAATTCGTTTTTATATTTTGCCATCTGAAAACTGATTCTTTTGTTTCAAGCTTCTTAAATCTCTTCAATATCTATTATCATATTTTTTTAAATAAAATAATTTTCCAACTCTGTAATCTTCCAACATACAAATAATTATATAATGACACAAGTGAGGAATTTAAAATTTCAAGCATTCTTTTCTACTTGTGTAGCTTGCATGTTTTTACAACTCGAAAATAACACATTCGACACGTTTAATGTGAGATGTAAACTTATGTTATTAGTTTTCCTTAGAAACCGTTAGTAGTAGTAAATCAGGAGAAGTCAACCTGGGTAGGTTAAGATAAAATTACTTAAGTACTGAAAGAGCTTACTTTGCATGTTTTCTTAAGTACTGAGAGAGCTTATTTTGTCTGAATTATTTTATTCCAATATTATATTGATTTCAAATATTGGATTGGATTCTACTTTTTGATTCCACTATGGTTTTATGGTTTAAGAAGTCATAATTGATTTTACTAAATATTAGTTCCACCTGGATTTTAATATTAGATATTGGATTTTTATTGGATTTATCTTCTATTAACGAGAATCTAAATTATAAATTTCTTTTAATTTCATTTATCGACTAAGAAGTCATAACTTAGATAACTAAATTTGAGTTCCACCTAAAATTGGATATTAGATTTTTTTTAAATGATTAAACTTACTTGAATAATTTTTTAACTTTTCGTAGGGTAAGTTAAAGTAATCGCAAAAAAATCAAAAATAATTTTTTTATATATGTTTAGGTTTCAAAGGTTTCTGAATATTTGGCATACCTTAGAAAAAATTGATGTATGTGTGTGTGTATGTATGAATGTATGTGTGCGTGTGCGGATACATATTTTCGTCGACGATTTTGGGGACACGGATCAACCATTTTGAATGATTTAAAAAAAACATTCGATTTGTATTAATAAGGAGACGTGCTGATTAGTATTTGGCGAAGACAGGTCGAGCCGTTTCGGAGATACGGGGCAAAAAATGCTATCTAATTTTTTGAGAGAACGGAGCGTTCGATTTGTATGATTCAACAAACATTTTATTTGTATTGACGAAATAAAGATCTGATGAAATTTTTGGGAAGACAGGTCTAGCGGTTCCGGAGATCCAATAAAAAAAGTGTCAAAAATACCATTTGGCGGACAAAAATTATTATTGGACATATACAGATCAAATTACCACATCTTTTATAAGTATTTTAATAATAAGAACAAATTTTGTATACTTTTCTATGGGTTCCGTACCAAGGTTCGGTAGAATCAGTTAACGTATTGCGATTGCTTTGAGAAACAGTTCAAAATCAAATTCTTTAAAAAGGTCAATTGTTTTCAAAAATTTTAAAAATCTCAAAAATCGTTTTTTTGCAGAGTTCTAAAAGAAAATTGAATCTTTTTTAAAAATTATAATTTTTGATCCGGGATGTTTCACAATTTGCTTTAAGGCACAATGCCATGCAGCGCTAGTTATTTCGAGCCTATTCTTTCTTAAGAGCTCTAGTCTTGCAACCACAAGGTTTATCCTCGAATATCAAATCAAGCAATCGTGATATCAGTTTTCACTTGAAGATCTTAATGTGATTTCAAGTTCTAGATTATAAGAAATTACATTACTGCAGCTTTTATAGAACTTTGATAATAGTTCGGATGGCTGTTCAAAAATGCTAAAAAAAAATTAAGGTTTGTACATTTGTTTCATTGAGATATTCTACGCATTATCCTCGATTCGAAATGAGAATTACCATAGCCCTCGAAATCAGAAATCGTTACTCATATTAGTCCAGTTTTCAGTCATTATAGTAAGTTCACCTCGGAATTCGGGATACCCAGTTGCAAGTCTCTAATATAACTAACAAATATTGACACCCTAAAGTTGGCTCAAAATCTACATATGGTATTGACACCCTACCATATGTAGGTTTTGAGACAACTTTTTAGGGTCATTATACAAGTATTTACAGACTTACAGCTGGGTGTCTCGGATTCCGAAATTCTTACCTAATTTAAACTTAAATGACTGGACTATATAGCATAGGTTCTACTAGAAGTTTTTTTGAAAAAATATAAAATGTCCTTTACCCAAAGGTAGTTTACTCCTGTCTCCTGCAATAGCATGTGCTGGCCCCATAGTTTGGGTACCGTAATTGCTTGACCTTTATGAACTTGCTGCGCGGACAGGCTCGCTTCAATATTTTTTTCTTATACCAATGGTACTGAACTTGAGAAAGGAAATCGCCTGCCGATGAAGTCGATAATTAACGAAGCACGAAGACCTGTTTTCGAGGGTTCCGTACCATCATCACATCCGCTGCTCGTAAGCGGATATAATGGTAATGGACCTATGCCCGGAAACATGGTTTGTTAGTTGAAATAAACACCAAGTTTGGTGTTGCAAGAATTCATTGCCATTTCACATCGCAGTACCGAACAAGCTGCTTAATTATTGGCATTTTATGGGAAAATTGCTTCGAGATACGAGCGTGGTTACGGAAATAATTCAACTCGTATGTCGGGCTACTACTATAGTTTATATTTTTAAATCGAAATGAATGCCACTTCTGCATGGTGAGCTTGTACATAGTTCATAGCAAGTGTTTTGGTTTTGTAACTACAAGATTCCAGGTTTTATATTCTTTTCGAAACGGCTTGATATCAAGTAGTAATCATGTTACCTTTAACATATAATAATAATCTATATATAAATTTCAATTGAGAATAGCTTTTCTTGGCATTGTTATTGGAATCTAATAATAATCTCATCACAAAAAGAAAGGACAATCATTGGGTTGCCTTCTGATAACTCCTGGTTAAGAAATTGCATCACAACAGCTCATGCAACACTAATAATAAGGATAGATATTATTATTGTTATTATAAGATTATTTATTTCAGTTCAAATTTGTATAGATTATTTAGGCATTATAACTTATAAATTACGTACAACTATCAAAAATTGATAATAATACATTATGTTAAATTATATTTGTACATTCTATACACATTACACATATATACATTCAAAATTTCAAAATAAACTATATTTGAGTCTTGGTAAAATAATGATAAGGATATATCTGATTGCTGTTTAAATAATAATAATAAAAAAAACTTCTGAAAAATAATTTTGGAAGGTAGACCCATATCCATTGCACTTCCAGATATGTACTATTGTACCAAACTCTTAGTTAGTTTAATTTATTATATATCAGGAAAATATTTTTCATGTTTTCATGGTTTCAACTGCACTTTAATATAGCAATAATATTATTTTATTTGTTAATACAGCATCCAAGTGTAATGGAAAAGCTAGAGTTACCACATGATAACTAGTTTTCAATTACAACTTCTTACGACATTCAAATGACACTTTTTCTATAAATTTAAACTTAACAACTTTCAATTCATTCGATTTGCATATTGAGTAATGCTAATTTTAAATGTAAAAAACTAAATAAGAAAAATATATTTGAACATTCCTAAGAAAGATTTTTCATTTCAAAAATATTCATTTTTGTCAATATTTACAATGTTATGATTTACGTACAAAAATTAGCAAATTTATGAAATTAGAACTGGTAAGAATAGTCTAAATTTGTAAAATCAAATTGATTTATTTATTACGCGAAAAATAAACAAGAAAAATAATAGAAATTGGCTTGATTTACTAAATATATAGAATATAAATAGAAATATAATTGATTTTTGAGATTTACAATAAGCTAAATAATTGAAATTGTCTTGATTTAGTAAATATGTAGAGATCATTACAATTGATTTTTGTGATATTTTAATATTTAATATCAACTAATAATAGACATATGTTTGAAATACCAATGGTAGTGGTATTTTCAAAAATCTGAACTGAAAAATTTTGCACATACAACTACTAACTATACGTTATAAACTAATGTGTTTGGTAACTATTTTCTCGAAGTTTATTATTTTTTAGTTTGGTACATTGCCTTTTTATATGCTTGATTTTTGCACATTTATTCTTTAGATTTGTAATTTTTGCAAAAATCACTGGAAGCAGAGTTCTATTGATCTTCTTTTGGTACAATATTTTAAAATTTCCACCCAACATTAGTTCATGTACAGAAATGGTTTTATCTAATATTTTATTAAATAAAACTAGTGGTGTATAGCATCGTGGATTTTCTGTTCAAAAAATAAATACCATATTCTAAAATACAATTAAATCTATACAATAACGATATTATAATTTAATTTAATTTAATTACGATGTATCAGTTTACATAGAAAAAATCTTTTCCATCTGAAGGTGTTGGAGAATTATCACGTATTTATCATATAAATTTCTCCTTAAAATGATGTGTTAGCATGTGTAACATATTGCCATTACTTTTCCGAAATCTATTTCTGGATTATATTTTTTTTGTTGAACATTAAGCTGTAAAAGAATTTAAAAGAGGAAAGAATCACGTGCATGAGCATAGGGTGGGGCGATATATTTGGATGAGTTATGTAGTTCAACTAGAGACAAAGATTCTCATAGAATTCTAACAAGGATATCTTAGAAGAAAATATTGAATCTATCAAAAAATTATATCCGGACACACGCATAAATCCATTTTTTCTAAGGTGTGCCAAAATTTTCAGATAGAGATATGCAAAAAAAAAATATTTGCAATTTTCTGCGATCACTATAACTTCCCCTCAAATTCAATTAGAAAAATTTATTTTGATTATTAACGCCTTATTTCTCGTCTTAATCACAGACTACTGAAATTATTATGATGAACTTGTTTTTTCTCTTATTTAATACCATTACGGCATTTTTAAAACATAACAATAGAATTTGATATTATTACACACAATCACAAACATTACATGTATTCTAAGTATTTAATAAACAAAACAATGAAAAATACCGTGTCAAAATAATTTGTGTTTCACATAGCTTAAATAACAGTAATTTTATAAAGCGTACATCATTAGTGGTTACATAAGGTAAAATTAATTTCCTTCGCAAATTAAGTGTTTTAAAAAAATAATTTTTTACTTATTGTTAGTGCGTTAGCCAAACGTACATTTCTTTGTAAATATTTATACTATTTTCATTAGGACATGTGCTATCTATTCAATATATCATATACTATCTTTTTATATATACTATACTATCCAATGTCCTTTGTATTGACTTCTTCAATATTTTATTTTTCTAACCTTGCTTCTTCTTCTAACTTCTAATTTTATTCTATCCCATATTAACAATTCTATAGACTATGTCAGTGCCAGAACTCGAACCGAGTACCCCTGACGTATGTGTGGGGGATGCTACTAAGTGGGCTAAAAATTATTATTTCCTTTACTATTAACACGTATATTTGTATATAGAAAATCACTTATAGAAAACACGGAAGAGTTTGATTCTCTTCACGAACATGTTTGATGTTGCCTTGCATTTTGTTTACACACGCATATAAATTGTGCACGCATTTGGAAATTCCTTATACATTTAAATGTGTATATTTACATTAAAATGTACATTCTCGACATTTGTTTTATAAATCTGCGTCCACATTTATCACTAAACGGGTAAACACTTTCTTATCGTGTGGCGTGCCGAACAAAAGCAAAAACTAAAGCTAAATTTCATACCGACGCAAATATTCGCAAACGCTTCCTGAAACTAATTTCTAGTTGCTTATTTGCATCTCTTTGCACAAATATTCCGGGTTCTATAATTAGAAATTGGAATAATGTACTTTGAAGTACTGCCGACGTAATTTATAATTTATATGAAAGGCCAACTTGGCTGACATCAGTAGTACTCCAGACTCATTTAGAAGGTATGACACTGAAGAGATATTTATTAATGAATCTCTTATGATATGTAACATAAATAAATTAAAAAAAAAAAAATCTCACTTGTCGGTTCAATAATTACTGATCTTCTTTCTGGTTGGACCCATTAAGGATAGTATTATATGATGTGGTATAGCTTCATTCCATCAAATATGGAATAAAGTAACATCATTTCATCAAATGAAATAAAATTTCGTAACACTACCATAAGGAATTTGTGGCACAAATTTGTAAACCATGAGGATAGTGCTAAATATTATAAGTTTATTACCATAAGTTCACAATTTCCATTATTGTGCCCACGTAAGACATTTGCTAAGGGCAATAACTCTTATCTGAAGATTAACAATTCTATTGTTGCTTTTAATTGAGCTTACCTTCAATAACAATAATCGAATGAAAATTTATCCATTTCGCAATTGTTCTTATTGTTTCGTTTTCATTTAGCGCCGCAGAATCGTTTACAGAGATAAATAGGCCGGTGCATTTAAATTGCGCAATTCATATGAACCCACATAGAATAATGATTTTGCAAAGGTGTATTATTGCAATAATATTGCAAATTATATGACATACATCATACCCACACTTGAGATATAAAAGTACCAATTCATGCTAAGAACAGCTGTCGCGGTAATAGAAGTATTGACTGATGCAAAAGTATAATAATAATAAGAATCTGCATATCGATTCAGAAACCGCTTTACCTTAGGAAAGTTAATTTGAACTTTTGATATCTAGTTGACCGCAAAGCTATTTTATTGCAACCAAGTAGGATCCTCCATGCCACTGCCCGAAGGATAAAGAATAATAATTGGTGCATGCAATTTTGAGAATGTCAATCATAAGTGAAAATCTTGATATAAAAAACTCCTTAACAAAAAAGTTGACACGTGGTTTAGATGAGGTTTTCCCAAATTTTGCTGGTTTTTGAGTGAACTTATAGTGAATTCATTAAAGTCAAATCATTTAATTAAAACTTAATATTTTTAGGCCAAAAATATATCTTTACAAATTAATTTTATATATAAATAAATTGTTACTTTGTACAGTCAACAGTAAATTCAGTATTTATGCATTAGTATAAGAGACAAAACGAGGTTTTGCAACATGTCTTGCAATATGAAATATTTCAATAACTTTAGAAAACAGTTTTTCAGACACTTTTTCATAAATCGGTCTCCTGCAAAACGTGATCAATTACCAAAACTTTACCAAATATTAGGTTTTTATTTAGCTGGGATAAATTCGCTATTAACCAAGTTAAATTTAAAACATGGTTAATAAAGTTGATGAGTTTAATTTCTCATCGATCTTATATAGATCATGCTTCAATTATCGAGTTAGCTAGTCATTCATCATAATCATTCATCATCCTTGAATTTTTAAGCCAAGTTAAATCTTCTTTCTTAATAATATTAAACGCAAGCAATCATAATTGAAAACATAAACTTCTTCTCCGGGAAGTTAATTAATTAATTCATTCATTTAATTTTAATTATAAAAATTCCCTATTATATTATATATTATATTATATATTGAAAATATTTTTCGTAGGTAGCAAAAGAAATTTATCATACATAACAGTATTGTAAGAACCTTAGGCATGATGTATAAATTTGATGTAGTAATAAAATGAGTATTAATATCCTAAGTTTATGGAGAACTTCAACGCTTTAAGAATATAATTTCATATGCTTATAATTAAAATCAGCTATATAAATATTATAGCATTAGATATTTATTATCTTCTTTCATCATTCGAGATAAAATTAATAAATACTTACTCTAATGTAGATAGTAATTATGTTAATTCTAAAGATATCAGCTAAACTTTACACAAGATCGAGTAGTAAAAACACTATTCTAAAGAGCAAAAAATGCGAACGCACCATATGCGTGCGCAGTAGTGAACAATAAGAATAATCTTGTTCTTTACAGAAAGACTGATGATAAAACATAATTATTTCCGAAACGTTGCAAATAAATAACATATTTAGAAAACTTTGTGATTTTTTTACTGATTGTAAACAATTTGTAAAAAATAATATCAAGCAAAATTTTGGATTTATATGATCATTAGTATTGGGAATCTTATACATACTATGAATATAATTCAAAAATTTATTTATGCAAATACTATATTGCAAAATATTTTATGAATCGCGACAGGTTTTTATATAAATAGTGAAAATAAACTTCGAATGCTGAATTTGTAATAATTAATACAAATTAATACCACACACACACGATGGAATTCTTCGGCTTGTACAAGGCCACATTATGTTAAAAAAGTTAATTCTAGTGAATTGAATGTGGGTGGTTACAGTTGCTGTGACATATATTTGTAATAGAAGTAATAAAATAATCGTTTGTCATGGCAATGGGAACTTTTCATGAATTTTATTGGATAATATAAATTATTTCTATTTCCTAAATAATAAATGAAAAACTGATCAGGGAAGATGCAAAAGATATTTAAAGGATTTTGGGCTTCGAAGGAAAAAGTGTAAAGGTATATGAAACCCATCAAGTTTATAATATTGTCAATAATATTGTCATTGCAACCGACGCAGTAAACAGAAGTGTGCAGATGCGTCATTTTTGTCAGGCAATATAAAACTGATATAAAATTTCGGTTAGTTAATTTTAAGTTTTAAATAGTTTATTTTGTTACAAATTCATAAAAATATTTGACACTGTGTAACAATTTTAGTGATTGCTAAATTGTTTAAATATTGTTCTGATTAATGTAAAAAAATCACACCTTGGGTTAGGTATTTTATTTGTATTAATTTAGTTTACATTGATTTATGAAAAAAATTATTTAGAAACAGGTAAATTTTCTCAAAAATGAGTGAATAAATTTACTAAGGTATTGTTGTTACAACTTGTCTTGGTAGATTTTACAATTAGTCCCAAACACGGGGTAAGTTGCAACACAACACTTTTTCTAGAAAATGACTAATTGTGAAATAATGAACAATAGATATCGAATTATTTTAACATGATTTGGTAAAGGAATAATTAAAACAGTGAATCTCAAGATATATCTCTTAAAAAATTGTTAAAAAAAGCTCCTAGCTCCTCTATATTTTTTATTTCTAGTAATTTTGGCATTGCACGTTTTATCAATCTACAAATCAAAATATGCCAAACAAATAATTAATTTCTCATAACACCGATGGACGTAATACAAATACCTTTCTAATCAATAATTAGAAAAGATTAAGTTATCAATATAAACAAAATTTAATTAAAAATTTAAATCAATATATGTAGTTATTTCTCATAATAAATTTTTACGTTCTATTTATATCTAAAGACAATAATAACGTGTCACTCATATTTCTTTGAACGTAATATTGGTGTTTTGTTTGAACAACTTATTACAAAAGGTGTACTAACATATGTAAATTTATGATGAATAATCGGTAAACGATGATTCATATGGATATGTGATTAATACTGAGGTAAAAAAACGTGTTTATATATTTATATTGTCAACTTATCTATTTACACGTCGCATTAATGTGAATAACATTGCAACGTGGACAATCAATAGCTACGTATTAATTTATTTAATAATAAATTCAAATCGGTTGATCTGTGCGCCCGAAAACGTGTACCAAAAATTGTATCCATATATATGTACATACACACACACTCATCCATTTTTTTAAGGTATGCCAAAATGTTCAAAAAACTTCAAAACTTGAAGAAATGCAAAAATTTTCAATTTCGATTTTTTGACGATTACAATAACTACCCTACGGGAAGTAATAAGAATAATAAATAATGGTGATGGAATTTTTGTAATTAGTGTAGCAGTCTTTGAGAAAAAGTCAACAAGAAGTCAAGTTCTTCTCTTTCGGTAATCTCAGTATATACTATGATTAGTACTTTTTTATTCCTATAATCTCGATATGATTTTATATCCCGCATTTAAAAATGCAATGATAATAAAAAGGTAACAATATACGATGTAACAGATATAAATACCTGAAATTGATAACTGTAATGTATGTAAAGACGGTTATGGCTAATTATAGGTTATTAAACGTATTGATAGCAGTATCGAGCTGAAAATTTTAATTTATTTCGTACGGTACTTAAAATCGTTTGATGAAAGGTAGATAAACGATAAATTTTATATATATATATATATATATATATATATATACATATATATATATATATATATATATATATATATATATATATATATATATATGAAAATGACCTTTGAATAGGCATTCATCCAAATAATAGAGAGAAAACTAAATTATGTTCCTACAATTTCCATACGTCTCAATTTTACTCTTCTTCGTCAAGTTTAAAAAAAAACACAAATGCATAAAGAATATCTTAAATCAACGAAATACTTTAATAGCAAATTAATTCATAAAGAATAATTAATTAATATATAAATGTAATTGATAATAAAAATGTAATTAATAATAAAAATGTAATTAAGAATAAAAATGTAATTAATATTACACAACTTTCATTCTGATCGACGAATGCAAAGCAATTTTTTGTCGAATTGTATGGAAGTCTATTATCTTTTTTCCCAAATTTTCTACATAAATCTCTTACATATACGAGGTCTGTTCAAAAAGTACCCGGAATTTTCGTTTTTTCAAAAAAATATTTATTTATTCGTCTACATTAATGTGGTCCCCTTCAAAGTAGTCCCCCCCAGATATAATACACTTATGCCAGCGTTTTTTTCAATTTTCGAAGCACCCTTGATATTCACTTTTTGATATGTCCTTGAGCACTCTCAGCGATTTTCTTCAATCGAGGAAAACCGCCGTCCTTTCATGGGTCTCTTCAACTTTGGGAATAGGAAAAAGTCACACGGAGCCATATCTGGTGAATTTTTGCACTTTGCAACACTTTATTTCATTTTTTACGCAAAATTTAATACAAATTCTTTGACTTTTCAATTCTTCCATTGTAAAAATCGCCGAGCTCAGAAAAACACGTCGAACCTTAGCGACTACCACAGACAAAGTAAACAGTGAGTATAGCTGAAAATTTCATCATACTTTAGGGGCATGTATACCAACACAATAAAAAAAAAATTTGACAATCAGACACTCCAGACCCGCGAAATTTAATTATTAGTAATTCCGGGTACTTTTTGAACAGACCTCGTATGTACATATATTTTATAGATTTTGCCTATAATTTTGTGTTATTAATAGTTAATATAATATACATTAATAATAATAAATAAGAGGGCCTAAGCCACGATGCAAAAACTTCATATAAGATCTGTATTTTCAAGCGTTGGGCTCCAAAGGCATTAAATCAATTTGTATCTATATGCCTGAAAATTCTATTACATATGTATTAATATTTCATGCGAGCCGATATATAATTATATGTCATCATAATCATTATAAAATATATTTGTAATTATTATTATTTAGCCATTTCCTCAGGCTATCAAATTTATTATAATGAATATGAAAGCCTTAAGGCTAAATGCGAGAACTTCCTATTAGATTCTTATTAGATCTGTCTCCCAGCCCTAAAGAAAATAATTTATAAATGGAATCTATATAGCTGAAATAGTCTTTTTGCTTTGAGTTATTTAATTAATTATAGGTGATAAACAAATACCAATTTTGAAAAAATAAGAAATTTACTTTTCTCGAGTCAGCAAACCAATTTGTAAAGTTTAAAACTAATGTATGGGCACAACATTTTTAGAAAGTTAATGTGAAAATGGTTGGAAAACATTGTGTATTAGATAAATTAAAATTAAAATTTCGCAAACCCGAAAAATAAAACTCGGATGTAAATTACATCCGTTTATTATTATTCATTACTATTTGTCATCAACAAAGAGTTCGTTTTTTATTGAGGTCACTAACAATAAATTTTACTATGTTTTTTCGCATTTATTGTCTGTTGTTGGCAAATATTTAAATTATGGAATTGTAAAAATTACATGACTAGAACAGCAATAAAAATAAATTGAGAACAATTGATAATAGCAATTTTCAAAATTTCATTTAGGTCAGCGACAAAAATGTAATCGAATATGAATTACATCTGATTTTTATTATCCTTTGCATTTTCCATATAAAAAAATCATAAATTGAGGTCACTGATAATAATTTGTTAATTAATTTTTGTTAGCAAATATTCAATTTATGGCTTTTTAGAAAAATAGTATGAGTAAAACAGTAATAAAAATAATTTGAGAACAAATGATAATTGGTAATTATCAAAATTAACATTTTTTTGTTCAATAGATATTTACTGTACCATACGATAGTAAACCAAAACCAAAATTTCAAAGAATTTTTGGCTACATCACAGAATTCACACCTCAAATTAAAAAAAATATGCATATACTGCAATAAAAATTAATAAAGTAGTTTATGTGCCCATCCTTTAAAAAATAAATTAAAAAAAACTTGAGGACATGTTAGGGTCTATTAAACAACTAGTAGTGTATGGCATCGTGCCTTAAGGCAAATTGCTGGAACTTGCTTTTTTGGGCAATAAATATTTATTGTATCGTATGAAAACCAAAACCAAACTTGGGGTCATGTTGGGGTCTATTTAAAAAAAAAACTTGAGGTCATGTTAAGCCATAGGGTTCACAACTAATTAATATTATTATATAACAAAAAAGCTTAATACCTAATAGATATTGCATTAAAGACTACCGCAATATTTCTTTAGGTGGTACGACTTAAGCAACTCTATCCTATTTAAAAAAAAATTTTGAAAAAAAAATATTTGGAATCAACAAGATTTTGTGAACATCTTATATAATATAAGATATCTCCTACAACTATATGCTTGGATCGTCCATGTTGGCCCTTTAATTTTGATCAATTACGATTTTTACATTTCTAAAATTATATGTATCTAAATAGAACATTTGTTATTAATTACTAAAAAAATAAAATCATTAAAATACTAATATATGTCATTTATTTCCAGATTCGAACATTTTTCCAACATTGGCCCTAAAATTCCTCCAAAATGCAGCGCTCTATCCAGAGCCCTGGGCCTCTGACCCCATCCCACATACCTTTGCCGAAATATTCCCTAAATAGAAGCCTTACCTCTAATCTCAACGGAAGCCAACATGAATACATGAATGGTGACAACAATAATACAGAAGCTTCCAGGTGGAAATATAAATATGAAGAAGCAGAAAAGGCTAGGAAGCTGTTGATCACAAAAGCAGAAAGATGTAAGTGAAATACTATATTATATTCTTAAAGAAATTATCATTTATTACCTTACAATTGTTTCGAAAATGCTTTTCCTGTGCGAAAGTAAAAGTGATATTAAAAAGAAAAGTAAAAGTTTCAAACACAATCACTTGTAGTAAAGAATGTCTATATATTTTATGCGAAAAACTAACGCAATTTACGAGCCGATATGCAAATCAGTTTATTTTTAGTTTAATTGTTCCCGAAGAAAGTTGAACGACCAGTTCGCACAAAATTGTGATTGTAAATATCAAAGATGATAGATTTATTATGGAAATAAAAATATTATAAAATATATTTGTTTCAATTTTATTCCTTGTTTTATCATCTCTCTATAGTAGGCAACTATATTTCTATTATTTTCTAACTTCCCGTAGGGTATCTTATAGTAATCACAAAAAAGAAAAAAAATATATATTTGTACGTTTCAAAGGTTTCTGAACATTTTGGGGTACCTTAGGAAAAATGGTTGTATGTGTGTTACAAATCTTTGTCGACGATTTCGGGAACACCGATCAACCGATTTGAATAATGCAAAAAACATTCGATTTGTATTGACAAGATAAAACCCTGATTAATTTCTCAAAAATCTAAGTTTTTCAAAGCTTGGTTTGAATAAATACTTATCCAAAGTCTAGATTAGCCTTAATTTGCAAAATAACCATTTCTATGGTCTTTTAAGAGAGATATGATAACTTTACTAGATAATTTAGTTAAAAATGTATCATGAAAACTTATTGTATCAAAAAAAAAAAAAAAAATTCTTGGAAAAACACTATTTTTCAAGTCACACATACATATATGACTGATATGTCTCTATATTAAAACTTCTTTGTGACCTCCTACCAAATCGCGTATGTCAGACATGGTTCATGTAGGACTTTTTAGCGTCAGACACATATTACTGACAGGATGATTAACGTAAATATTAATCTCCTCTATTATTTTCCTCTCATCGTTTTATAATTTTCCGTTTCATGTCGGCAATGTATTACATTTTGTTTATTAATCAATAAATATTGGAGACAATATCGAGACCTTTACTTCATTAAAAACCTTAGAGCAATAAACTTATGATACACAACTTTCTAAATTGACATTCATAAAAAATCCATTCACACGTTATAGACAAATATGCATATTTAAATAAGCATAAAAAACTGAATTAAAAAATTTAGTGTATAGGAAAAGTTACAAACAAACAGAAAAAAATTCATGTAGAATGCAAAACAGTATGTTTGAGCCTTTTGTGGATTTCGAACTCTGACATTATAAAAATTTAGATTTTTTTCAAGAGAAATTTGGATTTTTGCCAGTGAAGCCAAGTGTGTTATACATGATAAGAGCATATTCTGGCAACATACCATAAAAGCTCTACTATTTTATAATTTCTGCGAACTTCCTCAAAAATCAGTTATAAATTATCACTGAAACTTTGTACATTGTAATAAATTAAATTGTTTTTTTCTCTAGAATTTTTTTTTGCTTTTTTAATCGAAATATAAATCAATTGAAAAAATGTAGTAGGGGGAAGATGGCTACATATGTGGTCAATGCAGGTTATTTTGAAATGTCCGGTACTAGGTGCCACTGTTTAAAATCATATTTTTTGATACCAAAGTTTGATTAATAGTATTAATTATTTTTTAGCAAAGATTGCGGTTTTGTTAATTTAGTTTGATTTCTAACTCTGTTATCTAACATAAATTATAATTTAATAAACATTTCGTAAAATATTGTTTGATTTATTTATAAATAACCTTAGGTGTCCGCCACTTGGGGACTTCCCCCAACTTAATTTTTCATTAATAATTGATTTTCGGCCTCACGCCTAATTCTCAATTTTTTTGTATTTATGTTTAGCTTATGGAAAGAAATTTGTATAGTAGGAAAACATCAGTACGCTTAAGTACTTTGATAATAAAAAACGATTTTATGAAACTTGGATTTTTTCCAATAAAATCTTGTATTTTATACACAATAAAAGCATATTCTGGCGATATACCACATAATTCTACTATTTTATAATTTTTGCATCCTCAATGTTCAGTTGCAAATTATCACAATAGCCTTGTGCTGAATGTTTTCATGCAATAAATTCAAATCCAAGTGCATAAATGCACTTGCCAAGGATGCATTTTAATTCTTATGGTCATCTGTACATTTTTACTCATTTTATTGCACATTGTATTATTTGAGTTTTGGACCAGAAATAAAAGACATAGATGTATACATTTCATTATTTGAACAGAATTTATAATGTTATATTATTTTAACAAAATTTGTGATGATAATGAGTATTAAAATAAATGCACGATTGAAAATTTAAACTTTAATTTATAAAAAAATGAATACAGGACATGGATTTAGTCAAAAAATATATACACCTGATTAATTTATGTACTCTAATTTATGTTTTTAAAAAAAAAATAGATTTTTACTACAACTTTTTAGTTAGAGGTGGTATTAAATTCTTCAAATTCCTAAAAGCCACGATAACAATTTTTTTCAAAAACAATATTATTATTTTTAAAGAATGAATAGAAGTCATGTAATACTCGTAGGCGGCTATAAAATACAAAATTTCCGAAATAAGAAAAAAAAACTAAGTTTCATCCTTTCGTTATAAAGATTCCAAAGTGATTTTGTATAAATATAAGAAATATATTTTCATGATTTTGACATTGATCGTCTCGACGAAGCAAAAAATAAAAACAAGTTGCAACCAATAATTTCCTTATAAGTCTTCATCAGAGGCAGACAACATTCTTTAATTATTCATAAAATAAAAACTGAAGTGACGCAAAAATGTTGTTTTTGTGAAAACAATTTTGCTTTGTAATGATTTTCAATAATTGCATACGAATAAATTAACAATTTATAAGAGAGTTTAATGAAATTATAAAATCTGTAGAATTTGTCTAAATTAAATTTTATTTTGTAACAAAACGCAGTTGTCAAAATTTTACGTGATTAATTGGACAGATATAATTGACAGTTTTTTTTATAAAAATACTTAGTGAACTAATTTTGTCAAAAGTATATCTTGTTCATTTTTTGAAGGCGAACACTCTATTCTACTAATGTATGTATATAAAAATATTTTTTATTCAAAGTTTATAAGAATTGAAATATTTGGATATCAAATTAAATTTGAAAAATATTTTCGAATTTAATATAAACAATTCTCAATGTATTTTACCGAAATTAATGTTAACTTATCGACACCATTGATAACCAATTTCTAATTAAAATTGATTAATTTTGTTGTTAGAAAACCGAAAGTTAAATCTACGTTATACTGATATTACTTATTATTCAATATTAGAAAGAATTAACTATGACCAAAAATTAAAGTAAAAATATTAAAAAAATATTATTACCAATAATGGAAAATTCGATTTTTGGGCTAAGTCAATCACTTTTGTCTAGATTTTTGATTATGATTCATTATTTTAATATCGTTAAATATTTGTTTCGGTTGATTTATAGTTTATAAATATAATTTTGTGTACAGGAAAAGGTTGACTACATTAGATAAAAAAAATTAACACACAAAAAAGCTTATGGTGTTTTTTGTAGGCGTATTTGCAGACGAGATTTTGATGCGTCATATATATCACAGAAGCAAATAGTACAAAAATTGAATTTATAATATTCAAAGGCAAAATGAGGCTGTAAAGTATTATTTGTGATTTAGAATTGGTAATTGACACATTTTAAGAATAGTATATATAATTACGATTTGTTGAAACAAACAAGTTTAGAATCTACTTCGCCTAATTATGTAAGGAAATATATCCTTTAAGTTTACAAATTCCAGCTTTTTAATTAATGAAGATTTACAGACTTTTTCCATATATTTTTTTTAAATAAAAAGGTATATTGAGAAATAATACAAATAAGCGACATAAAAAACAAACATTATGTTCTTGTGATAAATTTATATTTACTAATGATAAATTTATTATGCAAAATGTCTAAAGCCAACAATCAACATTCAGTCAATTCAGTCAGTCAATGTCAAATTTCTATTTTTAATAGAACAAATTCGAAAAGATTGGACAAATTAAAATGTAAAATGATGTTTTAGCCAGTTTTAGCATTGATCATTAGAATAATATACAACTTCAGTATTTATAAGCTGATATATATTTTTTTCAATTTTTTTTTGTAATTTTTTAGCAATTACTTTAGAACGGCTAGATGATGACACGTACTTTGAGCCGAAACGTACAAACTAAATATGTTTTATTACTTATTGTCATTTCATTTGCAAATAAAAAAAATCTCAAGAGACAATCCAGTAAACATATGAGTCACATCTTTATCTCGTTGCAAATTGCATCTTTTTCCATATATGTAAATAAAACGCACATTTTTAAGACTTAACATTTATACCAAAAATAAACAAATAAACTACTTTGTTCGTTTGACATTGGATTAAAATCACCAAGTCCCTTCTCCATGTTAATAACAAAATTGACTTGTATTTCGAAGGCCACCACATGACATATTATCTGTCTTATATATCCTGCTACATTAAACGCAATCCTGCTACATTAAACGCAAAAATGTTGATTTAATGATTCATAAATATTTTGATTTATATGTCTTTGTTCATAAACTAGAAGCAATTTTTTTTGAAGAGACGACCGTGTCTTAATAAGAAAAATGCCTTTTGTTGTTCCAGCACGTAAGCAATAGTTCAACGAGCGTAACTGAACTTCCTGACGAAATAAAAAGCATCTGCCTTTTTCCAGATGTAGAAAAATAGCTTTTGAATTGTCTCGTAATAAAAAATTAAACTCGTTCACTAAGGGTTACACACGTTTCTTTAGAGAGATAGATAGAGAGTCCTCTATTGTCACACTAGGACTAGGCAGTACTCGTAAACTTTCATGAATTTTCTTGTGGATTTTTATCTATTTACATACATTTAGATATACCATTTTAAATATGGTTAAAATAAGTATAATAATTATATTTTTTTTATTCCAGTTGCCAGATCACTAGCAGACCTGGAGAGGAAACATCAGCAATTATCAGACGAATTCACATTAACTAAACACGAGCTGAGGGATAAGGATGCCCAATTGAACTCTTTAAGGACTGTTTCTGAAAAAGTTTACAAGGAATACGAAACACTCAAGAATCAATATGATGTTGAGACCGGAGCAATGCATAAGTAAGGATAATGTAGAATATCTATATTTATATCTATCTCTATTTGTCTATAATATATCTAAAAATTTCTGAGTACGAATAATCAACGATTCCACACAATTTCTCAAACTTTGAAAATAGGAAAATATTATTGGTAGTATTATATATAAGTCATAAGGGGGCGTCTATTAATCATGTGAGGTTTTTAGGGGTAGGGGGAATTAGACAAAAATCACGTGCGAGAGGAAGGGGTCTAGTATATCACGTGTATTTATTTTCTATCTGAATTAAAAAAAAAATCCAAAATTTTACGATTTTTTTGTAAATTCGAAAAATTTGTTCGAAAAATTTTACGCAACTAAGAATACACGTAATGATTGGTGGGTGAGGGGGGTAATTTTGAATATCACTGGTCCAAAAATCTCTAAAAAATCGATCACGTGATTAATGACGCTTCCTAAGTATTCGGCCTAATAAAAATCTATTCTATACATTCACAAATATTTTGGACAAATAAATAAATCCTAATGTCAACTAGAGATTGACCAACAAATGTTCCTAAATTTTTTTCAAATTTTGACAAAATGCTAGCAAAATCATTTTAAGACAAATGAGACGACTTTTTTAAAATAATTTTATGCCATTAGCATTCTTATACTAAAAAATTCATGCTTTGTATATTTTTTTATCCAGATTTTTGTCTGAATGTTGATTATTTTTAACCGCCAAATGGCATTTTTTTCTAACCTTAGGGAAAATTAATGAAACTTAAAGGCAAATCTTCCTGAATTTTTTTCAAATTTTGACAAAATGCTAGCAAAAATATTTTTAAGACAAATCGGAAGACATTTTTGGAATAATTCTGTGGCATTAGCATTCATACTAAAAAATTCATGCTTGGCATATTTTTGATTCAATTTTGTCTGAATGTTGATCATTTTTGACCGCCAAATGGTATTTTTTTCTAATCTTTTTTTTAAATCTCAGAAACCGTGGACCTGTTTTTCAAAAATTTCATCAATTTTTTATTCCATCAATTCAAGTAAAATGTTTTTTGAATTATTCAAATCGGACGCTCCTCTTTCTCAAAAAGTAAAATACCATTTTTTGCACTATTTGCTCCGTTTTTTCGAAACGTCTGGACCTGTCTTGACCAAAAACTAAGTTACTAATTTACAACTACTAATCAGCACGTATCCCCATCAATAAAAGTCGAATGTTTTTTGAATAATTCAAATCCAATGATCCGTGCTCTCGAAATCGTCGACAAAAAATTGTATCCGCACATACATACATATATACATCATTTTTCTCTAAGATTTGCGAAAATTTTCAGAAACCTTTGATACGTAAAGATATACGAAAATTTTCATTTCGGATTTTTTGCAATTACTATAATTTACTCTACGGGTAGTTAATAAATAATTCATATTTGGCAAAGATCAAAATATATAGAAATATCTTATGAAATAAAATAAAAAATATTCAAATAAACATACTTTATTTGAAAACTTACAAATACATTTAAATTATTAAAGTTATTCCTCATCTCGTTCCATTACCTTAATTTTAACCACAGTGTTAACCATCTCCAATTGGTCATGCCTTTTTATATATAGAATTCATTAATAAATTTCAATTATTCTTTCAAAATTCCATCATCACCAACGGTTGTAGCAATATCACGAAGTGCTGGAACATTTTTCACGACATTTAGGAACTCCTTAATATTGCAACAAGTGGTTTGTCCAATTTCTGCATTTTTGTAGTTATCATTAAGTTTTAGATTCTCAGCCCAAGCTAGATCTTCGCAAACATTTCTACACATATTGGTTGTGGAACCTTCTAAATCGTTTCTGATGATAAAGGCAACAGCTTTTTGGGATTCCCTTTCGTAGACAACTGCCCAGTAATATTCAGGAATTGGGAAGGATCTCTGAGTTCTTCTTGTTTTTAGATATAAATCTGTTAGTTTTCCTTTACTGTTTGTTAGTTGTGCAGGTGTTTGGGAAACTCCAGAGTATACTTCCAAAGTTCGTTGATGTTTTCTCAATTTCCTAATATCCTGTACCAAGTTTTCGAAGTTACCATATAGAACATTGTCCCAAAGGGTTATAAGATTATGTGCTCGTCTACTGACATCCTTGAATTGTGCGTGCAAATGCTCCTTGGGGATAAGGGATACAGTATACAAAACATTTTCACGTCTTACATGACCTTCTCCTAAAAGTTTAGTGACTACTTTATTGATCTCGTCTGATCGATATACTGATAAAATATCGACTGCTGACATATATGGCGCAGGATCCAAATCCTCATTTTCGAGGAATTGTGGTGGTAAAGCCACTTTATAATGAGAATAAACAGGTATATTGCGATCTATATCATAACAAGTTTCCGCCACTGTGGACAAATCTTGAGAGCCTGGTTTGTGAAATTGATATTTAGCCAAACTGCCGCTACATTTCGTGGACAAAACAGGCTTTAGTTCCAAAACACGAAGTTGGCAAGATATTTCCGAAGGCTGAACAGAATCATTAAAATTAATACTTTCAAATTTTTTTAAAAAAATCAATTATCTATTACCTCTACACTTTGTCCATTTTCATCCACCAGCTGACCATTTCTACAATGGGCAATCACACTGTGAATGGTTTCGTCTGTGATTTCATGTTGTTTGCATGTGAAAATCACGCTATTTCCTGAAGGAACTTTGTAAGCACCTTCGTGATTTTCCAAAAGTAATTCCGTTTCGTCGGCATTGTAAAGTAAAGGTCGGAAAGCGGCTCCTTTTTGTGGGAAAACTATGCTACATTTTTCTGAAAGAGAAGAAACAATTTGAAATAAGATAAAGGTCGGAAGGCAGTGGAAAAACGAAGTTGAAAATCAAAATTTGGGTTTGCGAAAATTTTTGCTTGCTAATTTAATATAGAACATAAAGAAACAGATCAGAAACAGCAGTTGTGAAAAATTGTGCGAATTTTCCTAAACAGCGTTATTAACACTCCAAGGACAGATTTTGTACTAATATTAAAAATACCAAAGTAAATAATGATTAAAGAAAGTTATCCAAGAACTTTGTTGTTTTTCAGCAAATATGATAAAATTAATAAAGACAGTTATCCAAGAGCCTTAGAGTTATCTATCAAATGGTCAAAAATAATAAAATTAATAAAGAAAATTATCCAAGGGCATTTGCGTCATCCGAAAAATAGCAAAGAAAAAAAGTTTATTTATCGAATTCAGGGGCTAATTTTCGGATAAAATATAAATGTTATGGTAATGCTATGTTGCGGGTCTATTTTCGTATGAATTGGTAGTAACACACCATCAAAAATCTATGTATTTGCTGTTCGATCAGATGTTTTACACATAAAACATAACCTGCAAAACGCACAACGTTAAATAACTATTTTATCATAATGTTTTTTTTAAGTAAAATTTTTTTAAGCGCAACTAGGGTGTAAATCTGTGAGCATGCAACGAAAATAATGCTCTCGGTGAATTTCTATACGGTTCGATTGTGATTATTCGTCGTATATGTGAATAGAGATCTGTCGTTGTATGCGTGCCGGCATCAACGTTGTATGCGTTCCGATATCAACAAATAAATTGGCATAGATAAATAAACATTTAAAGTTACATCGTACTATGAATCTTGATTTAATGAAAAATGCCTGAATCAGAAAAACATTTTACCCTGTTCCTCGTAAATAGTTATAATGAAAATAATAAAACATATGAAACATTTGTGCCGTGTACTAAACGTAAGTTTATTGAAATAATTTCTATATTATTCGTAGTTTCTATAAATCTTTGAAGTTATTAAAATGGAAAATATTTTTTAGACAAGACAGATATTGCAGCTGTTCAAAGAATGAGATTATATCGCCAGCAAAAAAATAAAAAAATACAAGCAGTCAATGAATGTATGTTAATTTTAATTACATAAAGTTCTTCAAACACAATTATTACATGATGAGTGAAATTGTGAAAACAATATTTGTTTAGGCGTTGTTTAACATAATTCACTGTGTGAACGAATATTATAGAATTTATTAATCAGAAATTACTTTATTTCTCTATTGAAGGTTCAAGTCGTAAATGCTAATTACAATGACAAACCGATCATGTCGAATTTGAAGTATGACTTTAATTGCATTATTGTTCTCAAATATTATAAATATGTTTAATGCTATGCTCCTGAATGTATATTTCTCGAAAATAGATTTTGTTATAAATATAAAAATACTGTAGAATATTAAGATTTGTTAAATTGTTCTTGAGTTTGACGGTAAATCTTTATTGAACTTTACTGAAATGATTTTTATTCATTAACCACGGTTAAATTTAATTGATTGCCGACTTATTGCGAAGCATTATAGTAGTACATTAAATATTCCCATTAAAAACATATCATTTATTATTATTACATACCCTCTGCAAAAGTTGTTCCAACCAAAAGAGCAGAGCAAACTAATATACACACTGAATTCATTTTGTAGACTGTTATGATTTCTGGTCGAGAGCAATAATTTATAATACTGTCTTTGAGATAAGAAGATGAAATTATTGGAAATTATAATTCATAATAACAAAATAGGCGTAGTTATATCCCAGAAGTGATATTCTTCGAGGAAATGGAGGAATTTTGGGTAAATTCGGTCTTAAGTTAGACTTTTGTCTATGGTTTCCATCCCAGATAAATTTACTATCTGTGGAAAATAAATATAAAACGTAACAGTGGTTAAAATTACTCATATTTGAGTAAAAAAATTTTTTTTGAAATTTTGTACTCCAAATAAACATCTATTTTATATCTCAAAAGTAGTTATCATTCTCAATTTTTTCTATATCTATCAAAATTTACCCAAAAATGTTTCAATGTTTCCATATTTTCATATGACAAATTAGATTTATAAATATGAGACATTTAATTTAGGAGGATGTGGAATAAAATAGTGGTGTATAAAGCAAATTTCTGGAAATTACCAAGGTGGAATTGCTAGATGAATATTATGGCAATATCTTCTTTGAGATATTTTTTAAGAACTAAGTTTTTGGATACGTAAATTGCCCACGAAAAATTTACCTATTCAAAAATTTTGTTGAGTTGCCATAATATTCATCTAACAATTCCATCTTGAAAAATTCCAGGAATTTCTTTCATACACCACTAGTTTTTTCCACATCCTCCCAAATTGAATGTCTCATATTTATGAATCTAATTTGCGCACATATTACCCACATACAATATTGAGTGTGGGTAATTGCAAAATTAAACTGAGTCACCATAATTCTCAAGAAACCAACAAGTGATTCAAATGGCCATCTTAAAATAGAAAATCTAAATTTATTTGGATGAATACCATTGCGATATATCTCAAAATAATAATAATAAAATAATAGAAATAATAATCAAAGGACTAATTGACTTTAATTAATAATTAAAGGACTTGATTTGAATTTGGCCTATTTGTCTAATAAAAAAAATTAAAATAAAAACATATTTTACTGATTGAACGTTCGTCACTTGATGTGTGTCATCATTCAGCCATCAAACCAGGACAAAAACAAAAACTTAAAACATTAGCAGCAATTGTTTAAATTTTTTTGAACTTAATAAGCAAAACAACATGTACCTAATAAAATTGAAGCCTTAAATTAAAAAGAGAGCAGGGGTAAAAAGATCCATTCATCACGTGGCTGAATGATGACACACATCAAGTATCGAAACGTATAGTCAATAAAATTATTTTTTAACCTTTTTACAATTTTAAATAAATTTCTAAATCATGAACATCCTTTAAAGTGCAGAGAACTTGAGGTCAAAAGTTATCTGTCGACCAAACATTTCATGTTTAATAAATGTATATCTACATTTTTTCAGAGCTCATTTGTTTACATTTCATGTAATTATTGTTTGTTTCATTTCTAGTATTATGTTTAAGTGTGAAAATGGTAACCAGATTTTTTTTAGTGTTATCTTAGAATTAGATAGGAAGAATACCGCAGAAATATGAAATAAAAATTTAAATTTATTTATTTGTACGTGGCGGAAGTTACGAGAGCTTCAGCTTTGCTTTTAGTTGCATTTCGCGCTATGTACAACCTAATATCAAGCAGTATAATGTTTGTGGGATAGTACTGATATTATAATCTTTTAATTAGAAACTCCACATAAAAAATTATCAAATTTTATTGACTATAAAATATTCGATATCAAAAATATACATGACATGTCCCATTGTTTTTTACAAATCAAAACACAGCCTGCTTGATATCGCCACACCTCCGCCCAGTGTTGATCTCACAGTTAAAAAAAAATACAGGGAAACACGTTATAAAAATGTGGTGTGGAAAGCAGATTTAGCAGACCAGTGTTGGTAATACTGGTCAATTCCAAATTTCCATGTTCGTCAGCAGATCCACCGTAATGTGGTGATTTGACCTGCCATCAACTCCAATTCTGCATAAGTTCTCGATCTATGGGTATTAGTTATATCAGAATAACTTAATGTTTAGAATGCATATTTATGGGTACAGTTTCCATTTCTGCAATCGTTGCATACGTATCTGATGAGTTCCGATCAGAGAAAGAAGTTGGCCTTTATCCAAATCAGAATCAGTGGTTCGTTGACATAAGAGTCCAGAATTGTGAATCCAATAAATTATGTCAAATTTTGTTTTGATTCGTCGTTGTCACCGATAAAGGGAGTGCATTATAGACGATTTGTTGAGTTAACAGAGAAAGAGAGGTTGATTGGCATTCCAATGAAGTTCAGGCTCCAAATTATTTTTTCTGTCAGCAATAAACACTGAGGTCTGGTAACCAAATGAGTAACCTCGGAAGTCTGATCCAGATAGTAAGTGCGTTAACTATGAATGGATTGGACTGGACATACCTTATAGGTCGTCACTGAAGACCAGTGATTATGGTGCTGCGTCAAAATCAATTTTTCTTAAATCTTCGAAAATAAACTCCTTTATCTTCTCTCCATCGTCGTGAGCACCAATGTGGGAGTAGTAATGATATTATAATATATTAATTAGAAACTCCCAACATAAAAAAATATATCAAATTTATTGACTATATGTTCATTTTCAAAGATAGATAAAGTTCTACAAGATTATATTTTTCTGAGCTGTCTAATGTAAATTTAAACTTTTCAGAGCTATGCAACATGCAGGAGAATGGTATAAACAGAATCGTCAGTTGAAAAGACAAAGTGCAGTCCTAGTCCAGAAATATCTCCAAATCAAACCAAATGGATCCCTAGATATAGACATAGATGGTTCTACAGATACAACAGGTAAAATACGGAACTTAATATTATCAATAACATTTTATTTAACTCCACAATTTCCTTTAGATGGTCATGACGATTTGGAAGCTTTGAGGAAAACAGTGACTGATATGAGTTTAGAAATAGCAACTTTACAACTGAACTAAATAATGCAAAACTTCAGGAGTTTGAAGCAACTGAACAGTGTGTTAATTTAACACAGGTAATAAAAGACAATTGAAATTATTTATATGTGCACAAATCATCATGGTTGTCTTAATTGAATTTTGACCAACACTCTTTAAAAGAAGGTCTTTACAAAGTCGACCAATTTCGAAAATTTTGAATTCACAGTTTAACAAAAAGTCTTAATTCTTGAAAACATGGGTTAATATTTTGGGCTGTGTTTCTAGAAATATTTACAATTACGGATCCAAAGCTTAAAAATGAACAAAATTAATTAGAATTAACCATAATAACCGAAAAGTGGTCACATTTTCACTATTGCTCTTATTTGCACCTAAAAGCCTATAATTTTCAAACCATGTTAGATAATTGTTTCTCTAATTACAATTAATATCACCCCGTTTCGGCTTGACGTTGAATTCTGGGACATCCTATATATATTTATATTAATTGTTTATCTAAATACATTATCTTTTCAGGAATTAGAACAAGAAAAGAAATTAAGAGCTCAATGTAACATCGAATTGGAAAGTTTAAGGCAATCCAGAGATCATTTTGCAAAAGTTTCAAAATTAGTCGCAGATGAAGTAAGCGTTTTGCGTAAAAATGCCGAAAAGTAAGTTTATGAATCATTTTCAACATACTAAAAATCACAATATTTATTTCAACATTTCACTAAAGTTATGCATACTAACACTCCAAGTCAGTAGAGTAGGGCGGGGCTAGTTGAGCAAATTTTCACTTAAACGGATGTAGCATCTCAATGAAAAGTCTCAAAAAATTGTTATACGGCTTAATGGATTTGTTGTTTATCGCTTAACAAAAGTGTTAATACTATTTTTTGGTAATAAATAAAATTTAAAAGCTACAGCTGTTTGAATGCAAAAAGCACTAAGAAAGTATAATAAAATCATAGGTTCAATGTCGTTTAGTGATGAAATAAAATAAGTTTTTAATAACCAGTTCAATATTTATAGTCTTTATTGACATAAAAAACAATACTTATAGTAATTTGCTTTGAATAATTAACGAAAAGTAGAATCAACTGAACAATATCGTATCTTAGGAATTATTTTACCATTATATTCATTATTTTTGTTTAAAATCATTATTTCTTTATATTATTACTCATAGACTTAGCTTAAATCTTAAAAATAATAATCAATTTCTGGAAGTTAATAATAGTTGTCTTAGTGACAGAACAAGTTTAGCAACTATGCTCAACTAACCCCAACTCGGAATTTCGAAATAAAAGTGAGTTTATAAAAAACCGTGAGAATTATAGCCAGAATCTCTGTGCATATTAAAAGTACTATAATTATATTGAAGAATAACATTTACCTGATTAAAAATAAATAACATTTGACTAAACCAGACGAAAACTCGTGATGAATTACGTTTTTACTTTTTGGTCTCAAAATAAACAAAACGCCCGTGAGCCTCACTCATTTGTCCAGCGGCCACTAGCGATCGCGGGATATTTATTTCTCCCAAATCTCTATATTTCCGCCATATGATGCCTAAACGGACGGTGAATAGTTTTCGAGATATTTCGATTGCTCAACTTGCCCCTATGCTCAACTAGCCCCGCTCTACCCTATTGTCGACATGAAGAAAATTCCAAAAAAATTGGAGACATAAAAGAATAAGTTTCAAATATTTCCTTGAAATTCCTGAACTTGTTATTACATAAATTATATTTATTTTCTAATTTTATATTCAGAGAACGTGAGCAAGCTGAAACTATGATAGACGAAGCCAAAAAAGCAATCAGGGAAAGAGATGTTTTAGCAAGACAAAGTGCTTTGCTCATACAAGATTATAAACATGATGGAGAAGAAGGCAGGATACTTAAATTATTGCAGGAGGTACAAACATAATTATATTTGAAAAATTATTTTTATGATTATCGAGCAACTGTGTACTCGTAGTCCAAATAATCTGGTATTCGAGATAGACAGATAACTCAAATAATTAACATAGTTAGAGATTTTAGTTCACGATTCCTTGAAACCAATTACTATCTATTTTTACAAAATATACAGATTCAGACATTCATTTTTGAATGGCGATGAAAACTATTAAAAAGTAGGCCATAATTATGCTCACAGAGTACATCAGAAATAGTGTCATTTTCCTTAATTTGATTTAATCATGATTGATATGATTATATCTTATAATTGATATTATTTTATGACTATTATATTTTTACCCAGGTTGGTGAGCTCAAAACAATGCTCGAAATGGAACGAAATGACCATCAAAGTCAAGTAGCAGATTTGCTGGTGAGCATCTCTTTACTAAAATTTATTTAACTAATATTTAAATAAAAATTTGTACAAAGGTGTAGGTATTGTACAAAAGCATTATAAATGCAATGTATTACTAAGCATGGCCTATATATATTAAGCCATAATTATTGATCTATATTGCATGATTATTATTATTTGTATATTTAGTAATTTCAGGCTATTTGCTTTTAGCTATAATTTGTATGCACTCACAAAATGATATGAATGGGGGATTTGGTTTCTGTAATTCAAATCTGTTGTATAAATATTACTATATCTTATATAATTATTATTTGTATATACCAATATTGAAATCGAATCGTATTATTATACCATTATGTTTGAATAAATAATGCAACGGAATGTAAAATTTTGGATTCACATAACGAGAAAACATATGGATAATGCAACGATAAAAATGCTCAAAAACAGAACAACGAATTAATTTCACATATATGTTTCAATCGTCAGATAAGTGCTCATGATCAAATTATTTTTTAAGTATTGCTACATGCATCGCATAATATTTAATGTATAATGCAATCTTTTGAGGATATGATTTATTTGTAAAAATGCAGCAATTAATATAAATTCATTAAAAATACTATAGCATTTTATGCTCTGATGTCTAGAAATGTACCTCATATTTTATTTTTTCAAAATATCCTTTTCGTTATCAGATTTAAAATCAAACGTATCTAATCCACTTTTCCTTTTCCTTTTTTTTTTTTTGAGGCAATTTCTGTTGGCGAAAATATGATTGCATTATATGCACTGTTTTCTAATCATTAATGTCGTATTTAATTTTTACAAAATATCTTGTTTTTAGATTTGCTATAAAATCTCCTTCCTTTCACATTTTTATTGACCTTATTTTTAAGATACATCAAATATATTATTGCATTACCCATATACATTAAATGAAAATGTTTGGAAAAATGAACTCACTTTTTAATTACAATATTTAATTGTCGTGCTTAGTGAAAGAAGCACAGTAAGTTGTAAAACATTTTCACTAACAAGAAAGAAGAATAAATAGTGTTGCCATGACAACGCTATTTTAGGAGCTCTATTACACCAGAATTGCCCCATTAATAGAAGTTCAAATGTCGATACATACATTATTTTAAGCTGATAAAGCGTGCATGAATGCGAAGAAAAAATCATTAATGATTCAATGGTTTCCCAGTAAATTTTTCAGAAATATAAGAAAATAATTTATTATGATACGATTTTTTAAACTTTGCGTAAAATATTGCCTCCAAATACATATAAAATTTTCTCTCCGAACCAAATCCCCATCGCATCATTTTGTGGGAAGCTTCCAATAACATCTTGGCGCATCTCATACGATATGTAACCGCCCGAATTTCAGGAAAAATTGGAGGACAAAAGTATAGACCCCCAAATCGAAGTGTTAGAAGCCAAACTAAAAATAACCGAACACGAACTAAACGTCGCCATAGAACGTGCCGAACGTGCTGAAAGCGAATTACAAAACACTCTTTCCGAAAACAACGGAAGTATGCAGACGGATAATGATGTTTTCGGAAATGGCGAAGAGGGAGTTGTTATGAGGAGGAAAATGACAAACGGAAATCAAATAGTTATGCCTCCTCCGCCTCCGCCGCCGCCGGTGCCGAATTTGAATCTTGGCGCCAATAAAACGGAAATCAAAATCAAGACGCAGGCAAGCGCTGTTGCGGAAATGGCTGCCATGCTGGATATCAAACCAGTAAACGATACTCCGGCAAAAACAAAAAATGATAATGGAGGTATATACGAAAATAATATATACAAACATTTTTTCTTGGGGTTATTCAATTTAAGAAAAAAAAACATGCGTTCGAATGAAATTAGTCTGGCAGGGTACCTGATTCAGTCTAAATCGGTTCAGAATATTTTCTTACTTTAATTCCTTGTAAATGTTGTTATGATAAAAATATTTTATGCAAAATAAGACCTACAACGATTAAGTAAAAAAGGTAAATATAAGCATGCAAAACTTATTTTATACCACGTACATAAAGCATGTTTATATTGCTGTGCTATCATTATTGCTAGCGGCTTTGTAAAATTGATTTAGCAAATAAAATGATATTAGGTCCTTTTAAAATTATTATATTATATAAAGTTTATTACAATGCATGCAATTTATATATTAAGCAGCTGTCCCAAAAAATATATGTTTAATTTTTTCTATCGGTGGAGTCTTGTAATATCAAGAAAGGTAAAACAAACAAAATGGATATACCCAGTATACCTAAACATTATAATTATTTTTTTCATAAAATCTTAATAATTTAAAATGCAAACTTTATGATAGCACGTAGCCACAAATTTATAAAAATTGTAGCAAGTTTTTGGGTTAAATTAGGTAGTGTCCGATAATTATTTACCTATCACAAAAAACCACAAACATCATGAAAAAGAAAATTGATAAAGCGAAGGTACAAAAATGCTTTCTATTTGTTACAATTTATATGAAAAATCACAATTAGCATTTCAATCAATTATCAAAGTAATTATTACTGGAAAACTCATTTTTTTCAAAAATAAACTAAACTTTTCTTTTTTGCGCAAGGGCTATATGGTAATAATAATTTGTATCACTGTAAATAATTAAAATATATTAACTAAATATTTAATAATTTCATATATTTATTATTTATTTAATCGGTGATGGAATACTAATAAATATTTGATATCGAACTGATCAACAAACCCTAAAAATTCTTACATTTTTAAGTTGCTCTTCGAAAAAAAAATTGTACACATTTTTGTCTAAATCTTAGAGTAATTATTGTATTTTTTTATCCAGGAATTATAGATGCCATCGTGGATCAAATAAAAGGCGGTAGATTTAGACTGAAATCAACCGATGTGCAAAATAAGTCAAAAACCAAAAAAGAAGAACCTGCTGCCGTTAAAGAAATGTTAAACATTTTGGGAACATTGAGGAGGACCAGGGGGAAGAGGTCAAGTATGAATACAGGAATGCGCTAATTAATGAACAAATATTTTTAGAATATATTATATCCTTAATTCTATGGAACAGAATAAATCTGTAATTATCTGCTTAATTATAAATTATGTATAGCCATTTGTTGGTGATAAAACAATGCAACTAATTTTCTAATTACACACAATAAAATAAGTTGAGTGTTTTGCATATTAAAAACATATTATGCATGTAAAATCTTACTGCACTCAGAAGTACCGAATAAGTTTTCAATATCAGTTGCATAATATGAACAAAATGGTGCTAATGTTAAAAAATTGGATATGATTTTAAAAAAAATAGACTTATAGATGACTAATAATCATAAATTATTAGAAATATCGAATAGTTTACTGAAACTATGGATTACGAATATATCCTTCTAAAAATTTTAGTAAATAGTGCAAAATGAACGTTTTTGAGGTCTTGAAGTCTCAAGTTTGTATGTAAATATCAATTTAGTTTAAGATTGATTTAGATTAGATTTTGATAAGATATTTTATAACGCCAGTCACACAATAATATGTATTATTTAATAATATGTATTGTTTAAGTATAAACATTTTTCAAAATTATATTCATCAATTACATATTATCACATGTAAATTATGATTAGATAGTTTAAAAAGTCTATTAACTATTAGAATATTATATGATTAGGTTTATAAGAAAGTTTATGAAATAATTGTTAAAAAATGATTGAATAAAATCATGAATTCTGTAATAAGATATATATTATGTAAAATAAACTTAATGAGATACATTTATAGTGTTTTATATAGAAAAAGAATCACATTGTTACAACTACAGTTCAGTTAAACGTAGATATCAAAATGGATAATACATATGCTTATAATATATCACACATGATGCTATATTTTTGGCAGATATATATGAATTGGTTAATGCAAGTGATATGTAAAAACACATTTTAGTTGTTACTACTAAATTATGTTTGAGAGAAGTCGAAGATTTAATTGATTTCAAGGTAATATTTTGTTTAATAATCAAGGTAAATATTTTGTTTATAATTCCAAATTTCAAATTTATATTTAGTTTATTTCACTGATGTTGGCACCATTGTCACAAGAAGTGACAGTTTTCCAAATTGCTCGCTGACTTTGTCTACTCAGGCAATACTACTTTAGTATTTAATTTTAATATAAACAATCGTAGGCACGTGTGCAATCTTTGTGATATTTAATTAAATATTAATAAACTAATTAACGATGTCGAATAAAAAACCAGCGCTAATGAATGATCCTAATAATATGAGTGATGAATCCGATAGCTCAGATGAAGGTTCTGATCAAGAGGTTTATTCTGGGCATGAGGTATCTTGACTGATAACCTAAAATGTTCATATATTATCTATGTTTCATTATATGTTACTGCCTTTAATTGCTTAAAATCATTATGAGTTATAGATAAATTCAAATTAGTAATTTTGGACTTTGAAATGTTATTTCATTTTATTTAATGAACCGGCGTTTTGACTGTCATGTGCCAATCAATGTTGCATAGGGTTGTGAAATTAAACATTTTTGGATTAACAGGATAATCTGAATAATATAACTGAGATAAAATGAGAAGTTCATATTATTTTCATTTGAATACAATTAACATGCATATAAGACTTTTGTTATGAATTATCACTTTATTAGTTCATGTTTTATTTATGCAGGAAATTCAAGTAGACTTTGAGGGTCGAAATCCTACCGATAGTGACTTTCATGGAATAAAGCAGCTTCTGAATCAATTATTTTTGAAAGCTCATATTAATCTATCAGAATTATCGGATCTGTTAATTGGTAAGTTATAGCTTGTAATATCTTGTAAATTACATGAAATATGTAATTATAAGATTAGATTGTGAGATGAAATTTTTGCAATATGGCACAGGAATGTTATTATCATAACATGGTTGTCTTAGCAAGTTTGTTTATTTAGTTTTATTATTTGAAATATTTGATTTGTTTGTTTTCTTATTCCAGGTCAAAATTACATTGGTAGTGTTGTTAAACAAAGTGACGCAGACCCTGATGAAGATGAAGATGATGAAATGACTGATATAAATGATGTTTTTGGTATAACGAGTGTAATTAATATTACCCAGAAAAAGGTAAGTGACTGCATAATTATGATTCAATCATTTTAGTTACTGTAATTCAGATTGCTTATATATGTTTATTTGCTTATTATCATATGCTTTGGATTGATGACAAAATTTCATTGCATGTTTTATTCATAAATTAATTATATTAACTATTTCATCATTCTCTAAATATTATTACAGGAAAGTCATTTCCTAGTATTATTATATGTAAAAGTACCATGAATTCACTTATTACTTCTCTCTTCAATTATTCTTACATTAACTTTATATACATACCTAAATACCTATTTTATTACCAAATGGCACACCAAATTCAATTTTTATATCTAATTTATAAATTGAGTGCAAAGATAAACTTTTTTTATTTGTATCATTTAAAAGAACATGTGCGACAATGAAGTGAAATGTGTTTCTGCATGAACCTTATATAATTGCAATATTTAACAAAAGTAATTATATTTATTTATTCATAATCAGTGTATCAAAAATCAAGAAATTAAAATTATCATGAATCATTAGTCATTCTCATGTAAGTATTGGATCTTTCAATCATGAATATTTTACAGAATTTAGAATGTGTTCAACAATTACGCAAACTTCTTGTTGAGCTTGCAGAACAAAATGCAACGGATACAACTAACAAACTAATTCAAGACATCCTTAACGATGAAGAAAATTGCACCGGACTTCTGATAAACGAGCGTTTCATAAACATTCCTGCACAGATTTCAGTGCCACTCTTAGAGAATCTGCAAAGCGAAATCAACAGGGCAGTGTCAAAGAAAATGCCATATAAATTTGTATATTACATTTTGATATGTAAATTATACAAAAATGAGCAAACTAAAAAGAAAAAGTCAAAGAAATCTGAACCTGATGTGATTTGGTCAAATCCTGAGGAGGAATACATTCTTCCTGAAGCCTTAGCTAGTTTTGAGTTTTCAGTAAAATCAGAAGCCGATTCTGGTTTAGGAGGCGATTGGAAAGAAGGAGACAGTGAAATGACACCATACAGAAAAATTATGATTTTGCGAGCTGATAGCTTACCGAGGATAATTGAAACTATTAAAACACAAATGAGTGGCACAGCCTAAGCATTTCCAATCATATAATAGATTACATTTATATAATATGTAATCCTTTTGAGATACATAGTTTACTCATAGGCGATTGTTATTTATCAAAGAGTGTAAAGAAGCAGGTGACACGTTTTGTACACATTTCTGCAGATATTCATTTGCAACTATTGAACTCTTTGTTGATCACATTTTCAATTTTTAGGAAAGTTCACTTTCCTAATTTATGATGAAAATATTGATGATAGAAATGAGGATATGAAAAAAACAATCTCAAAAGGATTAAACATAAATCAGATAGTTTGAGGAAAGTAGCATTCATATTTTATATTTTGTTCACAACTTATATTGAAATCACATCCCTAATATAGCATACTGTAATCTAATAGAATCTTTTCATATAAATATATCTCAAAGTACGATTTCATTACTTTCAGTAATCAGTTGTCAACCTTTTTCTTTTTCTTAATCTCTCTTATTATCTGATTTTTGTTATTTATATGTGCATTAACCAATTCTTATATATCTGCCAAAAATATAGCATTATGTGTGATATATTAAGCATGTGTATTAGCCATTTTGATATCTACGTATAACTAAAATGTAGTTGTAATAATGTGATTGTTTTTCTATATAAAACACTATAAATGTGTCTCATTAAATTTATTTTACATAATATATATCTTATTACAGAATTCATGATTTTATTCAATCATTGCAATTATATAAAACATTTTTTTAACAATTATTTCATAAACTTTCTTATAAAACTAATCATATAATATATTCTAATAGTTAATAGACTAAAACTGTAAGTTAAAAACAAACATGGAATAAACCTGAAACAGCAAATCCAATCCACGATCGAAATAATAAACACTTATTGCACTCAAATGTTTGATTCGAATTTGAATTTTGCTGGCACAATTTTGTTTAATAATAATTTATGCGAAAATATACCTGTTTTACATTATTTTTAAGATTTCCACCATTAGTTCATTGAAAAACGACTGCCACATAGTGAAAGATATCAAGATTATATTAACAAGAATTTCATTGTATCCATTTGCATCCTTTTTTAGACCATGAATAAAACTCATATTTAAAGCAAATAATTTAATGCACTGAGCTATTTTATTTGGCAATTTTAGATTTAATCCAATCGACATAGTGAGAAACTCTTGTGAATACATCAGGCTTGCCGACAGCGCAAGGAATGCCCCAGGAAACGATTCCGTGAAGTTGTCCATTGATGACTAAGGGGCCACCGGAATCACCCTTTTCGAAAAATATTCAATTAATAACTATTTTTTTTAAATAATATATAATTAATAATTTTAATAAGAATATAACCGAAAAATATGAGAAAACTTTTACTGTATATTTTTTGTAAGACTTACCTTACATGCACCCTTGCCCATATCTGCAAAAGTGCATATTTGGCTATCGTGGATTGGAATCTTATCCTCATTAAACATTCTTCTGCAAACACTTTGGGGGATGGTAAATGTATTTAATTCCTAAAATATAAATTATTAGAAAGTGAAACATTACAAGACAGAATGGTAACTCTGAAAATTCATATTATCTACCTGTAAATCATTAGGTGGCGGTGAATCTTTTCCCAATCGTCCCCATCCAGTCAAACGAGCATCCTCTCCGCCTCCGATATATTTATCTTCAAATGGAATTTTTTGCACTTTATCGCTGAATTTTATTTTATTCCGAAGTTTTACAAGTGCCAAATCATTTGCGGCAGTTTGTTCATCAAACTTGTCAGTAATAGTTTTTTCTATTCTATATCGTTCACCTACTTCATCCAGTTTATTCACGCCGGCAACGACTTCAAAACGTTGTCTGAAAATTGAAATGCAATCAGACTTGAAATGAAAATTTATGGGCAAAATAGTCATGATTTATAAAAATACGAAATTACATATTTTAGGATATTTGTTTCCTCTAACTACTACACATATTTTTTTCTATTTTTCTATTTATGGTACAAGATATATTACAAATTCACCCCATGCAATGAGCAGCAGTCAAAACCCAATAATCGTCAATAATTGCTCCTCCACAGAAATGTTTGTTTTCAGCATTTCGAAGTGAAACTTGATAGGGCACCGATTTTTCTTTAGCATTTTCACCACCCACGATTCTCCAGCCGATTGAAGACGCTGGGGAAAAAATATGTAAATTTGGTTCAATGCATAGGATACAATTTTATGTACTATTTTGTAGTTGATAAATAAAGTTAAAGGAATATAAAAATTAATTTCTTTACCTGATGCGAATTCAATGACTGCTAAAACGATCAGTACCTTCATGACTTCACTGCAGTTTCTACACTTAAACTGATAGCGCATTTAATTCAATTTTATATTTAATTTAACGATAATAATTGAGATAAGTTCCACTTATATTATCTAACAAATAGGTAAATCCCATATAACTCTCATTTGAAATGAAATTTTATCATAAAATATTTTTTGGTTCCTGGTCAAAAGTTCAAAGGTGAATCAAATGGAAATTTCTTCGATAATGTAAGATTTAAATTATAAAAGAATTGTTTAGATTATTTTTAAAAGGAAATAGAAAAATGAGTATTATCGAAAAAAAAAGTTGTATTAAATGTTATTCATAGGCAGCAATTTTTTATCAGAATACTAGCTGACCCGGCAAAAGTTGTTTTGCTAAATAAGGTATATTCTAGACAATTTCTAGAGAATCAAAAATATTAATACTTTAAGTGTATAAGGATGTGTTGTTTGAATGCTATATACAATGAAGTATTATAAAAACAATAAACCCCATTGGTTCCGGATAATCCGAAGTCCGGATAATCCAAAGTCCGGATAACACGAAGTCCGGATAATCCGAAGTCCGGATAATCCGAAGTCCGGATAATCCGAAGTCCGGATAATCCGAAGTCCGGATAATCCGAAGTCCGGATAATCCGAAGTCGGATAAACCGAAGTCGGGATAATCCGAAGTCGGATAATCCGAATTCCGGATAATCCGAATTCCGGATAATCGGAATTCCGGATAATCGGAATTCCGGATAATCGGAATTCCGGATAATCCGAATTCCGGATAATCCGAATTCCGGATAATCGGAATTCCGGATAATCGGAATTCCGGATAATCGGAATTCCGGATAATCGGAATTCCGGATAATCGGAATTCCGGATAATCGGAATTCCGGATAATCGAATTCCGGATAATCCGAATTCCGGATAATCCGAATTCCGGATAATCCGAATTCCGGATAATCGGAATTCCGGATAATCCGAATTCCGGATAATCGGAATTCCGGATAATCGGAATTCCGGATAATCGGAATTCCGGATAATCGGAATTCCGGATAATCGGAATTCCGGATAATCCGAATTCCGGATAATCCGAATTCCGGATAATCCGAATTCCGGATAATCCGAATTCCGGATAATCCGAATTCCGGATAATCCGAATTCCGGATAATCCGAATTCCGGATAATCGGAATTCCGGATAATCCGAATTCCGGATAATCGGAATTCCGGATAATCGGAATTCCGGATAATCGGAATTCCGGATAATCCGAATTCCGGATAATCGGAATTCCGGATAATCGGAATTCCGGATAATCCGAATTCCGGATAATCCGAATTCCGGATAATCGGAATTCCGGATAATCGGAATTCCGGATAATCGGAATTCCGGATAATCCGAATTCCGGATAATCCGAATTCCGGATAATCCGAATTCCGGATAATGGAATTCCGGATAATCCGAATTCCGGATAATCGAATTCCGGATAATCGGAATTCCGGATAATCGGAATTCCGGATAATCGGAATTCCGGATAATCGGAATTCCGGATAATCCGAATTCCGGATAATCGGAATTCCGGATAATCGGAATTCCGGATAATCGGAATTCCGGATAATCGGAATTCCGGATAATCGGAATTCCGGATAATCCGAATTCCGGATAATCCGAATTCGGATAATCCGAATTCCGATAATCGGAATTCCGGATAATCGGAATTCCGGATAATCCGAATTCCGGATAATCCGAATTCCGGATAATCCGAATTCCGGATAATCGGAATTCCGGATAATCCGAATTCCGGATAATCGGAATTCCGGATAATCGGAATTCCGGATAATCCGAATTCCGGATAATCCGAATTCCGGATAATCGAATTCCGGATAATCGGAATTCCGGATAATCCGAATTCCGGATAATCCGAATTCA
>NW_020536999.1:14826203-14853517 GCF_003426905.1 Ctenocephalides felis
TAACGAAGCACGAAGACCTGTTTTTCGAGGGTTCCGTACCATCATCACAATCCGCTGCTCGTAAGCGGATATAATGGTAATGGACCTATGCCCGGAAACATGGTTTGTTAGTTGAAATAAACACCAAGTTTGGTGTTGCAAGAATTCATTGCCATTTCACATCGCAGTACCGAACAAGCTGCTTAATTATTGGCATTTTATGGGAAATGCTTCGAGATACGAGCGTGGTTACGGAAATAATTCAACTCGTATGTCGGGCTACTACTATAGTTTATATTTTTAAATCGAAATGAATGCCACTTCTGCATGGTGAGCTTGTACATAGTTCATAGCAAGTGTTTTGGTTTTGTAACTACAAGATTCCAGGTTTTATAGTCTTTTCGAAACGGCTTGATATCAAGTAGTAATCATGTTACCTTTAACATATAATAATAATCATATATAAATTTCAATGAGAAATAGCTTTTCTTGGCATTGTTATTGGAATCTAATATAATCTCATCACAAAAAGAAAGGACAATCATGGGTTGCCTTCTGATAACTCCTGGTTAAGAAATTGCATCACAACAGCTCATGCAACACTAATAATAAGGATAGATATTATTATTGTATTATAAGATTATTTATTTCAGTTCAAATTTGTATAGATTATTTAGGCATTATACTTATAAATTACGTACAACTATCAAAAATTGATAATAATACATTATGTTAAATTATATTTGTACATTCTATACACATTACACATATATACATTCAAAATTTCAAAATAAACTATATTTGAGTCTTGGTAAAATAATGATAAGGATATATCTGATTGCTGTTTAAATAATAATAAAAAAAAACTTCTGAAAAATAATTTTGGAAGGTAGACCCATATCCATTGCACTTCCAGATATGTACTATTGTACCAAACTCTTAGTTAGTTTAATTTATTATATATCAGGAAAATATTTTCATGTTTTCATGGTTTCAACTGCACTTTAATATAGCAATAATATTATTTTATTTGTTAATACAGCATCCAAGTGTAATGGAAAAGCTAGAGTTACCACACATGATAACTAGTTTTCAATTACAACTTCTTACGACATTCAAATGACACTTTTTCTATAAATTTAAACTTAACAACTTTCAATTCATTCGATTTGCATATTGAGTAATGCTAATTTTAAATGTAAAAACTAAATAAGAAAAATATTTGAACATTCCTAAGAAAGATTTTTCATTTCAAAAATATTCATTTTTGTCAATATTTACAATGTTATGATTTACGTACAAAATTAGCAAATTTATGAAATTAGAACTGGTAAGAATAGTCTAAATTTGTAAAATCAAATTGATTTATTTATTACGCGAAAAATAAACAAAAATAATAGAAATTGGCTTGATTTACTAAATATATAGAATAAAAATAGAAATATAATTGATTTTTGAGATTTACAATAAGCTAAATAATGAAATTGTCTTGATTTAGTAAATATGTAGAGATCATTACAATTGATTTTTGTGATATTTTAATATTTAATATCAACTAATAATAGACATATGTTTGAAATACCAATGGTAGTGGTATTTTCAAAAATCTGAACTGAAAAATTTTGCACATACAACTACTAACTATACGTTATAAACTATGTGTTTGGTAACTATTTTCTCGAAGTTTATTATTTTTTAGTTTGGTACATTGCCTTTTTATATGCTTGATTTTTGCACATTTATTCTTTAGATTTGTAATTTTTGCAAAAATCACTGGAAGCAGAGTTCTATTGATCTTCTTTTGTACAATATTTTAAAATTTCCACCCAACATTAGTTCATGTACAGAAATGGTTTTATCTAATATTTTATTAAATAAAACTAGTGGTGTATAGCATCGTGGATTTTCTGTTCAAAAAATAAATACCATATTCTAAAATACAATTAAATCTATACAATAACGATATTATAATTTAATTTAATTTATTACGATGTATCAGTTTACATAGAAAAAATCTTTTCCATCTGAAGGTGTTGGAGAATTATCACGTATTTATCATATAAATTTCTCCTTAAAATGATGTGTTAGCATGTGTAACATATTGCCATTACTTTTCCGAAATCTATTTCTGGATTATATTTTTTTTGTTGAACATTAAGCTGTAAAAGAATTTAAAAGAGGAAAGAATCACGTGCATGAGCATAGGGTGGGGCGATATATTTGGATGAGTTATGTAGTTCAACTAGAGACAAAGATTCTCATAGAATTCTAACAAGGATATCTTAGAAGAAAATATTGAATCTATCAAAAAATTATATCCGGACACACGCATAAATCCATTTTTTCTAAGGTGTGCCAAAATTTTCAGATAGAGATATGCAAAAAAAAAATATTTGCAATTTTTCTGCGATCACTATAACTTCCCCTCAAATTCAATTAGAAAATTTATTTTGATTATTAACGCCTTATTTCTCGTCTTAATCACAGACTACTGAAATTATTATGATGAACTTGTTTTTTTCTCTTATTTAATACCATTACGGCATTTTTAAAACATAACAATAGAATTTGATATTATTACACACAATCACAAACATTACATGTATTCTAAGTATTTAATAAACAAAACAATGAAAAATACCGTGTCAAAATAATTGTGTTTCACATAGCTTAAATAACAGTAATTTTATAAAGCGTACATCATTAGTGGTTACATAAGGTAAAATTAATTTCCTTCGCAAATTAAGTGTTTTAAAAAAAAATAATTTTTACTTATTGTTAGTGCGTTAGCCAAACGTACATTTCTTTGTAAATATTTATACTATTTTCATTAGGACATGTGCTATCTATTCAATATATCATATACTATCTTTTTATATATACTATACTATCCAATGTCCTTTGTATTGACTTCTTCAATATTTTATTTTTCTAACCTTGCTTCTTCTTCTAACTTCTAATTTTATTCTATCCCATATTAACAATTCTATAGACTATGTCAGTGCCAGAACTCGAACCGAGTACCCCTGACGTATGTGTGGGGGATGCTACTAAGTGGGCTAAAAATTATTATTTCCTTTACTATTAACACGTATATTTGCAATATCCATAATAATTTTAAATCACTTATAGAAAACACGGAAGAGTTTGATTCTCTTCACGAACATGTTTGATGTTGCCTTGCATTTTGTTTACACACGCATATAAATTGTGCACGCATTTGGAAATTCCTTATACATTTAAATGTGTATATTTACATTAAAATGTACATTCTCGACATTTGTTTTATAAATCTGCGTCCACATTTATCACTAAACGGGTAAACACTTTTCTTATCGTGTGGCGTGCCGAACAAAAGCAAAAACTAAAGCTAAATTTCATACCGACGCAAATATTCGCAAACGCTTCCTGAAACTAATTTCTTGTTGCTTATTTGCATCTCTTTGCACAAATATTCCGGGTTCTATAATTAGAAATTGGAATAATGTACTTTGAAGTACTGCCGACGTAATTTATAATTTATATGAAAGGCCAACTTGGCTGACATCAGTAGTACTCCAGACTCATTTAGAAGGTATGACACTGAAGAGATATTTATTAATGAATCTCTTATGATATGTAACATAAATAAATTAAAAAAAAAAAAATCTCACTTGTCGGTTCAATAATTACTGATCTTCTTTCTGGTTGGACCCATTAAGGATAGTATTATATGATGTGGTATAGCTTCATTCCATCAAATATGGAATAAAGTAACATCATTTCATCAAATGAAATAAAATTTCGTAACACTACCATAAGGAATTTGTGGCACAAATTTGTAAACCATGAGGATAGTGCTAAATATTATAAGTTTATTACCATAAGTTCAACGAATTCGACTCATTTCCATTCAAGTCTCCATGCATTCACAATTTCCATTATTGTGCCCACGTAAGACATTTGCTAAGGGCAATAACTCTTATCTGAAAGATTAACAATTCTATTGTTGCTTTTAATTGAGCTTACCTTCAATAACAATAATCGAATGAAAATTTATCCATTTCGCAATTGTTCTTATTGTTTCGTTTTTCATTTAGCGCCGCAGAATCGTTTACAGAGATAAATAGGCCGGTGCATTTAAATTGCGCAATTCATATGAACCCACATAGAATAATGATTTTGCAAAGGTGTATTATTGCAATAATATTGCAAATTATATGACATACATCATACCCACACTTGAGATATAAAAGTACCAATTCATGCTAAGAACAGCTGTCGCGGTAATAGAAGTATTGACTGATGCAAAAGTATAATAATAATAAGAATCTGCATATCGATTCAGAAACCGCTTTACCTTAGGAAAGTTAATTTGAACTTTTGATATCTAGTTGACCGCAAAGCTATTTTATTGCAACCAAGTAGGATCCTCCATGCCACTGCCCGAAGGATAAAAATAATAATTGGTGCATGCAATTTTGAGAATGTCAATCATAAGTGAAAATCTTGATATAAAAAACTCCTTAACAAAAAAGTTGACACGTGGTTTAGATGAGGTTTTCCCAAATTTTGCTGGTTTTTGAGTGAACTTATAGTGAATTCATTAAAGTCAAATCATTTTAATTAAAACTTAATATTTTTAGGCCAAAAATATATCTTTACAAATTAATTTTATATATAAATAAATTGTTACTTTGTACAGTCAACAGTAAATTCAGTATTTATGCATTAGTATAAGAGACAAAACGAGGTTTTGCAACATGTCTTGCAATATGAAATATTTCAATAACTTTAGAAAACAGTTTTTCAGACACTTTTTCATAAATCGGTCTCCTGCAAAACGTGATCAATTACCAAAACTTTTACCAAATATTAGGTTTTTATTTAGCTGGGATAAATTCGCTATTAACCAAGTTAAATTTAAAACATGGTTAATAAAGTTGATGAGTTTAATTTCTCATCGATCTTATATAGATCATGCTTCAATTATCGAGTTAGCTAGTCATTCATCATAATCATTCATCATCCTTGAATTTTTAAGCCAAGTTAAATCTTCTTTCTTAATAATATTAAACGCAAGCAATCATAATTGAAAACATAAACTTCTTCTCCGGGAAGTTAATTAATTAATTCATTCATTTAATTTTAATTATAAAAATTCCGTATTATATTATATATTGAAAATATTTTTTGTAGGAAGCAAAAAAAATATTAACATACATAACAGTATTGTAAAAACCTTAGACATGATGCATAAATTTGATGTAGTAATAAAATGAGTATTAATATCCTAAGTTTATGGAGAACTTCAACGCTTTAAGAATATAATTTCATATGCTTATAATTAAAATCAGCTATATAAATATTATAGCATTAGATATTTATTATCTTCTTTCATCATTCGAGATAAAATTAATAAATACTTACTCTAATGTAGATAGTAATTATGTTAATTCTAAAGATATCAGCTAAACTTTACACAAGATCGAGTAGTAAAAACACTATTCTAAAGAGCAAAAAATGCGAACGCACCATATGCGTGCGCAGTAGTGAACAATAAGAATAATCTTGTTCTTTACAGAAAGACTGATGATAAAACATAATTATTTCCGAAACGTTGCAAATAAATAACATATTTAGAAAACTTTGTGATTTTTTTACTGATTGTAAACAATTTGTAAAAAATAATATCAAGCAAAATTTTGGATTTATATGATCATTAGTATTGGGAATCTTATACATACTATGAATATAATTCAAAAATTTATTTATGCAAATACTATATTGCAAAATATTTTATGAATCGCGACAGGTTTTTATATAAATAGTGAAAATAAACTTCGAATGCTGAATTTGTAATAATTAATACAAATTAATACCACACACACACGATGGAATTCTTCGGCTTGTACAAGGCCACATTATGTTAAAAAAGTTAATTCTAGTGAATTGAATGTGGGTGGTTACAGTTGCTGTGACATATATTTGTAATAGAAGTAATAAAATAATCGTTTGTCATGGCAATGGGAATTTTCATGAATTTTATTGGATAATATAAATTATTTCTATTTCCTAAATAATAAATGAAAAACTGATCAGGGAAGATGCAAAAGATATTTAAAGGATTTTGGGCTTCGAAGGAAAAAGTGTAAAGGTATATGAAACCCATCAAGTTTATAATATTGTCAATAATATTGTCATTGCAACCGACGCAGTAAACAGAAGTGTGCAGATGCGTCATTTTTGTCAGGCAATATAAAACTGATATAAAATTTCGGTTAGTTAATTTTAAGTTTTAAATAGTTTATTTTGTTACAAATTCATAAAAATATTTGACACTGTGTAACAATTTTAGTGATTGCTAAATTGTTTAAATATTGTTCTGATTAATGTAAAAAAATCACACCTTGGGTTAGGTATTTTATTTGTATTAATTTTAGTTTACATTGATTTATGAAAAAAATTATTTAGAAACAGGTAAATTTTCTCAAAAATGAGTGAAGAATAATTTACTAAGGTATTGTTGTTACAACTTGTCTTGGTAGATTTTACAATTAGTCCCAAACACGGGGTAAGTTGCAACACAACACTTTTTCTAGAAAATGATTAATTCTGAATTATGGTTATGGAATAATTTCTACTTGATTTGGTAAAGGAATAGTTAAAACAGTGAATCTCAAGATGCATCTCTTAAAAAATTGTTCAAAAAAGCTCCTAGCCCCTCTATATTTTTTATTCCTAGTAATTTTGGTATTGCACGTTTTATCAATCTACAAATCAAAATATGCCAAACAAATAATTAATTTCTCATAACACCGATGGACGTAATACAAGTACCTTTCTAATCAATAATTAGAAAAGATTAAGTTATCAATATAAACAAAATTTAATTAAAAATTTAAATCAATATATGTAGTTATTTCTCATAATAAATTTTTACGTTCTATTTATATCTAAAGACAATAATAACGTGTCACTCATATTTCTTTGAACGTAATATTGGTGTTTTGTTTGAACAACTTATTACAAAAGGTGTACTAACATATGTAAATTTATGATGAATAATCGGTAAACGATGATTCATATGGATATGTGATTAATACTGAGGTAAAAAAACGTGTTTATATATTTATATTGTCAACTTATCTATTTACACGTCGCATTAATGTGAATAACATTGCAACGTGGACAATCAATAGCTACGTATTAATTTATTTAATAATAAATTCAAATCGGTTGATCTGTGCGCCCGAAAACGTGTACCAAAAATTGTATCCATATATATGTACATACACACACACTCATCCATTTTTTTAAGGTATGCCAAAATGTTCAAAAAACTTCAAAACTTGAAGAAATGCAAAAATTTTCAATTTCGATTTTTTGACGATTACAATAACTACCCTACGGGAAGTAATAAGAATAATAAATAATGGTGATGGAATTTTTGTAATTAGTGTAGCAGTCTTTGAGAAAAAGTCAACAAGAAGTCAAGTTCTTCTCTTTCGGTAATCTCAGTATATACTATGATTAGTACTTTTTTATTCCTATAATCTCGATATGATTTTATATCCCGCATTTAAAAATGCAATGATAATAAAAAGGTAACAATATACGATGTAACAGATATAAATACCTGAAATTGATAACTGTAATGTATGTAAAGACGGTTATGGCTAATTATAGGTTATTAAACGTATTGATAGCAGTATCGAGCTGAAAATTTTAATTTATTTCGTACGGTACTTAAAATCGTTTGATGAAAGGTAGATAAACGATAAATTTTATATATATATATATATATATATATATACATATACATATACATACATATATATATATATATATATATATATATATATATATATGAAAATGACCTTTGAATAGGCATTCATCCAAATAATAGAGAGAAAACTAAATTATGTTCCTACAATTTCCATACGTCTCAATTTTACTCTTCTTCGTCAAGTTTAAAAAAAAACACAAATGCATAAAGAATATCTTAAATCAACGAAATACTTTAATAGCAAATTAATTCATAAAGAATAATTAATTAATATATAAATGTAATTAATAATAAAAATGTAATTAAGAATAAAAATGTAATTAATATTACACAACTTTCATTCTGATCGACGAATGCAAAGCAATTTTTTGTCGAATTGTATGGAAGTCTATTATCTTTTTTCCCAAATTTTCTACATAAATCTCTTACATATACGAGGTCTGTTCAAAAAGTACCCGGAATTTTCGTTTTTTCAAAAAAATATTTATTTATTCGTCTACATTAATGTGGTCCCCTTCAAAGTAGTCCCCCCCAGATATAATACACTTATGCCAGCGTTTTTTCCAATTTTCGAAGCACCCTTGATATTCACTTTTTGATATGTCCTTGAGCACTCTCAGCGATTTTCTTCAATCGAGGAAAACCGCCGTCCTTTCATGGGTCTCTTCAACTTTGGGAATAGGAAAAAGTCACACGGAGCCATATCTGGTGAATTTTTGCACTTTGCAACACTTTATTTCATTTTTTACGCAAAATTTAATACAAATTCTTTGACTTTTCAATTCTTCCATTGTAAAAATCGCCGAGCTCAGAAAAACACGTCGAACCTTAGCGACTACCACAGACAAAGTAAACAGTGAGTATAGCTGAAAATTTCATCATACTTTAGGGGCATGTATACCAACACAATAAAAAAAAAATTTGACAATCAGACACTCCAGACCCGCGAAATTTAATTATTAGTAATTCCGGGTACTTTTTGAACAGACCTCGTATGTACATATATTTTATAGATTTTGCCTATAATTTTGTGTTATTAATAGTTAATATAATATACATTAATAATAATAAATAAGAGGGCCTAAGCCACGATGCAAAAACTTCATATAAGATCTGTATTTTCAAGCGTTGGGCTCCAAAGGCATTAAATCAATTTGTATCTATATGCCTGAAAATTCTATTACATATGTATTAATATTTCATGCGAGCCGATATATAATTATATGTCATCATAATCATTATAAAATATATTTGTAATTATTATTATTTAGCCATTTCCTCAGGCTATCAAATTTATTATAATGAATATGAAAGCCTTAAGGCTAAATGCGAGAACTTCCTATTAGATTCTTATTAGATCTGTCTCCCAGCCCTAAAGAAAATAATTTATAAATGGAATCTATATAGCTGAAATAGTCTTTTTGCTTTGAGTTATTTAATTAATTATAGGTGATAAACAAATACCAATTTTTGAAAAAATAAGAAATTTACTTTTCTCGAGTCAGCAAACCAATTTGTAAAGTTTAAAACTAATGTATGGGCACAACATTTTTAGAAAGTTAATGTGAAAATGGTTGGAAAACATTGTGTATTAGATAAATTAAAATTAAAATTTCGCAAACCCGAAAAATAAAACTCGGATGTAAATTACATCCGTTTATTATTATTCATTACTATTTGTCATCAACAAAGAGTTCGTTTTTTATTGAGGTCACTGACAATAAATTTTACTATGTTTTTTCGCATTTATTGTCTGTTGTTGGCAAATATTTAAATTATGGAATTGTAAAAATTACATGACTAGAACAGCAATAAAAATAAATTGAGAACAATTGATAATAGCAATTTTCAAAATTTCATTTAGGTCAGCGACAAAAATGTAATCGAATATGAATTACATCTGATTTTTATTATCCTTTGCATTTTCCATATAAAAAAATCATAAATTGAGGTCACTGATAATAATTTGTTAATTAATTTTTGTTAGCAAATATTCAATTTATGGCTTTTTAGAAAAATAGTATGAGTAAAACAGTAATAAAAATAATTTGAGAACAAATGATAATTGGTAATTATCAAAATTAACATTTTTTTGTTCAATAGATATTTACTGTACCATACGATAGTAAACCAAAACCAAAATTTCAAAGAATTTTTGGCTACATCACAGAATTCACACCTCAAATTAAAAAAAATATGCATATACTGCAATAAAAATTAATAAAGTAGTTTATGTGCCCATCCTTTAAAAAATAAATTAAAAAAAACTTGAGGACATGTTAGGGTCTATTAAACAACTAGTAGTGTATGGCATCGTGCCTTAAGGCAAATTGCTGGAACTTGCTTTTTTGGGCAATAAATATTTATTGTATCGTATGAAAACCAAAACCAAACTTGGGGTCATGTTGGGGTCTATTTAAAAAAAAAACTTGAGGTCATGTTAAGCCATAGGGTTCACAACTAATTAATATTATTATATAACAAAAAAGCTTAATACCTAATAGATATTGCATTAAAGACTACCGCAATATTTCTTTAGGTGGTACGACTTAAGCAACTCTATCCTATTTAAAAAAAATTTTTGAAAAAAAAATATTTGGAATCAACAAGATTTTGTGAACATCTTATATAATATAAGATATCTCCTACAACTATCTGCTTGGATCGTCCATGTTGGCCCTTTAATTTTGATCAATTACGATTTTTACATTTCTAAAATTATATGTATCTAAATAGAACATTTGTTATTAATTACTAAAAAAATAAAATCATTAAAATACTAATATATGTCATTTATTTCCAGATTCGAACATTTTTCCAACATTGGCCCTAAAATTCCTCCAAAATGCAGCGCTCTATCCAGAGCCCTGGGCCTCTGACCCCATCCCACATACCTTTGCCGAAATATTCCCTAAATAGAAGCCTTACCTCTAATCTCAACGGAAGCCAACATGAATACATGAATGGTGACAACAATAATACAGAGGCTTCCAGGTGGAAATATAAATATGAAGAAGCAGAAAAGGCTAGGAAGCTGTTGATCACAAAAGCAGAAAGATGTAAGTGAAATATGTATATTATTTTTATAAAATTTCTTAAAGAAATTATTTTGTATTACCTTAATGATTTTCCTGTGCGAAAGTAAAAGTGATATTAAAAAGAAAAGTAAAAGTTTCAAACACAATCACTTGTAGTAAGGAATGTCTATATATTTTATGCGAAAAACTAACGCAATTTACGAGCCGATATGCAAATCAGTTTATTTTTAGTTTAATTGTTCCCGAAGAAAGTTGAACGACCAGTTCGCACAAAATTGTGATTGTAAATATCAAAGTTGATAGATTTGTTATGAAAATAATTTTTTTATAAAATATATATTTTTTTCAATTTTATTTTTTGTTTCATCATCTCTCTGTAGTAGACAAAATAAATTCATAGAAGAGGTCTTCAATACAACTATGCCTGTTATTTAAATTGTTTTTTTTTCAGTTTTGCTTGATTTTATTAGAATAATTCACAAATTGAATAAATATTTATCCAAAGTCTAGATTTGCCTTAATATAATTTTAATATATTAAAGCATATTTGGTCTTTTTGTTTAACACGTTAATCGCCACGATGATGTCGAGCAAAATTTTTAAATGAGCTATGGTAACATTTCTAGATAATTTAGTTAAAAATATATCGAGACTAGTAGTGCATTGCATCGTGACTTAAATTTGACTATGTTGAAAAATTTGATTTTTTTATATTTTGATTTATTTTGAAAATTTTAGACATTTTTTTAAGCATTCGCGCTGCGTAGCTGATTTGGAGTCAGAATTTGTATTCGCACACACACACACGCATAAATCCATTTTTTGCAAATGTTCAGAAACCCCTGCAACGTAAAGATATATAAATATTTTCATTTACGATTTTTTTGCAATTACTACTTTGCTTTCCCTAAGGAAAGTTAAAAACATGATAAAAAATTGAGCAAATTCATATATATCTGACTGACATGTTAAATTAAATTAACTCTATATTGAAACTTCTTTGTGACCTTTTACCAAATTGCATGTCAGACATGGCTCATGTAGGACTTTTTAGCGTCAGACACATATAACTCACAGGACGATTATTCTATTATTTTCCTCTCATGGTTTTATAATTTTCCGTTTCATGTCGACAATGTATTACATTTTGTTTATTAATCAATAAATATTGGAGACAATATCGGGACCTTTACTTCATTAACAACTTTAGGGCAATAAACTTATGATACACAACTTTCTAAATTGACATTCATAAAAAATCCATTCACACGCTATAGACAAATATGCATATTTAAATATACATAAAAAACAGAACTAGTTGATATTGGCATTTTGCCTTAAAACAAGTTACATGAACTTTCCGATATCTGTAAATAATCGACTTATTCAATAAAAAATAAATTAATTTATGATTAATTAAAAGTATTTCTAGTGGATTTATTGCACCTAATTGAAAACGAACGAACACTATTTCGTTATACCAAGTGAATCGTCTAATTTTAATTTTAACAAACGTCAAAAAAAACTACACATTTTCTCAAACTTTGATGAATTTTTAAAATTAAACTACTTGTCGTAAGGCCGTAATTTCAGTAAGTTCTATAAGACCATGATGTATATCGCCAGAAAAAGATCCATAAAAATCGTCTTAAATTTTTTTTTTTCAACAGTTAATTACAATTTTCATCTAAAACTAATCAGTACCATTCCCAACTAATATCTTTCAAACAGCTTATGATTTTTTAAAATCGATTCGGTAGTATGAGCTTAAATGTAGACGAAAGGTTTAACACTTTTTTCAAATTACAATAAAAGCCTCGGCAGATCGTCTCACAAAAGTGACAAACGATAGTCCTCAATGAGATACATCAAATGGCTTTGTGGAATTTGTAGATTTCGAACTCTGACATTATAAAAAATTGGATTTTTTCCAAGTGAAATTTGGATTTTTTCCAATGAAGTCAAGTGTGTTATACATGATAAGAGCATATCCTGGCAAAATACCATAAAAGCTCTAGTATTTTATAATTTCTGCGAACATCCTCAAAATTCAGTTAAAAATTATCACTGAAACTTTGTACATTGCAATAAATTAAATTGTTTTTTTTTTCTTTAGAATTTTTTTTGCTTTTTTTAATGGGAATAGAAATCAATAGAAAAAATGTAATACTTTATTTTTTTATTATTGAATGATTTTCGACCTCACTACTAATTCTCAAATTTTCTGTATTTAAACATTTTATGATTGGCTTATTGAAAGAGATTTGTATAGTAGGAAAACATCAGTATACTTAAGTCTTTTGATAATGAAAAACGATTTTATGAAACTTGGATTTTTTTCAATGATATTTAGTATTTTATACATATTCTGGCTATATACCATAAAACTCTACTATTTTATAATTTTTGCATCCTCAATGTTCAGTTGCAAATTATCACCATAGCCTTGTGCTGAATGTTTTCATGCAATAAATTCAAATCCAAGTGCATAAATGCACTTGCCAAGGATGCATTTTAATTCTTATGGTCATCTGTACATTTTTACTCATTTTATTGCACATTGTATTATTTGAGTTTTGGACCAGAAATAAAAGACATAGATGTATACATTTCATTATTTGAACAGAATTTATAATGTTATATTATTTTAACAAAATTTGTGATGATAATGAGTATTAAAATAAATGCACGATTGAAAATTTGAACTTTAATTTATAAAAAAATGAATACAGGACATGGATTTAGTCAAAAAATATATACACCTGATTAATTTATGTACTCTAATTTATGTTTTTTTTTTTAAAAAAAAATAGATCTTTACTACAACTTTTTAGTTACAGGTGGTATTAAATTCTTCAAATTCCTTAAAGCCAACAATTTTTTTCAAAAACAATATTATTATTTTTAAAGAATGGATAGAAGTCAGGTAATACTCGTAGGCGGCTATAAAATATAAAATTTCCGAAATAACAAAAAAAAACTAAGTTTCATCCTTTCGTTATAAAGATTCCAAAGTGATTTTGTATAAATATAAGAAATATATTTTCATGATTTTGACATTGATCGTCTCGACGAAGCAAAAAATAAAAACAAGTTGCAACCAATAATTTCCTTATAAGTCTTCATCAGAGGCAGACAACATTCTTTAATTATTCATAAAATAAAAACTGAAGTGACGCAAAAATGTTGTTTTTGTGAAAACAATTTTGCTTTGTAATGATTTTCAGATTTTCAATAATTGCATACGAATAAATTAACAATTTATAAGAGAGTTTAATGAAATTATAAAATCTGTAGAATTTGTCTAAATTAAATTTTATTTTGTAACAAAACGCAGTTGTCAAAATTTTACGTGATTAATTGGACAGATATAATTGACAGTTTTTTTTATAAAAATACTTAGTGAACTAATTTTGTCAAAAGTATATCTTGTTCATTTTTTGAAGGCGAACACTCTATTCTACTAATGTATGTATATAAAAATATTTTTTTATTCAAAGTTTATAAGAATTGAAATATTTGGATATCAAATTAAATTTGAAAAATATTTTCGAATTTAATATAAACAATTCTCAATGTATTTTACCGAAATTAATGTTAACTTATCGACACCATTGATAACCAATTTCTAATTAAAATTGATTAATTTTGTTGTTAGAAAACCGAAAGTTAAATCTACGTTATACTGATATTACTTATTATTCAATATTAGAAAGAATTAACTATGACCAAAAATTAAAGTAAAAATATTAAAAAAATATTATTACCAATAATGGAAAATTCAATATTTGTGCTGAGTCAATCACTTTTTTCCAGTTTAGTTACGTTTCGGATTTTTGATTATGATTCATTATTTAAATATCATTAAATATTTGTTTATAGTTTGTAAATATAATTTTTTGTACAGGAAAAGGTTGACTACATTAGATAAAAAAAATTAACACACAAAAAAGCTTATGGTGTTTTTTGTAGGCGTATTTGCAGACGAGATTTTGATGCGTCATATATATCACAGAAGCAAATAGTACAAAAATTGAATTTATAATATTCAAAGGCAAAATGAGGCTGTAAAGTATTATTTGTGATTTAGAATTGGTAATTGACACATTTTAAGAATAGTATATATAATTACGATTTGTTGAAACAAACAAGTTTAGAATCTACTTCGCCTAATTATGTAAGGAAATATATCCTTTAAGTTTACAAATTCCAGCTTTTTAATTAACCCTTCGTCGGGCGCAGCCGATCTGACAGATACAGAGCCAATAATTTTTCATGCTGCGCCTTGGTTGAATGTTATAGAAACCTCCACTCTTCAATAGCCTCCTAATTTTATATGTTTTAGTCATGCGTCTTTATCATTTTGTGTTTGACCTTCACATATAGTGGCAATCGGTATTTTGATCCTAGAGATACACTGCGCCCGAACGTGCAACGTTTTGATACGTACGAATATTGCAATTTTTTGTGCATGTAAGTATTCTTTTTCTGTATTTTTTACGTATTTTTGAATATATATCTTAATACTTTTCATTTAATTGAAATTTTTTGAAAGTATCTACGAGATTCACTGCGCCCGAATGTGTTACTAACTTGAGTCCATACATTTTATAGGCTAGTAAATATGGTGAGTGGTAAAAAAATATATAATTTAGAAAAACCAGCTCATGCAGAAGAGATTCTAAGAATGCTGAATGATGATGCTAATGAAAATAATCTTCTTGACGGTTTAGGCGATGAAAGTGGAAGTGACGAAGACCATCTAGAGAGTCGCAAAGTCGATTCTGAGACAGAACAAGAGGACGAACAGGATGAAAGTGAGGAACAAATAAATTTGAACAATAATGCTAAATATTTTATGAGTAGAGATAAATCTACAAAGTGGTGTAGCAAACCTCCCTCTAATAGGATTCGAACAAAATCCCAGAACTAATTAAGACATTTACCAGGTGTTATAGGAAACGCAAAAAATGCTGCAACGCCTATAGAATGTTGGAGTCATGGTAAGAAAGATCTCCGAAGAAGATATTTTTTGAGACAATTATCGCATGAACTTCTAGAAGTGAAATCACGAGTGGGATTCCGTTCACTTTGCAGGCAGGACTCAAAAGATTCAGACCAAATTCACAGGAAAATGGTTCACAATAACAAGAAGAGCCACAAAAAAACGGCGATGTGAACCGTGTACATTAGAAGCTAATATTAGACGGTTTTCAAGATTTTGTTGTGCTAATTGTCGAAAAGCACTGTGTTTACAACATGCAGTTTTCTATGCAGTGCTTGTTCAAATGCTTGTGTAAATCATGATATTTAACTATACACATTAAACTATCATTATTATATTACTTATTTTTAATAAAGTGACAAATGAAAAAAAAGTTAGAGACTGTGTATTTCAATAAAGAAAAGTGAATGTAAATAATTTGTGCATATATACACAGGTTTATATTTTTCTACATTTTATAATAAAATATTATTGAATTCTTTTTTTCTTTATTTATTCAAAAAGTATACATTCTGAAATATAATTAAACAAAGAATAAACATGTTTATAAAATAAGGAGCCTCCTGAAGATATACTTAAAAACCGTTGCTGTCGGATACACTGCGCCCGAACGTGTGCGTAACGGGACTGCGCCCGACGGAGGGTTAATGAAGATTTACAGACTTTTTCCATATATTTTTTTTAAATAAAAAGGTATATTGAGAAATAATACAAATAAGCGACATAAAAAACAAACATTATGTTCTTGTGATAAATTTATATTTACTAATGATAAATTTATTATGCAAAATGTCTAAAGCCAACAATCAACATTCAGTCAATTCAGTCAGTCAATGTCAAATTTCTATTTTTAATAGAACAAATTCGAAAAGATTGGACAAATTAAAATGTAAAATGATGTTTTAGCCAGTTTTAGCATTGATCATGAAAATAATATACAACTTTATTATTTATAATCTGATATATATTTTTTTCAATTTTTTTTTGTAATTTTTTAGCAATTACTTTAGAACGGCTAGATGATGACACGTACTTTGAGCCGAAACGTACAAACTAAATATGTTTTATTATTTATTGTCATTTCATTTGAACCTATTAGCAGCATTTGAAAAATGTATCAACGTCAAATAAAAAAAATCTCAAGAGACAATCCAGTAAACATATGAGTCACATCTTTATCTCGTTGCAAATTGCATCTTTTTCCATATATGTAAATAAAACGCACATTTTTAAGACTTAACATTTATACCAAAAATAAACAAATAAACTACTTTGTTCGTTTGACATTGGATTAAAATCACCAAGTCCCTTCTCCATGTTAATAACAAAATTGACTTGTATTTCGAAGGCCATCACATGACTTATTATCTGTCTTATATATCCTGCTACATTAAACGCAAAAATGTTGATATTTAATGATTCATAAACATTTTGATTTATATGTCTTTGTTTATAAACTAGAAGCAATTTTTTTTTTTGAAGAGACGACCGTGTCTTAATAAGAAAAATGCCTTTTGTTGTTCCAGCACGTAAGCAATAGTTCAACGAGCGTAACTGAACTTCCTGACGAAATAAAAAGCATCTGCCTTTTTCTCAGATGTAGAAAAATAGCTTTTGAATTGTCTCGTAATAAATAATTAAACTCGTTCACTAAAGGTTACACACCTTTCCTCTTAGCTAAAAAGGTCCTTTTTCATGGACGTGAGAGAGAGTCCTCTATTGTCACACTAGGACTAGGCATCACTCGTAAACTTTTATAAATTTTCTTGTGGATTTTTATCTATTTACATACCATTTAGATATACCATTTTAAATATGGTTAAAATAAGTATAATGATTATATTTTTTTATTCCAGTTGCCAGATCCTTAGCAGACCTGGAGAGGAAACATCAGCAATTATCAGACGAATTCACATTAACTAAACACGAGCTGAGGGATAAGGATGCCCAATTGAACTCTTTAAGGACTGTTTCTGAAAAAGTTTACAAGGAATACGAAACACTCAAGAATCAATATGATGTTGAGACCGGAGCAATGCATAAGTAAGGATAATGTAGAATATCTATATTTATATCTATCTCTATTTGTCTATAATATATCTAAAAATTTCTGAGTACGAATAATCAACGATTCCACACAATTTCTCAAACTTTGAAAATAGGAAAATATTATTGGTAGTATTATATATAAGTCATAAGGGGGCGTCTATTAATCATGTGAGGTTTTTAGGGGTAGGGGGAATTAGACAAAAAATCACGTGCGAGAGGAAGGGGTCTAGTATATCACGTGTATTTATTTTCTATCTGAATTAAAAAAAAAATCCAAAATTTTACGATTTTTTTTGTAAATTCGAAAAATTTGTTCGAAAAATTTTACGCAACTAAGAATACACGTAATGATTGGTGGGTGAGGGGGGTAATTTTGAATATCACTGGTCCAAAAATCTCTAAAAAATCGATCACGTGATTAATGACGCTTCCTAAGTATTCGGCCTAATAAAAATCTATTCTATACATTCACAAATATTTTGGACAAATAAATAAATCCTAATGTCAACTCGAGTACTAGAGATTGACCAACAAATGTTCCTAAATTTTTTTCAAATTTTGACAAAATGCTAGCAAAATCATTTTAAGACAAATGAGACGACTTTTTTAAAATAATTTTATGCCATTAGCATTCTTATACTAAAAAATTCATGCTTTGTATATTTTTTTATCCAGATTTTTGTCTGAATGTTGATTATTTTTAACCGCCAAATGGCATTTTTTTCTAACCTTAGGGAAAATTAATGAAACTTAAAGGCAAATCTTCCTGAATTTTTTTCAAATTTTGACAAAATGCTAGCAAAAATATTTTTAAGACAAATCGGAAGACATTTTTGGAATAATTCTGTGGCATTAGCATTCATACTAAAAAATTCATGCTTGGCATATTTTTGATTCAAATTTTGTCTGAATGTTGATCATTTTTGACCGCCAAATGGTATTTTTTTCTAATCTTTTTTTTAAATCTCAGAAACCGTGGACCTGTTTTTCAAAAATTTCATCAATTTTTTATTCCATCAATTCAAGTAAAATGTTTTTTGAATTATTCAAATCGGACGCTCCTCTTTCTCAAAAAGTAAAATACCATTTTTTGCACTATTTGCTCCGTTTTTTCGAAACGTCTGGACCTGTCTTGACCAAAAACTAAGTTACTAATTTACAACTACTAATCAGCACGTATCCCCATCAATAAAAGTCGAATGTTTTTTGAATAATTCAAATCCAATGATCCGTGCTCTCGAAATCGTCGACAAAAAATTGTATCCGCACATACATACATATATACATCATTTTTCTCTAAGATTTGCGAAAATTTTCAGAAACCTTTGATACGTAAAGATATACGAAAATTTTCATTTCGGATTTTTTGCAATTACTATAATTTACTCTACGGGTAGTTAATAAATAATTCATATTTGGCAAAGATCAAAATATATAGAAATATCTTATGAAATAAAATAAAAAATATTCAAATAAACATACTTTATTTGAAAACTTACAAATACATTTAAATTATTAAAGTTATTCCTCATCTCGTTCCATTACCTTAATTTTAACCACAGTGTTAACCATCTCCAATTGGTCATGCCTTTTTATATATAGAATTCATTAATAAATTTCAATTATTCTTTCAAAATTCCATCATCACCAACGGTTGTAGCAATATCACGAAGTGCTGGAACATTTTTCACGACATTTAGGAACTCCTTAATATTGCAACAAGTGGTTTGTCCAATTTCTGCATTTTTGTAGTTATCATTAAGTTTTAGATTCTCAGCCCAAGCTAGATCTTCGCAAACATTTCTACACATATTGGTTGTGGAACCTTCTAAATCGTTTCTGATGATAAAGGCAACAGCTTTTTGGGATTCCCTTTCGTAGACAACTGCCCAGTAATATTCAGGAATTGGGAAGGATCTCTGAGTTCTTCTTGTTTTTAGATATAAATCTGTTAGTTTTCCTTTACTGTTTGTTAGTTGTGCAGGTGTTTGGGAAACTCCAGAGTATACTTCCAAAGTTCGTTGATGTTTTCTCAATTTCCTAATATCCTGTACCAAGTTTTCGAAGTTACCATATAGAACATTGTCCCAAAGGGTTATAAGATTATGTGCTCGTCTACTGACATCCTTGAATTGTGCGTGCAAATGCTCCTTGGGGATAAGGGATACAGTATACAAAACATTTTCACGTCTTACATGACCTTCTCCTAAAAGTTTAGTGACTACTTTATTGATCTCGTCTGATCGATATACTGATAAAATATCGACTGCTGACATATATGGCGCAGGATCCAAATCCTCATTTTCGAGGAATTGTGGTGGTAAAGCCACTTTATAATGAGAATAAACAGGTATATTGCGATCTATATCATAACAAGTTTCCGCCACTGTGGACAAATCTTGAGAGCCTGGTTTGTGAAATTGATATTTAGCCAAACTGCCGCTACATTTCGTGGACAAAACAGGCTTTAGTTCCAAAACACGAAGTTGGCAAGATATTTCCGAAGGCTGAACAGAATCATTAAAATTAATACTTTCAAATTTTTTTAAAAAAATCAATTATCTATTACCTCTACACTTTGTCCATTTTCATCCACCAGCTGACCATTTCTACAATGGGCAATCACACTGTGAATGGTTTCGTCTGTGATTTCATGTTGTTTGCATGTGAAAATCACGCTATTTCCTGAAGGAACTTTGTAAGCACCTTCGTGATTTTCCAAAAGTAATTCCGTTTCGTCGGCATTGTAAAGTAAAGGTCGGAAAGCGGCTCCTTTTTGTGGGAAAACTATGCTACATTTTTCTGAAAGAGAAGAAACAATTTGAAATAAGATAAAGGTCGGAAGGCAGTGGAAAAACGAAGTTGAAAATCAAAATTTGGGTTTGCGAAAATTTTTGCTTGCTAATTTAATATAGAACATAAAGAAACAGATCAGAAACAGCAGTTGTGAAAAATTGTGCGAATTTTCCTAAACAGCGTTATTAACACTCCAAGGACAGATTTTGTACTAATATTAAAAATACCAAAGTAAATAATGATTAAAGAAAGTTATCCAAGAACTTTGTTGTTTTTCAGCAAATATGATAAAATTAATAAAGACAGTTATCCAAGAGCCTTAGAGTTATCTATCAAATGGTCAAAAATAATAAAATTAATAAAGAAAATTATCCAAGGGCATTTGCGTCATCCGAAAAATAGCAAAGAAAAAAAAGTTTATTTATCGAATTCAGGGGCTAATTTTCGGATAAAATATAAATGTTATGGTAATGCTATGTTGCGGGTCTATTTTCGTATGAATTGGTAGTAACACACCATCAAAAATCTATGTATTTGCTGTTCGATCAGATGTTTTACACATAAAACATAACCTGCAAAACGCACAACGTTAAATAACTATTTTATCATAATGTTTTTTTTAAGTAAAATTTTTTTAAGCGCAACTAGGGTGTAAATCTGTGAGCATGCAACGAAAATAATGCTCTCGGTGAATTTCTATACGGTTCGATTGTGATTATTCGTCGTATATGTGAATAGAGATCTGTCGTTGTATGCGTGCCGGCATCAACGTTGTATGCGTTCCGATATCAACAAATAAATTGGCATAGATAAATAAACATTTAAAGTTACATCGTACTATGAATCTTGATTTAATGAAAAATGCCTGAATCAGAAAAACATTTTACCCTGTTCCTCGTAAATAGTTATAATGAAAATAATAAAACATATGAAACATTTGTGCCGTGTACTAAACGTAAGTTTATTGAAATAATTTCTATATTATTCGTAGTTTCTATAAATCTTTGAAGTTATTAAAATGGAAAATATTTTTTAGACAAGACAGATATTGCAGCTGTTCAAAGAATGAGATTATATCGCCAGCAAAAAAATAAAAAAATACAAGCAGTCAATGAATGTATGTTAATTTTAATTACATAAAGTTCTTCAAACACAATTATTACATGATGAGTGAAATTGTGAAAACAATATTTGTTTAGGCGTTGTTTAACATAATTCACTGTGTGAACGAATATTATAGAATTTATTAATCAGAAATTACTTTATTTCTCTATTGAAGGTTCAAGTCGTAAATGCTAATTACAATGACAAACCGATCATGTCGAATTTGAAGTATGACTTTAATTGCATTATTGTTCTCAAATATTATAAATATGTTTAATGCTATGCTCCTGAATGTATATTTCTCGAAAATAGATTTTGTTATAAATATAAAAATACTGTAGAATATTAAGATTTGTTAAATTGTTCTTGAGTTTGACGGTAAATCTTTATTGAACTTTACTGAAATGATTTTTATTCATTAACCACGGTTAAATTTAATTGATTGCCGACTTATTGCGAAGCATTATAGTAGTACATTAAATATTCCCATTAAAAACATATCATTTATTATTATTACATACCCTCTGCAAAAGTTGTTCCAACCAAAAGAGCAGAGCAAACTAATATACACACTGAATTCATTTTGTAGACTGTTATGATTTCTGGTCGAGAGCAATAATTTATAATACTGTCTTTGAGATAAGAAGATGAAATTATTGGAAATTATAATTCATAATAACAAAATAGGCGTAGTTTATATCCCAGAAGTGATATTCTTCGAGGAAATGGAGGAATTTTGGGTAAATTCGGTCTTAAGTTAGACTTTTGTCTATGGTTTCCATCCCAGATAAATTTACTATCTGTGGAAAATAAATATAAAACGTAACAGTGGTTAAAATTACTCATATTTGAGTAAAAAAAATTTTTTTTGAAATTTTGTACTCCAAATAAACATCTATTTTATATCTCAAAAGTAGTTATCATTCTCAATTTTTTTCTATATCTATCAAAATTTACCCAAAAATGTTTCAATGTTTCCATATTTTCATATGACAAATTAGATTTATAAATATGAGACATTTAATTTAGGAGGATGTGGAATAAAATAGTGGTGTATAAAGCAAATTTCTGGAAATTACCAAGGTGGAATTGCTAGATGAATATTATGGCAATATCTTCTTTGAGATATTTTTTTAAGAACTAAGTTTTTGGATACGTAAATTGCCCACGAAAAATTTACCTATTCAAAAATTTTGTTGAGTTGCCATAATATTCATCTAACAATTCCATCTTGAAAAATTCCAGGAATTTCTTTCATACACCACTAGTTTTTTCCACATCCTCCCAAATTGAATGTCTCATATTTATGAATCTAATTTGCGCACATATTACCCACATACAATATTGAGTGTGGGTAATTGCAAAATTAAACTGAGTCACCATAATTCTCAAGAAACCAACAAGTGATTCAAATGGCCATCTTAAAATAGAAAATCTAAATTTATTTGGATGAATACCATTGCGATATATCTCAAAATAATAATAAATAAAATAATAGAAATAATAATCAAAGGACTAATTGACTTTAATTAATAATTAAAGGACTTGATTTGAATTTGGCCTATTTGTCTAATAAAAAAAATTAAAATAAAAACATATTTTACTGATTGAACGTTTCGTCACTTGATGTGTGTCATCATTCAGCCAATCAAACCAGGACAAAAACAAAAACTTAAAACATTAGCAGCAATTGTTTAAATTTTTTTGAACTTTAATAAGCAAAACAACATGTACCTAATAAAATTGAAGCCTTAAATTAAAAAAGAGAGCAGGGGTAAAAAGATCCATTCATCACGTGGCTGAATGATGACACACATCAAGTATCGAAACGTATAGTCAATAAAATTATTTTTTAACCTTTTTTACAATTTTAAAATAAATTTCTAAATCATGAACCATCCTTTAAAGTGCAGAGAACTTGAGGTCAAAAGTTATCTGTCGACCAAACATTTCATGTTTAATAAATGTATATCTACATTTTTTTCAGAAGCTCATTTGTTTACATTTCATGTAATTATTGTTTGTTTACATTTCTAGTAATTATGTTTAAGTGTGAAAATGGTAACCAGATTTTTTTTAGTGTTTATCTTAGAATTAGATAAGGAAGAATACCGCAGAAATATGAAATAAAAATTATAAATTTAATTTATTTGTACGTGGCGGAAGTTACGAGAGCTTCAGCTTTGCTTTTTAGTTGAATTTCCGCGCTATGTACAACCTAATATCAAGCAGTAGTAATGTTCATTTTCAAAGATAGATAAAGTTCTACAAGATTATATTTTTCTGAGCTGTCTAATGTAAATTTAAACTTTTCAGAGCTATGCAACATGCAGGAGAATGGTATAAACAGAATCGTCAGTTGAAAAGACAAAGTGCAGTCCTAGTCCAGAAATATCTCCAAATCAAACCAAATGGATCCCTAGATATAGACATAGATGGTTCTACAGATACAACAGGTAAAATACGGAACTTAATATTATCAATAACATTTTATTTAACTCCACAATTTCCTTTAGATGGTCATGACGATTTGGAAGCTTTGAGGAAAACAGTGACTGATATGAGTTTAGAAATAGCAACTTTACAAACTGAACTAAATAATGCAAAACTTCAGGAGTTTGAAGCAACTGAACAGTGTGTTAATTTAACACAGGTAATAAAAGACAATTGAAATTATTTATATGTGCACAAATCATCATGGTTGTCTTAATTGAATTTTGACCAACACTCTTTAAAAGGTCTTTACAAAGTCGACCAATTTCGAAAATTTTGAATTCACAGTTAACAAAAGTCTTAATTCTTGAAAACATGGGTTAATATTTTGGGCTGTGTTTCTAGAAATATTTACAATTACGGATCCAAAGCTTAAAAATGAACAAAATTAATTAGAATTAACCATAATAACCGAAAAGTGGTCACATTTTCACTATTGCTCTTATTTGCACCTAAAAGCCTATAATTTTCAAACCATGTTAGATAATTGTTTCTCTAATTACAATTAATATCACCCCGTTTCGGCTTGACGTTGAATTCTGGGACATCCTATATATATTATATTAATTGTTTATCTAAATACATTATCTTTTCAGGAATTAGAACAAGAAAAGAAATTAAGAGCTCAATGTAACATCGAATTGGAAAGTTTAAGGCAATCCAGAGATCATTTGCAAAAGTTTCAAAATTAGTCGCAGATGAAGTAAGCGTTTTGCGTAAAAATGCCGAAAAGTAAGTTTATGAATCATTTTCAACATACTAAAAATCACAATATTTATTTCAACATTTCACTAAAGTTATGCATACTAACACTCCAAGTCAGTAGAGTAGGGCGGGGCTAGTTGAGCAAATTTCACTTAAACGGATGTAGCATCTCAATGAAAAGTCTCAAAAAAATTGTTATACGGCTTAATGGATTTGTTGTTTATCGCTTAACAAAAGTGTTAATACTATTTTTGGTAATAAATAAAATTTAAAAGCTACAGCTTTTTGAATGCAAAAAGCACTAAGAAAGTATAATAAAATCATAGGTTCAATGTCGTTTAGTGATGAAATAAAATAAGTTTTTAATAACCAGTTCAATATTTATAGTCTTTATTGACATAAAAAACAATACTTATAGTAATTTGCTTTGAATAATTAACGAAAAGTAGAATCAACTGAACCATATCGTATCTTAGGAATTATTTTACCATTATATTCATTATTTTTGTTTAAAATCATTATTTCTTTATATTATTACTCATAGACTTAGCTTAAATCTTAAAAATAATAATCAATTTCTGGAAGTAATAATAGTTGTCTTAGTGACAGAACAAGTTTAGCAACTATGCTCAACTAACCCCAACTCGGAATTTCGAAATAAAAGTGAGTTTATAAAAAACCGTGAGAATTATAGCCAGAATCTCTGTGCATATTAAAAGTACTATAATTATATTGAAGAATAACATTTACCTGATTAAAAATAAATAACATTTGACTAAACCAGACGAAAACTCGTGATGAATTACGTTTTTACTTTTGGTCTAAAATAAACAAAACGCCCGTGAGCCTCACTCATTTGTCCAGCGGCCACTAGCGATCGCGGGATATTTATTTCTCCCAAATCTCTATATTTCCGCCATATGATGCCTAAACGGACGGTGACGGTGAATAGTTTCGAGATATTTCGATTGCTCAACTTGCCCCTATGCTCAACTAGCCCCGCTCTACCCTATTGTCGACATGAAGAAAATTCCAAAAAAAGGAGACATAAAAGAATAAGTTTCAAATATTTCCTTGAAATTCCTGAACTGGTTATTTACATAAAATTATTTATTTTCTAATTTTATATCAGAGAACGTGAGCAAGCTGAAACTATGATAGACGAAGCCAAAAAAGCAATCAGGGAAAGAGATGTTTTAGCAAGACAAAGTGCTTTGCTCATACAAGATTATAAACATGATGGAGAAGAAGGCAGGATACTTAAATTATTGCAGGAGGTACAAACATAATATATTTGAAAATTATTTTTATGATTATCGAGCAACTGTGTACTCGTAGTCCAAATAATCTGGTATTCGAGATAGACAGATAACTCAAATAATTAACATAGTTAGAGATTTTAGTTCACGATTCCTTGAAACCAATTACTATCTATTTTTACAAATATACAGATCAGACATTCATTTTTGAATGGCGATGAAAACTATTAAAAAGTAGGCCATAATTATGCTCACAGAGTACATCAGAAATAGTGTCATTTTCCTTAATTTGATTTAATCATGATGATATGATTATATCTTATAATTGATATATTTTATGACTATTATATTTTTACCCAGGTTGGTGAGCTCAAAACAATGCTCGAATGGAACGAATGACCATCAAAGTCAAGTAGCAGATTTGCTGGTGAGGCATCTCTTTACTAAAATTTATTTAACTAATATTTAAATAAAATTTGTACAAAGGTGTAGGTATGTACAAAGCATTATAAATGCAATGTATTACTAAGCATGGCCTATATATAATTATTGATCTATATGGCATGATTATTATTATTTGTATATTTAGTAATTTCAGGCTATTTGCTTTTAGCTATAATTGTATGCACTCACAAAATGATATGAATGGGGGATTTGGTTTCTGTATTTCAAATCTGTTGTATAAATATTACTATATCTTATATAATTATTATTTGTATATACCAATATTGAAATCGAATCGTATTATAACCATTATGTTTGAATAAAAATGCAACGGAATGTAAAATTTTGGATTCACATAACGAGAACAACATGGATAATGCAACGATAAAAATGCTCAAAACAGAACAACGAATAATTTCACATATATGTTTCAATCGTCAGATAAGTGCTCATGATCAAATTATTTTTTAAGTATTGCTACATGCATCGCATAATATTTAATGTATAATGCAATCTTTTGAGGATATGATTTATTTGTAAAAAAAATGCAGCAATTAATATAAATTCATTCATAAAAATACTATAGCATTTATGCTCTGATGTCTAGAAATGTACCTCATATTTTATTTTTTCAAAATATCCTTTTCGTTATCAGATTTAAAATCAAACGTATC
>NW_020536999.1:14854517-14873272 GCF_003426905.1 Ctenocephalides felis
AAACTAAGTTACTAATTTACAACTACTAATCAGCACGTATCCCCATCAATAAAGTCCGAATGTTTTTTTGAATAATTCAAATCCAATGATCCGTGCTCTCGAATCGTCGACAAAAAATTGTATCCGCACATACATACATATATACATCATTTTTCTCTAAGATTTGCGAAAAATTTTCAGAAACCTTTGAACGTAAAGATATACGAAAATTTTCATTTCGGATTTTTTGCAATTACTATAATTTACTCTACGGGTAGTTATAAATAATTCATATTTGGCAAAGATCAAAATATATAGAAATATCTTATGAAATAAAATAAAAAATATTCAAATAAACATACTTTATTTGAAACTTACAAATACATTTAAATTATTAAAGTTATTCCTCATCTCGTTCCATTACCTTAATTTTAACCACAGTGTTACCATCTCCAATTGTCATGCCTTTTTATATATAGAATTCATTGATAAATTTCAATTATTCTTTCAAAATTCCATCATCACCAACGGTTGTAGCAATATCACGAAGTGCTGGACATTTTTTTCACGACATTTAGGAACTCCTTAATATTGCAACAAGTGGTTTGTCCCATTTCTGCATTTTTGTAGTTATCATAAGTTTTAGATTCTCAGCCCAAGCTAGATCTTCACAAACATTTCTACACATATTGGTTGTGGAACCTTCTAAATCGTTTCTCTGATTGATAAAGCAACGCCAGCTTTTTGGGATTCCCTTTCGTAGACAATAGCCCAGTAATATTCAGGAATTGGGAATGATCTCTGAGTTCTTTTTGTTCTTAGGTATAAATCTGTTAGTTTTCCTTTACTGTTTGTTAGTTGTGCAGGTGTTTGGGAAACTCCAGAAAATACTTCCAAAGTTCGTTGATGTTTTCTTAATTTTCTAATATCCTGTACCAAGTTTTCGAAGTTACCATATAGGACATTGTCCCAAAGGGTTATAAGATTATGTGCTCGTCTACTGACATCCTTGAATTGTGCGTGCAAATGCTCCTTGGGGATAAGGGATACAGTATACAAAACATTTTCACGTCTTACATGACCTTCTCCTAAAAGTTTAGTAACTACTTTATTGATCTCGTCGGATCGATATACAGATAAAATATCGACTGCTGACATGTATGGAGCAGGATCCAAATCCTCATTTTCAAGGAATTGTGGTGGTAAAGCTACTTTATAATGAGAATAAACAGGTATATTGCGATCTGTATCATAACAAGTTTCTGCCACTGTGGATAAGTCTTGAGAGCCTGGTTTGTGAAATTGATATTTAGCCAAACTGCCGCTACATTTTGTAGACAAAACAGGCTTCAGTTCCAAAACACGAAGTTGGCAAGATATTTCCGAAGGCTGAGCAGAATCATCCAAATTAGTGCATACAAGTAATTTTAAATAAAAAATCAATTATCTATTACCTCTACACTTTGTCCATTTTCATCCACCAGCTGACCATTTCTACAATGGGCGATGACGCTGTGAATGGTTTCATCTGTGATTTCATGCTGTTTGCATGTGAAAATCACACTATTTCCAGAAGGAACTTTGTATGCACCTTCGTGATTTTCCAAAAGTAATTCCGTTTCGTCGGCATTGTAAAGTAAAGGTCGGAAAGCGGCTCCTTTTTGTGGAAAAACTATGCTACATTTCTCTGAAAGAGAAAAGACAATTTGAAAAAGAGAAAAGACAACATTTGAAATGAGATAAAAGTAGGAAGGCAGTAGAAAAACGAAGTTGAAAATCAAAATTTGGGTTTGCGAGAATTTTTGCTAATTAGTTTAATAGAAAACATAAAAACTATAGGCCAGAAATAGCAATTGTGAAATATTGAGCGAATTTTCCTAAACAACGTTATTAACACTCTAAGGACTGATTTTGTACTAATATTAAAAATACCAAAGTAAATAATGATTAATGAAAGTTATTCAAGAACCTTGGAGTTATCCAGAAAATGAACAAAAATGATAAAATTAATAAAGAAAGTTATCCCAGAACCTTATAAGTTATCTATCAAATGGTCAAAAATAATAAAATTAATAAAGAAAATTATCCAAGAACTTTTGCGTTCTCCAAAAAATAACAAATAAAAAAATTAATATTTACTTATCGAATTCAGGCGCCAATTCTCGGATAAAATAGAAATGTCATCGTAATACTATGTTACGGGTCTATCTTCGTATGAGTTGGTAGTAACGAACTGCCAAAAAGTTATGTATTTGCTGTTCGATCTTGTGTTTTACACATAAAACCTAACCCACAAAACGCATAACGTTAAACAACAATTTTATCATAATGTTTTTTTGAAGTAAAACTTTTTTAGACGCGACTAGAGTGTAAATCTGTGAGAATGCAACGGAAATAGCGTTACGACCGAACTGTATGTCATTCGATTTCGATTAAATTATTTCAATACGGGTCGATTGTGATTAGTCGTCATGTCGCGTGAATAGAGATCTGTCGTTGTATGCGTACCGGCATCAACGTTGTATGCGTACCGATACCAACAAGAAAATCGACATAAATAAATAAACATTTTAAAGTTACATCGTAGTACAAATCTTGATTTAATGAACAAAGTCTGAATCAGAAGAATATTTTACCCTGTTTCCCGTAAATAATTATAATAAAAATAATCAAACAAATGTAACATTTGTGCCGTGTACTAAACGTAAGTTTATTGAAATAATTTCTATATTATTCGTAATTTTTACAAATTTTTGGAGTTATTAAAATGGAAAATATTTTTTAGGCAAGACAGATATTACAGTTGCTCAAAGAATGAGATTATATCGCCAGCGAAAAAGTAAAAAAAAAACAAGCAGTCAATGAATGTATGTTAGTTTTAATCACATGAAGTTCTTCAAACACAATTATTACATGATGATTGAAATTGTGAAAACAATATTTCATTAGGGTTGTTTAACATAATCCACTGTGTGAACGAATTTTATTGAAGTTATTAATCAGCAATTACTTCATTTCTCTAATGAAGTTTCAAGTCGTAAATGCTAATTACAATGACAAACCGATCATGTCATATTTGAAGTATGACTTCAATTACATTATTGTTTTCAAGTATTATAAATATTTTTAATGCTATTATAAATATATAATTTATAATTTATCATTATATAAATGTGTATAATGGTCGACACTAATAAATGTGTGCATCACGAGTGTTAATATATTACTAATAAACATTATTCAAAATGTATTTATTTTTAACTTAAATGCCATCTCGGACAATAGCCTAAAAGTTTTACTTCAATCGCTTGTGAACCTATAACATTTCTATTTTATCTGAGAATTGGCTCCTGAATACATATTTCTCGAGAATAGATTTTATTATTAATATTAAAAATATTATAGAATATTAATTTTTTTAAATTGTTCTTGAATTTATTGCTAAGCATTATAGTAGTACAAAAATATTTCAATTAAAAAATTATTATTTATTATTATTACATACCCTCTGCAAAAGTTGTTCCAACCAAAAGAGCAGAGCAAACTAATATACACACTGAATTCATTTTGTAGACTGTTATGATTTCTTGTCGAGAGCAATAATTTATAATACTGTCTTTGAGATAAGAAGATGAAATTATTGGAAATTATAATTCATAATAACAAAATCGGCGTAGTTTATATCCCAGAAGTGATATTCCTCGAGGAAATGTAAATTTTTGGGTAAATTCGATCTTAAATTAGACTATGGTTTGCATCCGAGATAAGTTTTGTATCCGTGTAAATTAAAAATAAAATATAACAGTGGTTAAAATTATTTATATATGAGTAATAAATTCTCCTATTTTGAAATTTTGTATTCCAAATAAACATCTATTTTATATCTTAGAAGTGGTTATCATTCTCAATTTTTTTTACTATCAAAATTTACCCAAAAATATTTCAATGTTTCCACATTTTCATATGACAAATTAGATTTATAAATATGAGACATTCAATTTGGGAGGATGTGGAATAAAATGTATGTGGTGTATAAAGCAAATTCCTGGAAATTTCCAAGATGGAATAGCTAGATGAATATTATGGCAACATCTTTTATTGCATATTGTTTAAGAACTAAATTTTTGCATACGTAAATTGCCCACGAAAAATTTACTTATCCAAAAATTTGGTTTTTAAAAAATAAATATCATAAAATGAGTTGCTATAATATTCATCTAACAATTCCATCTCGAAAAGTTCCAGGAATTAGCTTTATACACCACTAATTTCTCCCAAATTATTGAATGTCTCATATTTATACATCTAATTTGTGCACATATTACCCACATCCAATATTGAGTGTGGGTAATTGCAAAATTAAACTGAGTCACCATAATTCTCAAGAAACCAACAAGTGATTCAATTGGCCATCTTAAAATAGAAAATCTAAATTTATTTAGATGAATTCTATGGCGACATATCTTGTAATAATATTAAATAAAATAATAAAAATATCATTAGGACTAATTATTAAGATTGGCATTTTCTGATGCCTTGATTTGAATTTGTGGTCCTTTCGTCTATTAAAAAAATTTAAAGGAAAAACATATTTTACTGATTGTACGTTTCGACACTTGATGTGTGTCATTATTCAGCCAATCAAACCAGGAAAAAAGCAAAAACTTAAAGCACTAGCAATAGTTCAAATTTTTTGGATTGAAAAAAAGAGGGCAGAGGTAAAAAGATGCTTATTCGTGGCTGAATGATGGCACAAATCAAGTGTCGAAACGTATAATAAATAAAAAATATTTTTTTAACATTTTTCACAATATTCAAATCAACTTCTAAATCATGAACCATCCTTTAAAATGCCGAGAACTTGAGGTCAAAAGTTTATCTGTCGACTAAACATTTCATGTTTAATAAATGTATATCTACATTTTTTTCAGAAGCTCATTTGTTTACATTTCATGTAATTATTGTTTGTTTATATTTCTAGTAATTATGTTTAAGTGTGAAAATGGTAACCAGATTTTTTTAGTGTTTATCTTAGAATTAGATAAGGAAATATACCGCAGAAATATGAAATAAAAATTATAAATTTAATTTATTTGTACGTGGCGGAAGTTGCGAGAGCTTTCAGCTTTGCTTTTTAGTCGACTTGATCCGCGCTATGTACAACTTGATATCGAGCAGTAGTAATATTCAATTTCATAGATAGATAAAGCTCATTTTTCTCAGTCGATTATATTTTTTTCAGAGCTATGCAACATGCAGGAGAATGGTATAAACAGAATCGTCAGTTGAAAAGACAAAGTGCAGTCCTAGTCCAGAAATATCTCCAAATCAAACCAAATGGATCCCTAGATATAGACATAGATGGTTCAACGGATACAACAGGTGAAAATACAGACATCTTATATTATCAATCAAGATTTTTTTATTTAACTCCACAATTTCCTCTAGATGGTCACGACGATTTGGAAGCCTTGAGGAAAACAGTGACTGATATGAGTTTAGAAATTGCAACTTTACAAACTGAACTAAACAATGCAAAACTTCAGGAGTTTGAAGCAACTGAACAGTGTGTTAATTTAACACAGGTAATAAAAGACAATTGCAGAAATTTATATGTCATCATGGTTGTCTTAATTTATTATTTGACCTACACACTTTAAAAGCAGGGCTTCTCAAAGTCAACCAATTTCGAAAGTTTTGAATTCATACCCAGTAAACCACAAAAGTTGAAATAACGTAGCACTGAAGAAACATTTTTACGTTATTTATGGTTACGTTAATAAAACGTTCATATTACGTTTAATTATAACCTTAAATCGGCTTGAACGATAATGATTCGTTTTTGTTTATTACGTAACAGTTACGTTACACTGTTTCGTCAATTTAACATACAAAATGGACGGTTTGGTACAGCTATTTCACAAAACTGTCAAAAAGATAGGTAACGTGTTCTACACTTTTACTGTAGTTTAACTATAGTTTAACAAAAAGTCTTAATTCTTGAAAGTATGGGTTATTATTTTGGGATGTAGTTCTAAAAATATTTACAATTATGGATTCAAAGCTTAAATGAACTAAATAATAAAAAAATAACCACAATAATCGATAAATGGTTACATTTTCACTATTGCTCTTATTTGCACTTGAAAACCTATAATTTTCAAACTACTTGGGATAATTGTTTTTCTAATTACTATCAATACTATCAGCCCGTTTCAGCTTGACGTTGAATTCTGGGACACCCTATATATATTTATATTATTTATTTATTTAAATACATTATCTTTTCAGGAATTAGAACAAGAAAAGAAATTAAGAGCTCAATGTAACATCGAATTGGAAAGTTTAAGACAATCAAGAGATCATTTTGCAAAAGTTTCAAAATTAGTCGCAGATGAAGTAAGCGTTTTGCGTAAAAATGCCGAAAAGTAAGTTTATGAATCATTTTCAACATACTAAAAATCACAGTATTTTTTTCAACACTTCACTAAACTTATGCATACTAACACTCCAGGTCAATATTGTCGATTAAAGAAAACTCCAAAAAATTTGAGATATAGAAGAATAAATTTCAAATATTTTCTTGCAATTTCTTTAATTCTGATTTTTTACATAAATTATGTTTATTTTCTTATTTTATATTCAGAGAACGTGAGCAAGCTGAAACTATGATAGACGAAGCCAAAAAAGCAATCAGAGAAAGAGATGTTTTAGAAAGACAAAGTGCTTTGCTCATCCAGGATTATAAACATGATGGAGAAGAAGGCAGGATACTTAAATTATTGCAGGAGGTACATACATAAATATATTTAAAAAAATTATCATCGAGCAACTGTGTATCCGTAGTCCAAACAATCTGGTATTCGAGATAATCAGAGAACTCTGATAATTATTACAGTTAGAAATTTTAGTTCAGGATTCAAATATTGAAACCAATTACTATGTATTTTAACAAAATATACATTTCAGACAATTAATTTTTGAATGTCGTTGATAACCATTAAAAAATAGGCCATTATTATGCTCACAGAGTACATCGAAGATAGTGTCATTTCCCTGAATTTGATCAAATCATGATTGATATGATTATATCTTATAATTGATATTATTATATGACTTTTATATTTTTTCCCAGGTTGGTGAGCTCAAAACAATGCTCGAAATGGAACGAAATGACCATCAAAGTCAAGTAGCAGATTTGCTGGTGAGCATCTCTTTACTAAAATTTATTTAACTAATATTTAAATAAAAATTTGTACAAAGGTGTAGGTATTGTACAAAAGCATTATAAATGCAATGTATTACTAAGCATGGCCTATATATAATTATTGATCTATATTGCATGATTATTATTATTTGTATATTTAGTAATTTCAGGCTATTTGCTTTTAGCTATAATTTGTATGCACTCACAAAATGATATGAATGGGGGATTTGGTTTCTGTAATTCGAATCTGTTGTAAAAATATTATTGTACCTTATATAATTATTATTTGTATATACCAAGATTGAAATCTAATTTTATTATCACATCGTTATGTTTAAATAAATAATGCAACGGAATGTAAAATTTTAGATTCACATAACGGGAAGACATGGATTTTGTATAAGTATGATACAACGATAAAAATTTTCAAAAACATAACAACAAATTAATTTCACATATATGTTTTAATCTTTAGATCAGTGCTCATGATTAAATTATTAATTAAGGATTGCTACATATATCGTATAATATTTAATGTATAATGCAATTTTTTGAGGATATGATTGGTTTGTAAATATGCAACAATTAATATAAATTCATTAAAAATACCATAGCATTTTATGCTCTGATGTCTAGAAGTGTGCCTCATATTTTATTTTGCCAAAATATCCTTTTCTTTATCAGATTTGAAACTAAATGTATACAATCTACTTTTTTTCTTTCGCATTTTTTTATTTCTGAGACATTTTTTGTTTTTGAAAATAATTTTTTTTGTTATAATTTATTTTTGTTAATCAAGGCAATATGATTGCATTATATGCACCTTTATCGTATAATTGAATATGTCGTATTCATAAATAAAAAAAATGTATCAATAAAACGTATCAATCTACTTCCTTTCACATTTTTATTCACCTTAAAATTCTTATTTATTTATTTTTAGGAATATTATTGCAATTCTCATAATCATTATAACGAAAATGTTTGGAAAAATGAATTCACTTTTCAATTACGCTATTTTTTTTTTTTTTTTTTTTTTTTTTTTTTATTCTGCAATCTATAAAAATAATTATATTTAGCAGAGAATGCTGACAAGTGTTTACGCTATTTTAATCTAATCTAATGGAAAGAAGGCCTAATTAATGGAAAATTACAGTAACAAGTGTATTACTGGACATTTATTATTGAAGATGCAGAGACTTTAATTTTTTAATATAAGTTCGTTATTGCCGATAAAAACATTATTTTAAACTAACAGAGCGTGCATGAGTGCAAGAAAAAATCATTAGTTGTTAAACAGATTTCTAGTAAATTTTTCAGATACGAAAATATAAAAAAATCAAATGAATGAATGATTTTTTAAACTTCATTCATACAGCAAGTATTCCAAATATTTCTTCTTTTTCCACCAAAATTGTTTCGTAATATAAAATTTTCTCTCCGAACCAAATCCCCATCGCATCATTTTGTGGGAAGCTTCCAATAACATCTTGGCGCATTTCATACGATATGTAACCGCCCGAATTTCAGGAAAAATTGGAGGACAAAAGTATAGACCCCCAAATCGAAGTGTTAGAAGCCAAACTAAAAATAACCGAACACGAACTAAACGTCGCCATAGAACGTGCTGAACGTGCTGAAACCGAATTACAAAACACTCTTTCCGAAAACAACGCAAGTATGCAGACGGATAATGATGTTTTCGGAAATGGCGAAGAGGAAGTTGTTATGAGAAGGAAAATGACAAACGGAAATCAAATAGTCATGCCTCCTCCACCACCGCCGCCACCGGTGCCGAATTTGAATCTTGGCGCCAATAAAACGGAAATCAAAATCAAGACGCAGGCAAGCGCGGTTGCGGAAATGGCTGCCATGCTGGATATCAAACCAGTAAACGATACTCCGGCAAAAACAAAAAATGATAATGGAGGTATATACGAAAATAATATATACAAACATTTTTTCTTGGGGTTATTCAATTTAAGAAAAAAAAAACATGCTTTCGAATAAAATTAATCTGGCAGGGTACCAGATTCAGTCTAAATCGGTTCAGAATATTTTCTATTTGTAAAGAAACGACTCGACCGACGAATGATCAAATTTTACTCACATACTTTAATTCCTTGTAAATTTTGTTATGATAAAAATATTTTATGCAAAATAAGACCTACAACGATTAAATAAAAAAGGTAAATATAAGCATGCAAAACTTATTTTATACCACGTACATAAAGCATGTTTATATTGCTGTGCTATCATTATTGCTAGCGGCTTTGTAAAATTGATTTAGCAAATAAAATGATATTAGGCCCTTTTGAAATTATTATATTATATAAAGTTTATTACAATGCATGCAATTTATATATTAAGCAGCTGTCCCAAAAAATATATGTTCAATTTTTTCTATCAAAGGAGTCTTGTAATATCAAAGAAGGTACAACAATAATAGCTATATCCAGTATAGGTACTTAAAAATTTAATAATCTTTTACTTGAGAATAGTTAAAAAGTGCATTTCCGATAAAATACCTATATATTATAAATATTTTATTAAAATTTTAATAATTTGAAATGCGAAATTAATGATAGCACGTAGCCACAAATTAAAAAATTGTAGCAAAGAAAAGTTTTTGGGCTGAACTATAAATTTGATGGTGTCCAATAAGCACAAACACTATTAAAAAAAAATTGATACAGTGAAGGTACAAAAATGCTTTCTATTTGTTACAACTTATATGAAAAATTACAATTAGCATTACACTCAATTATCAAAGTAATTATTACTGGAAAATTTTTCCAAAAATAAACTAAACTTTTCGGTTTTGCGCAAGGGCTATAAGGTAATAATAATTTGTATCACTGTAAATAATTAAAATATATTAACTAAATATTTAATAATTTCATATATTTATTATTTATTTAATCGGTGATGGAATACTAATAAATATTTGATATCGAACTAATCAACAAACCCTAAAAATTCTTACATTTTTAAGTTGCTCTTCGAAAATAAAATTGTACACATTTTTGTCTAAATCTTAAGGTAATCATTGTATTTTTTTACCCAGGAATTATAGATGCCATCGTGGATCAAATAAAAGGCGGTAGATTTAGACTGAAATCAACCGATGTGCAAAATAAGACAAAAACCAAAAAAGAAGAACCTGCTGCCGTTAAAGAAATGTTAAACATTTTGGGAACATTGAGGAGGACCAGGGGGAAGAGGTCAAGTATGAATACAGGAATGCGCTAATTAATGAACAAATATTTTTAGAATATATTATATCCCTAATTCTACGGAACAGAATAAATCTGTAATTATCTGCTTAATTATAAATTATGTATAGCCATTTGTTGGTGATAAAACAATGCAACTAATTTTCTAATTACACAATAAAATAACTTGAGTGTTTTGCATATTAAAAACCTATTATGCATGTAAAATCTTACTGCACTCAGAAGTACCGAATAAGTTTTCAATATAAGTTGCATAATATGAACAAAATGGTGCTAATATTAAAAATTTGGATATGATTTTTTAAAAAATAGACCTATATATGAATAATAATCATAAAATAGAAATATCCAATAATTCACTGAAATTATGAATTACGAACATTTTATTTTAAAAATCTTAGTAAATAGTGCAAAATGAACATTTTTGAGGCCTTGAAGTTTCAAGTTTGTATGTAAATATTAATTTAGTTTAAGATTGATTTAGATTAGATTTTGATAAGATATTTTATAACGCCAGTCACACAATAATACGTATTATTTAATAATATGTATTGTTTACGTATAAACATTTTTCCAAAATATATTCATCAATTGCATATTATCACATGTAAATTACGATTAGATAGTTTAAAAAGTCTATTAACTATTAGAATATTATATAATTAGATTTATAAGAAAGTTTATGAAATAACTGTTAAAAATAATGTTTTATGTAAATGCAATGATTGAATAAAATCATGAATTCTGTAATAAGATATATATTATGTATAATAAACTTAATGAGACACATTTATAGTGTTTTATATAGAAAAACAATCACATTGTTACAACTACAGTTTAGTTAAACGTAGATATCAAAATGGATAATACATATGCTTATAATATATCACACATGATGCTATATTTTTGGCAGATATATATGAATTGGTTAATGCAAGTGATATGTAAAAACACATTTTAGTTGTTACTACTAAATTATGTTTGAGAGAAGTCGAAGATTTAATTGATTTCAAGGTAATATTTTGTTTAATAATCAAGGTAAATATTTTGTTATAATTCCAAATTTCAAATTTATATTTAGTTTATTTCACTGATGTTGGCACCATTGTCACAAGAAGTGACAGTTTTCCAAATTGCTCGCTGACTTTGTCTACTCAGGCAATACTACTTTAGTATTTAATTTTAATATAAACAATCGTAGGCACGTGTGCAATCTTTGTGATATTTAATTAAATATTAATAAACTAATTAACGATGTCGAATAAAAAACCAGCGCTAATGAATGATCCTAATAATATGAGTGATGAATCCGATAGCTCAGATGAAGGTTCTGATCAAGAGGTTTATTCTGGGCATGAGGTATCTTGACTGATAACCTATATTTTAAAATGTTCATATATTATCTATGTTTCATTATATGTTACTGCCTTTAATTGCTTAAAATCATTATGAGTTATAGATAAATTCAAATTAGTAATTTTGGACTTTGAAATGTTATTTCATTTTATTTAATGAACCGGCGTTTTGACTGTCATGTGCCAATCAATGTTGCATAGGGTTGTGAAATTAAACATTTTTGGATTAACAGGATAATCTGAATAATATAACTGAGATAAAATGAGAAGTTCATATTATTTTCATTTGAATACAATTAACATGCATATAAGACTTTTGTTATGAATTATCACTTTATTAGTTCATGTTTTATTTATGCAGGAAATTCAAGTAGACTTTGAGGGTCGAAATCCTACCGATAGTGACTTTCATGGAATAAAGCAGCTTCTGAATCAATTATTTTTGAAAGCTCATATTAATTTATCAGAATTATCGGATCTGTTAATTGGTAAGTTATAGCTTGTAATATCTTGTAAATTACATGAAATATGTAATTATAAGATTAGATTGTGAGATGAAATTTTTCCAATATGGCACAGGAATGTTATTATCATAACATGGTTGTCTTAGCAAGTTTATTTAGTTTTATTATTATAAATATTTGATTTGTTTGTTTTCTTGTTCCAGGTCAAAATTACATTGGTAGTGTTGTTAAACAAAGTGACGCAGACCCTGATGAAGATGAAGATGATGAAATGACTGATATAAATGATGTTTTTGGTATAACAAGTGTAATTAATATTACCCAGAAAAAGGTAAGTGACTGCATAATTATGATTCAATCATTTTAGTTACTGTAATTCAGATTGCTTATATATGTTTATTTGCTTATTATCATATGCTTTGGATTGATGACAAAATTTCATTGCATGTTTTATTCATAAATTAATTATATTAACTATTTCATCATTCTCTAAATATTATTACAGGAAAGTCATTTCCTAGTATTATTATATGTAAAAGTACCATGAATTCACTTATTACTTCTCTCTTCAATTATTCTTACATTAACTTTATATACATACCTAAATACCTATTTTATTACCAAATGGCACACCAAATTCAATTTTTTATATCTAATTCATAAATTGAGTGCAAAGATAAACTTTTTTTATTTGTATCATTTAAAAGAACATGTGCGACAATGAAGTGAAATGTGTTTCTGCATGAACCTTATATAATTGCAATATTTAACAAAAGTAATTATATTTATTTATTCATAATCAGTGTATCAAAAATCAAGAAATTAAAATTATCATGAATCATTAGTCATTCTCATGTAAGTATTGGATCTTTCAATCATGAATATTTTACAGAATTTAGAATGTGTTCAACAATTACGCAAACTTCTTGTTGAGCTTGCAGAACAAAATGCAACGGATACTACTAACAAACTAATTCAAGACATCCTTAACGATGAAGAAAATTGCACCGGACTTCTGATAAACGAACGTTTCATAAACATTCCTGCACAGATTTCAGTGCCGCTCTTAGAGAATCTGCAAAGCGAAATCAACAGGGCAGTGTCAAAGAAAATGCCATATAAATTTGTATATTACATTTTGATATGTAAATTATACAAAAATGAGCAAACTAAAAAGAAAAAGTCAAAGAAATCTGAACCTGATGTAATTTGGTCAAATCCTGAGGAGGAATACATTCTTCCTGAAGCCTTAGCTAGTTTTGAGTTCTCAGTAAAATCAGAAGCCGATTCTGGTTTAGGAGGTGATTGGAAAGAAGGAGACAGTGAAATGACACCATACAGAAAAATTATGATTTTGCGAGCTGATAGCTTACCGAGGATAATTGAAACTATTAAAACACAAATGAGTGGCACAGCCTAAGCATTTCCAAACATATAATAGATTACATTTATATAATATGTAATCCTTTTGAGATACATATTTTACTCATAGGCGATTGTTATTTATCTTTACAAGTTTGGCAAAGAGGGTAAAGAAGCAGGTGACATGTTTTGTACACATTTCTGCATATATTCATTTGCAACTATCAAACTCTTTGTTGATCACATTTTCAATTTTTAGGGAAGTTCACTTTCCTAATTTATAATGAAAATATTGATGATAGAAATGGGGATATGAAAAAAACAATCTCAAAAGGATTAAACATAAATCAGATAATTTGATGGAAGTAGCATTCATATTCAGAACTTTTATTGAAATCACATCCCTAAAATAACATACTGTAATCTAATAGGATGATAGATAACATACTGTAATCTGATATATTTACAATTTAAAGTACGATTTAATTACTTTCTATAATCAGTTGTCAACCTTCTTCTTTTTCTTAATCTCTCTTATTATCTGATTTTTGTTATTTATATGTGCATTAACCAATTCTTATATATCTGCCAAAAATATAGCATTATGTGTGATATATTAAGCATGTGTATTAGCCATTTTGATATCTACGTATAACTAAAATGTAGTTGTAACAATGTGATTGTTTTTCTATATAAAACACTATAAATGTGTCTCATTAAGTTTATTTTACATAATATATATCTTATTACAGAATTCATGATTTTACTCAATCATTGCATTTACATGAAACATTTTTTTAAAAATTATTTCATAAAACTTTTTATAAATCTAATCATATAATATATTCTAATAGTTAATAGACTTTTTAAACTATCTAAATAAATTGATGAATATATTTTTGAAAAATTCTTATACTTAAACAATACATATTATTAAATAATATATATTATTGTTTGACTGGCATTATAAAATATCTTATCAAAATCTAATCTAAATCAATCTTGAACTAAATCGATATTTACATACAAACTTGAAACTTCTCAAGGCCTCAAAAACGTTGATTTTGCACTATTTACTAAGATTTTTAGAAGAAAATGTTCGTAATTCATAGTTTCAGTGAATTATTAGATATTTCTAATAATTTATGATTATTAGTTTTTTGTAACATTGAAAAACATTAGGACTTATTGCATATTTACAAGAGCCTTGTAATATCATTCTTTAAAACGATTGGTAATAAATGTGTTGTCATTCAAATTATACTTACATGGAATAAACCTGAAACAGCAAATCCAATCCACGATCGAAATAATAAACGTTTATTGCACTCAAATGTTTGATTTGAATTTGAATTTTGCTGGCACTATTTTGTTTAATAATAATTTATGCGAAAATATACCTATTTTACATTATTTTTAAGATTTCCATCATTAGTTCATGATTAGTGAAAAACGTCTGCCACACAGTAAAAGATATCAAGATTATATTAACAAGAATTTCATTGTATCTATTGCATCCTTTTTTAGACCATGAATAATACTCATTTATATTGTCGTGTTTATTATTAAAACAAATAATTTAATACACTAAACAATTTTATTTGGCAATTTTGGATTTAATCCAATCGACATAATGAGAAACTCTTGTGAATACATCAGGCTTGCCGACAGCGCAAGGAATGCCCCAGGAAACAATTCCATGAAGTTGTCCATTGATGACTAAGGGGCCACCGGAATCACCCTTTTGGAAAAATATTCAATTAATAACTATTTTTTTAAATAATATATAATTAATAATTTTAATAAGAATATAACCGAAAAATATGAGAAAACTTTTACTGTATATTTTTTGTAAGACTTACCTTACATGCACCCTTGCCCATATCTGCAAAAGTGCATATTTGGCTATCGTGGATTGGAATCTTATCCTCATTAAACATTCTTCTGCAAACACTTTGGGGGATGGTAAATGTATTTAATTCCTAAAATATAAATTATTAGAAAGTGAAACATTACAAGACAGAATGGTAACTCTGAAAATTCATATTATCTACCTGTAAATCATTAGGTGGCGGTGAATCTTTTCCCAATCGTCCCCATCCAGTCAAACGAGCATCCTCTCCGCCTCCGATATATTTATCTTCAAATGGAATTTTTTGCACTTTATCGCTGAATTTATTTTATTCCGAAGTTTTACAAGTGCCAAATCATTTGCGGCAGTTTGTTCATCAAACTTGTCAGTAATAGTTTTTCTATTCTATATCGTTCACCTACTTCATCCAGTTTATTCACGCCGGCAACGACTTCAAAACGTTGTCTGAAAATTGAAATGCAATCAGACTTGAAATGAAAATTTATGGGCAAAATAGTCATGATTTATAAAAATACGAAATTACATATTTAGGATATTTGTTTCCTCTAACTACTACACATATTTTTTTCTATTTTTCTATTTATGGTACAAGATATATTACAAATTCACCCCATGCAATGAGCAGCAGTCAAAACCCAATAATCGTCAATAATTGCTCCTCCACAGAAATGTTTGTTTTCAGCATTTCGAAGTGAAACTTGATAGGGCACCGATTTTTCTTTAGCATTTTCACCACCCACGATTCTCCAGCCGATTGAAGACGCTGGGGAAAAAATATGTAAATTTGGTTCAATGCATAGGATACAATTTTATGTACTATTTTGTAGTTGATAAATAAAGTTAAAGGAATATAAAAATTAATTTCTTTACCTGATGCGAATTCAATGACTGCTAAAACGATCAGTACCTTCATGACTTCACTGCAGTTTCTACACTTAAACTGATAGCGCATTTAATTCAATTTTATATTTAATTTAACGATAATAATTGAGATAAGTTCCACTTATATTATCTAACAAATAGGTAAATCCCATATAACTCTCATTTGAAATGAAATTTTATCATAAAATATTTTTTTGTTCCTGGTCAAAAGTTCAAAGGTGAATCAAATGGAAATTTCTTCGATAATGTAAGATTTAAATTATAAAAGAATTGTTTAGATTATTTTTAAAAGGAAATAGAAAAATGAGTATTATCGAAAAAAAAAGTTGTATTAAATGTTATTCATAGGCAGCAATTTTTTATCAGAATACTAGCTGACCCGGCAAACGTTGTTTTGCTAAATAAGGTATATTCTAGACAATTTCTAGAGAATCAAAAATATTAATACTTTAAGTGTATAAGGATGTGTTGTTTGAATGCTATATACAATGAAGTATTATAAAAACAATAAACCCCATTGGTTCCGGATAATCCGAAGTCCGGATAATCCAAAGTCCGGATAACACGAAGTCCGGATAATCCGAAGTCCGGATAATCCGAAGTCGGGATAAACCGAAGTCGGGATAAACCGAAGTCCGGATAATCCGAAGTCCGGATAATCGGAATTCCGGATAATCGGAATTCCGGATAATCGGAATTCCGGATAATCGGAATTCCGGATAATCGGAATTCCGGATAATCCGAATTCCGGATAATCCGAATTCCGGATAATCCGAATTCCGGATAATCCGAATTCCGGATAATCGGAATTCCGGATAATCGGAATTCCGGATAATCGGAATTCCGGATAATCGGAATTCCGGATAATCGGAATTCCGGATAATCGGAATTCCGGATAATCGGAATTCCGGATAATCGAATTCCGGATAATCGAATTCCGGATAATCCGAATTCCGGATAATCCGAATTCCGGATAATCCGAATTCCGGATAATCGAATTCCGGATAATCCGAATTCCGGATAATCGGAATTCCGGATAATCGGAATTCCGGATAATCCGAATTCCGGATAATCGGAATTCCGGATAATCGGAATTCCGGATAATCCGAATTCCGGATAATCGGAATTCCGGATAATCGAATTCCGGATAATCGGAATTCCGGATAATCGGAATTCCGGATAATCGGAATTCCGGATAATCGAATTCCGGATAATCGAATTCCGGATAATCGGAATTCCGGATAATCGGAATTCCGGATAATCGGAATTCCGGATAATCGGAATTCCGGATAATCCGAATTCCGGATAATCCGAATTCCGGATAATCCGAATTCCGGATAATCCGAATTCCGGATAATCCGAATTCCGGATAATCCGAATTCCGGATAATCCGAATTCCGGATAATCGAATTCCGGATAATCGGAATTCCGGATAATCCGAATTCCGGATAATCGGAATTCCGGATAATCGGAATTCCGGATAATCCGAATTCCGGATAATCCGAATTCCGGATAATCGAATTCGGATAATCCGAATTCCGGATAATCGGAATTCCGGATAATCGGAATTCCGGATAATCGGAATTCCGGATAATCGAATTCCGGATAATCGGAATTCCGGATAATCGAATTCCGGATAATCGGAATTCCGGATAATCCGAATTCCGGATAATCCGAATTCCGGATAATCGAATTCCGGATAATCGGAATTCCGGATAATCGAATTCCGGATAATCGAATTCCGGATAATCGGAATTCCGGATAATCCGAATTCCGGATAATCCGAATTCCGGATAATCCGAATTCCGGATAATCCGAATTCCGGATAATCCGAATTCCGGATAATCCGAATTCCGGATAATCCGAATTCCGGATAATCGAATTCCGGATAATCCGAATTCCGGATAATCGAATTCCGGATAATCCGAATTCCGGATAATCCGAATTCCGGATAATCCGAATTCCGGATAATCCGAATTCCGGATAATCCGAATTCCGGATAATCGGAATTCCGGATAATCCGAATTCGGATAATCCGAATTCCGGATAATCCGAATTCCGGATAATCCGAATTCCGGATAATCCGAATTCCGGATAATCGAATTCCGGATAATCGGAATTCCGGATAATCGAATTCCGGGATAATTCCGGATAATCGGAATTCCGGATAATCGGAATTCCGGATAATCGGAATTCCGGATAATCGGAATTCCGGATAATCGGAATTCCGGATAATCGGAATTCCGGATAATCGGAATTCCGGATAATCGGAATTCCGGATAATCGGAATTCCGGATAATTCCGAATTCCGGATAATCCGAATTCCGGATAATCCGAATTCCGGAGATACCGAATTCCGGATAATCCGAATTCCGGATTAATCGGAATTCCGGATAA
>NW_020536999.1:14874272-14896772 GCF_003426905.1 Ctenocephalides felis
CTCCTGAAGATATACTTAAAAACACCGTTGCTGTCGGATACACTGCGCCGAACGTGTGCGTAACGGGACTGCGCCCGACGGAGGGTTAATGAAGATTTACAGACTTTTTCCATATATTTTTTTTAAATAAAAAGGTATATTGAGAAATAATACAAATAAGCGACATAAAAAACAAACATTATGTTCTTGTGATAAATTTATATTTACTAATGATAAATTTATTATGCAAATGTCTAAAGCCAACAATCAACATTCAGTCAATTCAGTCAGTCAATGTCAAATTTCTATTTTTAATAGAACAAATTCGAAAAGATTGGACAAATTAAAATGTAAAATGATGTTTTAGCCAGTTTTAGCATTGATCATGAAAATAATATACAACTTTATTATTTATAATCTGATATATATTTTTTTCAATTTTTTTTTGTAATTTTTTAGCAATTACTTTAGAACGGCTAGATGATGACACGTACTTTGAGCCGAAACGTACAAACTAAATATGTTTTATTATTTATTGTCATTTCATTTGAACCTATTAGCAGCATTTGAAAATGTATCAACGTCAAATAAAAAAAATCTCAAGAGACAATCCAGTAAACATATGAGTCACATCTTTATCTCGTTGCAAATTGCATCTTTTTCCATATATGTAATAAAACGCACATTTTTAAGACTTAACATTTATACCAAAAATAAACAAAAACTACTTTGTTCGTTTGACATTGGATTAAAATCACCAAGTCCCTTCTCCATGTTAATAACAAAATTGACTTGTATTTCGAAGGCCATCACATGACTTATTATCTGTCTTATATATCCTGCTCACTTAACGCAAAATGTTGATATTTAATGATTCATAAACATTTTGATTTATATGTCTTTGTTTTATAAACTAGAAGCAATTTTTTTTTTGAAGAGACGACCGTGTCTTAATAAGAAAAATGCCTTTTGTTGTTCCAGCACGTAAGCAATAGTTCAACGAGCGTAACTGAACTTCCTGACGAAATAAAAAGCATCTGCCTTTTTCTCAGATGTAGAAAAATAGCTTTTGAATTGTCTCGTAATAAATAATTAAACTCGTTCACTAAAGGTTACACACCTTTCCTCTTAGCTAAAAAGGTCCTTTTTCATGGACGTGAGAGAGAGTCCTCTATTGTCACACTAGGACTAGGCATCACTCGTAAACTTTTATAAATTTTCTTGTGGATTTTTTATCTATTTACATACCATTTAGATATACCATTTTAAATATGGTTAAAATAAGTATAATGATTATATTTTTTTATTCCAGTTGCCAGATCCTTAGCAGACCTGGAGAGGAAACATCAGCAATTATCAGACGAATTCACATTAACTAAACACGAGCTGAGGGATAAGGATGCCCAATTGAACTCTTTAAGGACTGTTTCTGAAAAAGTTTACAAGGAATACGAAACACTCAAGAATCAATATGATGTTGAGACCGGAGCAATGCATAAGTAAGGATAATGTAGAATCTATATTTATATCTATCTCTATTTGTCTATAATATCTAAAATTTCTGAGTACGAATAATCAACGATTCCACACAATTTCTCAAACTTTGAAAATAGGAAAATATTATTGGTAGTATTATATATAAGTCATAAGGGGGCGTCTATTAATCATGTGAGGTTTTTAGGGGTAGGGGGAATTAGACAAAAAATCACGTGCGAGAGGAAGGGGTCTAGTATATCACGTGTATTTATTTTCTATCTGAATTAAAAAAAAAATCCAAAAAATTACGATTTTTTTGTAAATTCGAAAAATTTGTTCGAACAATTTTACGCAACTAAGAATACACGTAATGATTGGGGGGTGAGGGGGGTAATTTTGAATATCACTGGTCCAAAAATCTCTAAAAAATCGATCACGTGATTAATGACGCTTCCTAAGTATTCGGCCTAATAAAAATCTATTCTATACATTCACAAATATTTTGGACAAATAAATAAATCCTAATGTCAACTCGAGTACTAGAGATTGACCAACAAATGTTCCTAAATTTTTTTCAAATTTTGACAAAATGCTAGCAAAATCATTTTTAAGACAAATGAGACGACTTTTTTAAAATAATTTTATGCCATTAGCATTCTTATACTAAAAAATTCATGCTTTGTATATTTTTTTATCCAGATTTTTGTCTGAATGTTGATTATTTTTAACCGCCAAATGGCATTTTTTTCTAACCTTAGGGAAAATTAATGAAACTTAAAGGCAAATCTTCCTGAATTTTTTTCAAATTTTGACAAAATGCTAGCAAAAATATTTTTAAGACAAATCGGAAGACATTTTTGGAATAATTCTGTGGCATTAGCATTCATACTAAAAAATTCATGCTTGGCATATTTTTGATTCAAATTTTGTCTGAATGTTGATCATTTTTGACCGCCAAATGGTATTTTTCCTAACCTTTTTTCTTAAATCTCAGAAACCGTGGACCTGTTTTTCAAAAATTTCATCAATTTTTTATTCCATCAATTCAAGTAAAATGTTTTTTGAATTATTCAAATCGGACGCTCCTCTTTCTCAAAAAGTAAAATACCATTTTTTGCACTATTTGCTCCGTTTTTTCGAAACGTCTGGACCTGTCTTGACCAAAAACTAAGTTACTAATTTACAACTACTAATCAGCACGTATCCCCATCAATAAAAGTCGAATGTTTTTTGAATAATTCAAATCCAATGATCCGTGCTCTCGAAATCGTCGACAAAAAATTGTATCCGCACATACATACATATATACATCATTTTTCTCTAAGATTTGCGAAAATTTTCAGAAACCTTTGATACGTAAATATACGACGAAAATTTTCATTTCGGATTTTTTGCAATTACTATAATTTACTCTACGGGTAGTTAATAAATAATTCATATTTGGCAAAGATCAAAATAATAGAAATATCTTATGAAATAAAATAAAAATATTCAAATAAACATACTTTATTTGAAAACTTACAAATACATTTAAATTATTAAAGTTATTCCTCATCTCGTTCCATTACCTTAATTTTAACCACAGTGTTAACCATCTCCAATTGGTCATGCCTTTTTATATATAGAATTCATTAATAAATTTCAATTATTCTTTCAAAATTCCATCATCACCAACGGTTGTAGCAATATCACGAAGTGCTGGAACATTTTTCACGACATTTAGGAACTCCTTAATATTGCAACAAGTGGTTTGTCCAATTTCTGCATTTTTGTAGTTATCATTAAGTTTTAGATTCTCAGCCCAAGCTAGATCTTCGCAAACATTTCTACACATATTGGTTGTGGAACCTTCTAAATCGTTTCTGATGATAAAGGCAACAGCTTTTTGGGATTCCCTTTCGTAGACAACTGCCCAGTAATATTCAGGAATTGGGAAGGATCTCTGAGTTCTTCTTGTTTTTAGATATAAATCTGTTAGTTTTCCTTTACTGTTTGTTAGTTGTGCAGGTGTTTGGGAAACTCCAGAGTATACTTCCAAAGTTCGTTGATGTTTTCTCAATTTCCTAATATCCTGTACCAAGTTTTCGAAGTTACCATATAGAACATTGTCCCAAAGGGTTATAAGATTATGTGCTCGTCTACTGACATCCTTGAATTGTGCGTGCAAATGCTCCTTGGGGATAAGGGATACAGTATACAAAACATTTTCACGTCTTACATGACCTTCTCCTAAAAGTTTAGTGACTACTTTATTGATCTCGTCTGATCGATATACTGATAAAATATCGACTGCTGACATATATGGCGCAGGATCCAAATCCTCATTTTCGAGGAATTGTGGTGGTAAAGCCACTTTATAATGAGAATAAACAGGTATATTGCGATCTATATCATAACAAGTTTCCGCCACTGTGGACAAATCTTGAGAGCCTGGTTTGTGAAATTGATATTTAGCCAAACTGCCGCTACATTTCGTGGACAAAACAGGCTTTAGTTCCAAAACACGAAGTTGGCAAGATATTTCCGAAGGCTGAACAGAATCATTAAAATTAATACTTTCAAATTTTTTTAAAAAAATCAATTATCTATTACCTCTACACTTTGTCCATTTTCATCCACCAGCTGACCATTTCTACAATGGGCAATCACACTGTGAATGGTTTCGTCTGTGATTTCATGTTGTTTGCATGTGAAAATCACGCTATTTCCTGAAGGAACTTTGTAAGCACCTTCGTGATTTTCCAAAAGTAATTCCGTTTCGTCGGCATTGTAAAGTAAAGGTCGGAAAGCGGCTCCTTTTGTGGGAAAACTATGCTACATTTTTCTGAAAGAGAAGAAACAATTTGAAATAAGATAAAGGTCGGAAGGCAGTGGAAAAACGAAGTTGAAAATCAAAATTTGGGTTTGCGAAAATTTTGCTTGCTAATTTAATATAGAACATAAAGAAACAGATCAGAAACAGCAGTTGTGAAAAATTGTGCGAATTTTCCTAAACAGCGTTATTAACACTCCAAGGACAGATTTTGTACTAATATTAAAAATACCAAAGTAAATAATGATTAAAGAAAGTTATCCAAGAACTTTGTTGTTTTTCAGCAAATATGATAAAATTAATAAAGACAGTTATCCAAGAGCCTTAGAGTTATCTATCAAATGGTCAAAAATAATAAAATTAATAAAGAAAATTATCCAAGGGCATTTGCGTCATCCGAAAAATAGCAAAGAAAAAAAAGTTTATTTATCGAATTCAGGGGCTAATTTTCGGATAAAATATAAATGTTATGGTAATGCTATGTTGCGGGTCTATTTTCGTATGAATTGGTAGTAACACACCATCAAAAATCTATGTATTTGCTGTTCGATCAGATGTTTTACACATAAAACATAACCTGCAAAACGCACAACGTTAAATAACTATTTTATCATAATGTTTTTTTTAAGTAAAATTTTTTTAAGCGCAACTAGGGTGTAAATCTGTGAGCATGCAACGAAAATAATGCTCTCGGTGAATTTCTATACGGTTCGATTGTGATTATTCGTCGTATATGTGAATAGAGATCTGTCGTTGTATGCGTGCCGGCATCAACGTTGTATGCGTTCCGATATCAACAAATAAATTGGCATAGATAAATAAACATTTAAAGTTACATCGTACTATGAATCTTGATTTAATGAAAAATGCCTGAATCAGAAAAACATTTTACCCTGTTCCTCGTAAATAGTTATAATGAAAATAATAAAACATATGAAACATTTGTGCCGTGTACTAAACGTAAGTTTATTGAAATAATTTCTATATTATTCGTAGTTTCTATAAATCTTTGAAGTTATTAAAATGGAAAATATTTTTTAGACAAGACAGATATTGCAGCTGTTCAAAGAATGAGATTATATCGCCAGCAAAAAAATAAAAAAATACAAGCAGTCAATGAATGTATGTTAATTTTAATTACATAAAGTTCTTCAAACACAATTATTACATGATGAGTGAAATTGTGAAAACAATATTTGTTTAGGCGTTGTTTAACATAATTCACTGTGTGAACGAATATTATAGAATTTATTAATCAGAAATTACTTTATTTCTCTATTGAAGGTTCAAGTCGTAAATGCTAATTACAATGACAAACCGATCATGTCGAATTTGAAGTATGACTTTAATTGCATTATTGTTCTCAAATATTATAAATATGTTTAATGCTATGCTCCTGAATGTATATTTCTCGAAAATAGATTTTGTTATAAATATAAAAATACTGTAGAATATTAAGATTTGTTAAATTGTTCTTGAGTTTGACGGTAAATCTTTATTGAACTTTACTGAAATGATTTTTATTCATTAACCACGGTTAAATTTAATTGATTGCCGACTTATTGCGAAGCATTATAGTAGTACATTAAATATTCCCATTAAAAACATATCATTTATTATTATTACATACCCTCTGCAAAAGTTGTTCCAACCAAAAGAGCAGAGCAAACTAATATACACACTGAATTCATTTTGTAGACTGTTATGATTTCTGGTCGAGAGCAATAATTTATAATACTGTCTTTGAGATAAGAAGATGAAATTATTGGAAATTATAATTCATAATAACAAAATAGGCGTAGTTTATATCCCAGAAGTGATATTCTTCGAGGAAATGGAGGAATTTTGGGTAAATTCGGTCTTAAGTTAGACTTTTGTCTATGGTTTCCATCCCAGATAAATTTACTATCTGTGGAAAATAAATATAAAACGTAACAGTGGTTAAAATTACTCATATTTGAGTAAAAAAAATTTTTTTTGAAATTTTGTACTCCAAATAAACATCTATTTTATATCTCAAAAGTAGTTATCATTCTCAATTTTTTTCTATATCTATCAAAATTTACCCAAAAATGTTTCAATGTTTCCATATTTTCATATGACAAATTAGATTTATAAATATGAGACATTTAATTTAGGAGGATGTGGAATAAAATAGTGGTGTATAAAGCAAATTTCTGGAAATTACCAAGGTGGAATTGCTAGATGAATATTATGGCAATATCTTCTTTGAGATATTTTTTTAAGAACTAAGTTTTTGGATACGTAAATTGCCCACGAAAAATTTACCTATTCAAAAATTTTGTTGAGTTGCCATAATATTCATCTAACAATTCCATCTTGAAAAATTCCAGGAATTTCTTTCATACACCACTAGTTTTTTCCACATCCTCCCAAATTGAATGTCTCATATTTATGAATCTAATTTGCGCACATATTACCCACATACAATATTGAGTGTGGGTAATTGCAAAATTAAACTGAGTCACCATAATTCTCAAGAAACCAACAAGTGATTCAAATGGCCATCTTAAAATAGAAAATCTAAATTTATTTGGATGAATACCATTGCGATATATCTCAAAATAATAATAAATAAAATAATAGAAATAATAATCAAAGGACTAATTGACTTTAATTAATAATTAAAGGACTTGATTTGAATTTGGCCTATTTGTCTAATAAAAAAAATTAAAATAAAAACATATTTTACTGATTGAACGTTTCGTCACTTGATGTGTGTCATCATTCAGCCAATCAAACCAGGACAAAAACAAAAACTTAAAACATTAGCAGCAATTGTTTAAATTTTTTTGAACTTTAATAAGCAAAACAACATGTACCTAATAAAATTGAAGCCTTAAATTAAAAAAGAGAGCAGGGGTAAAAAGATCCATTCATCACGTGGCTGAATGATGACACACATCAAGTATCGAAACGTATAGTCAATAAAATTATTTTTTTAACCTTTTTTACAATTTTTAAAATAAATTTCTAAATCATGAACCATCCTTTAAAGTGCAGAGAACTTGAGGTCAAAAGTTATCTGTCGACCAAACATTTCATGTTTAATAAATGTATATCTACATTTTTTTTCAGAAGCTCATTTGTTTACATTTCATGTAATTATTGTTTGTTTACATTTCTAGTAATTATGTTTAAGTGTGAAAATGGTAACCAGATTTTTTTTAGTGTTTATCTTAGAATTAGATAAGGAAGAATACCGCAGAAATATGAAATAAAAATTATAAATTTAATTATTTGTACGTGGCGGAAGTTACGAGAGCTTCAGCTTTGCTTTTTAGTTGAATTTCCGCGCTATGTACAACCTAATATCAAGCAGTAGTAATGTTCATTTTCAAAGATAGATAAAGTTCTACAAGATTATATTTTTCTGAGCTGTCTAATGTAAATTTAAACTTTTCAGAGCTATGCAACATGCAGGAGAATGGTATAACAGAATCGTCAGTTGAAAAGACAAAGTGCAGTCCTAGTCCAGAAATATCTCCAAATCAAACCAAATGGATCCCTAGATATAGACATAGATGGTTCTACAGATACAACAGGTAAAATACGGAACTTAATATTATCAATAACATTTTATTTAACTCCACAATTTCCTTTAGATGGTCATGACGATTTGGAAGCTTTGAGGAAAACAGTGACTGATATGAGTTTAGAAATAGCAACTTTACAAACTGAACTAAATAATGCAAAACTTCAGGAGTTTGAAGCAACTGAACAGTGTGTTAATTTAACACAGGTAATAAAAGACAATTGAAATTATTTATATGTGCACAAATCATCATGGTTGTCTTAATTGAATTTTGACCAACACTCTTTAAAAGGTCTTTACAAAGTCGACCAATTTCGAAAATTTTGAATTCACAGTTTAACAAAAAGTCTTAATTCTTGAAAACATGGGTTAATATTTTGGGCTGTGTTTCTAGAAATATTTACAATTACGGATCCAAAGCTTAAAAATGAACAAAATTAATTAGAATTAACCATAATAACCGAAAAGTGGTCACATTTTCACTATTGCTCTTATTTGCACCTAAAAGCCTATAATTTTCAAACCATGTTAGATAATTGTTTCTCTAATTACAATTAATATCACCCCGTTTCGGCTTGACGTTGAATTCTGGGACATCCTATATATATTTATATTAATTGTTTATCTAAATACATTATCTTTTCAGGAATTAGAACAAGAAAAGAAATTAAGAGCTCAATGTAACATCGAATTGGAAAGTTTAAGGCAATCCAGAGATCATTTTGCAAAAGTTTCAAAATTAGTCGCAGATGAAGTAAGCGTTTTGCGTAAAAATGCCGAAAAGTAAGTTTATGAATCATTTTCAACATACTAAAAATCACAATATTTATTTCAACATTTCACTAAAGTTATGCATACTAACACTCCAAGTCAGTAGAGTAGGGCGGGGCTAGTTGAGCAAATTTTCACTTAAACGGATGTAGCATCTCAATGAAAAGTCTCAAAAAATTGTTATACGGCTTAATGGATTTGTTGTTTATCGCTTAACAAAAGTGTTAATACTATTTTTTGGTAATAAATAAAATTTAAAAGCTACAGCTGTTTGAATGCAAAAAGCACTAAGAAAGTATAATAAAATCATAGGTTCAATGTCGTTTAGTGATGAAATAAAATAAGTTTTTAATAACCAGTTCAATATTTATAGTCTTTATTGACATAAAAAACAATACTTATAGTAATTTGCTTTGAATAATTAACGAAAAGTAGAATCAACTGAACAATATCGTATCTTAGGAATTATTTTACCATTATATTCATTATTTTTGTTTAAAATCATTATTTCTTTATATTATTACTCATAGACTTAGCTTAAATCTTAAAAATAATAATCAATTTCTGGAAGTTAATAATAGTTGTCTTAGTGACAGAACAAGTTTAGCAACTATGCTCAACTAACCCCAACTCGGAATTTCGAAATAAAAGTGAGTTTATAAAAAAACCGTGAGAATTATAGCCAGAATCTCTGTGCATATTAAAAGTACTATAATTATATTGAAGAATAACATTTACCTGATTAAAAATAAATAACATTTGACTAAACCAGACGAAAACTCGTGATGAATTACGTTTTTACTTTTTGGTCTCAAAATAAACAAAACGCCCGTGAGCCTCACTCATTTGTCCAGCGGCCACTAGCGATCGCGGGATATTTATTTCTCCCAAATCTCTATATTTCCGCCATATGATGCCTAAACGGACGGTGAATAGTTTTCGAGATATTTCGATTGCTCAACTTGCCCCTATGCTCAACTAGCCCCGCTCTACCCTATTGTCGACATGAAGAAAATTCCAAAAAAATTGGAGACATAAAAGAATAAGTTTCAAATATTTCCTTGAAATTCCTGAACTTGTTATTTACATAAATTATATTTATTTTCTAATTTTATATTCAGAGAACGTGAGCAAGCTGAAACTATGATAGACGAAGCCAAAAAAGCAATCAGGGAAAGAGATGTTTTAGCAAGACAAAGTGCTTTGCTCATACAAGATTATAAACATGATGGAGAAGAAGGCAGGATACTTAAATTATTGCAGGAGGTACAAACATAATTATATTTGAAAAATTATTTTTATGATTATCGAGCAACTGTGTACTCGTAGTCCAAATAATCTGGTATTCGAGATAGACAGATAACTCAAATAATTAACATAGTTAGAGATTTTAGTTCACGATTCCTTGAAACCAATTACTATCTATTTTTACAAAATATACAGATTCAGACATTCATTTTTGAATGGCGATGAAAACTATTAAAAAGTAGGCCATAATTATGCTCACAGAGTACATCAGAAATAGTGTCATTTTCCTTAATTTGATTTAATCATGATTGATATGATTATATCTTATAATTGATATTATTTTATGACTATTATATTTTTACCCAGGTTGGTGAGCTCAAAACAATGCTCGAAATGGAACGAAATGACCATCAAAGTCAAGTAGCAGATTTGCTGGTGAGCATCTCTTTACTAAAATTTATTTAACTAATATTTAAATAAAAATTTGTACAAAGGTGTAGGTATTGTACAAAAGCATTATAAATGCAATGTATTACTAAGCATGGCCTATATATAATTATTGATCTATATTGCATGATTATTATTATTTGTATATTTAGTAATTTCAGGCTATTTGCTTTTAGCTATAATTTGTATGCACTCACAAAATGATATGAATGGGGGATTTGGTTTCTGTAATTCAAATCTGTTGTATAAATATTACTATATCTTATATAATTATTATTTGTATATACCAATATTGAAATCGAATCGTATTATTATACCATTATGTTTGAATAAATAATGCAACGGAATGTAAAATTTTGGATTCACATAACGAGAAAAACATATGGATAATGCAACGATAAAAATGCTCAAAAACAGAACAACGAATTAATTTCACATATATGTTTCAATCGTCAGATAAGTGCTCATGATCAAATTATTTTTTAAGTATTGCTACATGCATCGCATAATATTTAATGTATAATGCAATCTTTTGAGGATATGATTTATTTGTAAAAATGCAGCAATTAATATAAATTCATTAAAAATACTATAGCATTTTATGCTCTGATGTCTAGAAATGTACCTCATATTTTATTTTTTTCAAAATATCCTTTTCGTTATCAGATTTAAAATCAAACGTATCTAATCCACTTTTCCTTTTCCTTTTTTTTTTTTTGAGGCAATTTCTGTTGGCGAAAATATGATTGCATTATATGCACTGTTTTCTAATCATTAATGTCGTATTTAATTTTTACAAAATATCTTGTTTTTAGATTTGCTATAAAATCTCCTTCCTTTCACATTTTTAATTCGTTAAACCTTATTTTTAAGATACATCAAATATATTATTGCATTACCCATATACATTAAATGAAAATGTTTGGAAAAATGAACTCACTTTTTAATTACAATATTTAATTGTCGTGCTTAGTGAAAGAAGCACAGTAAGTTGTAAAACATTTTCACTAACAAGAAAGAAGAATAAATAGTGTTGCCATGACAACGCTATTTTAGGAGCTCTATTACACCAGAATTGCCCCATTAATAGAAGTTCAAATGTCGATACATACATTATTTTAAGCTGATAAAGCGTGCATGAATGCGAAGAAAAAATCATTAATGATTCAATGGTTTCCCAGTAAATTTTTCAGAAATATAAGAAAATAATTTATTATGATACGATTTTTTAAACTTTGCGTAAAATATTGCCTCCAAATACATATAAAATTTTCTCTCCGAACCAAATCCCCATCGCATCATTTTGTGGGAAGCTTCCAATAACATCTTGGCGCATCTCATACGATATGTAACCGCCCGAATTTCAGGAAAAATTGGAGGACAAAAGTATAGACCCCCAAATCGAAGTGTTAGAAGCCAAACTAAAAATAACCGAACACGAACTAAACGTCGCCATAGAACGTGCCGAACGTGCTGAAAGCGAATTACAAAACACTCTTTCCGAAAACAACGGAAGTATGCAGACGGATAATGATGTTTTCGGAAATGGCGAAGAGGGAGTTGTTATGAGGAGGAAAATGACAAACGGAAATCAAATAGTTATGCCTCCTCCGCCTCCGCCGCCGCCGGTGCCGAATTTGAATCTTGGCGCCAATAAAACGGAAATCAAAATCAAGACGCAGGCAAGCGCTGTTGCGGAAATGGCTGCCATGCTGGATATCAAACCAGTAAACGATACTCCGGCAAAAACAAAAAATGATAATGGAGGTATATACGAAAATAATATATACAAACATTTTTTCTTGGGGTTATTCAATTTAAGAAAAAAAAAACATGCTTTCGAATAAAATTAATCTGGCAGGGTACCAGATTCAGTCTAAATCGGTTCAGAATATTTTCTATTTGTAAAGAAACGACTCGACCGACGAATGATCAAATTTTACTCACATACTTTAATTCCTTGTAAATTTTGTTATGATAAAAATATTTTATGCAAAATAAGACCTACAACGATTAAATAAAAAAGGTAAATATAAGCATGCAAAACTTATTTTATACCACGTACATAAAGCATGTTTATATTGCTGTGCTATCATTATTGCTAGCGGCTTTGTAAAATTGATTTAGCAAATAAAATGATATTAGGCCCTTTTGAAATTATTATATTATATAAAGTTTATTACAATGCATGCAATTTATATATTAAGCAGCTGTCCCAAAAAATATATGTTCAATTTTTTCTATCAAAGGAGTCTTGTAATATCAAAGAAGGTACAACAATAATAGCTATATCCAGTATAGGTACTTAAAAATTTAATAATCTTTTACTTGAGAATAGTTAAAAAGTGCATTTCCGATAAAATACCTATATATTATAAATATTTTATTAAAATTTTAATAATTTGAAATGCGAAATTAATGATAGCACGTAGCCACAAATTAAAAAATTGTAGCAAAGAAAAGTTTTTGGGCTGAACTATAAATTTGATGGTGTCCAATAAGCACAAACACTATTAAAAAAAAATTGATACAGTGAAGGTACAAAAATGCTTTCTATTTGTTACAACTTATATGAAAAATTACAATTAGCATTACACTCAATTATCAAAGTAATTATTACTGGAAAAATTTTTCCAAAAATAAACTAAACTTTTTCGGTTTTGCGCAAGGGCTATAAGGTAATAATAATTTGTATCACTGTAAATAATTAAAATATATTAACTAAATATTTAATAATTTCATATATTTATTATTTATTTAATCGGTGATGGAATACTAATAAATATTTGATATCGAACTAATCAACAAACCCTAAAAATTCTTACATTTTTAAGTTGCTCTTCGAAAATAAAATTGTACACATTTTTGTCTAAATCTTAGGTAATCATTGTATTTTTTTATCCAGGAATTATAGATGCCATCGTGGATCAAATAAAAGGCGGTAGATTTAGACTGAAATCAACCGATGTGCAAAATAAGACAAAAACCAAAAAAGAAGAACCTGCTGCCGTTAAAGAAATGTTAAACATTTTGGGAACATTGAGGAGGACCAGGGGGAAGAGGTCAAGTATGAATACAGGAATGCGCTAATTAATGAACAAATATTTTTAGAATATATTATATCCCTAATTCTACGGAACAGAATAAATCTGTAATTATCTGCTTAATTATAAATTATGTATAGCCATTTGTTGGTGATAAAACAATGCAACTAATTTTCTAATTACACACAATAAATTAACTCGAGTGTTTTGCATATTAAAAATCTATTATGCATATGAAATCTTACTGCACTCAAAAGTAATGAATAAGTTTTCAATATTAGTTGCATAATATGAACAAAATGGTGCTAATGTTAAAAAATTGGATATGAGTTTTCAAAAAATATACTTATATATGAATAATAATCATAAAATAGAAATATTCAATAATTCCCTGAAACTATGAATTACGAGCATTTTCTTCTAAAAATTTTAGTAAATAGTGCAAAATGAACGTTTTTGAGGCCTTGAAGTTTCAAGTTTGTATATAAATAACAATTTAGTTTAAGATTGATTTAGATTAGATTTTGATAAGATATTTTATAACGCCAGTCACATAATAATACATATTATTTAATTATATGTATTGTTTAAGTATAAATATTTTTCAAAAATATATTCATCAATTGCATATTATCACATGTAAATTACGATTTTTGATAGTTTAAAAAGTCTATTAAGTATTAGAATATTATATGATTAGGTTTATAAGAAAGTTTATGAAATAATTGTTAAATATAATGTTTTATGTAAATGCAATGATTGAATAAAATCATGAATTATGTAATAAGATATATATTATGTAAAATAAACTTAATGAGATACATTTATAGTGTTTTATATAGAAAAACAATCACATTGTTACAACTACATTTTAGTTATATGTAGATATTAAAATGTCTGATATATAAAAATGCAAGTGATATGTAAAAACACATTTTAGTTGTTACTACTAAATTATGTTTAAGAGCAAATCAAAATTCAAATTTCAATTTCATATTTATGTAGTGTATTTCACTGATGTTGGCACCATTGTCATAAGAAGTGACAGTTTTCTAAATAGCTCGCTGACTTTGTCTACTCTGGCAATACTACATTAGTATTTAATTTTAATATAAACAATCGTAGGCACGTGTGCAATCTTTGTGATATTTAATTAAATATTAATAAACTAATTAACAATGTCGCATAAAAAACCAGCGCTAATGAATGATCCTAATAATATGAGTGATGAATCCGATAGCTCAGATGAAGGCTCTGATCAAGAGGTTTATTCTGGGCATGAGGTATCTTGACTGATAACCTATATTTTAAAATATTCATATGTTATCTATGTTTCATTATATGTTACTGCCTTTAATTGCTTAAAATCAATATGAGTTATAGATAAATTCAAATTAGTAATTTTGGACTTTGAAATGTTATTTCATTTTATTTAATGAACCGGCGTTTTGGATGTCATGTGCCAATCAATGTTGCATAGGGTTGTGAAATTCAACATTTTTGGATTAACAGCATAATCTCAATAATATAACTGTGACAAAATGAAAAGTTTAAATTATTTTCATTTGAATAGAATTAGAATGCAGCTTTTTAATCTTAAGACTTTTGTTATGAATTATCACTTTATTAGTTCATCTTTTAATCATGCAGGAAATTCAAGTAGACTTTGAGGGCCGAAATCCTACCGATAGTGATTTTCATGGAATAAAGCAGCTTCTGAATCAATTATTTTTGAAAGCTCATATTAATCTATCTGAATTATCAGATCTGTTAATTGGTAAGTTATAGCTTGTAATATCTTGTAAATTACATGAAATATGTAAATATTATTATAAGATAAGATTGTGAGATGAAAATGTTTCAATATGGCCCAGGAATGTTATTATCATAACATTGTGGTCTTAGCAAGTTTGTTTATTTAGTTTTATTATTTGAAATATTTGATTTGTTTGTTTTCTTATTCCAGGTCAAAATTACATTGGTAGTGTTGTTAAACAAAGTGACGCAGACCCTGATGAAGATGAAGATGATGAAATGACTGATATAAATGATGTTTTTGGTATAACGAGTGTAATTAATATTACCCAGAAAAAGGTAAGTGACTGCATAATTATGATTCAATCATTTTAGTTACTGTAATTCAGATTGCTTATATATGTTTATTTGCTTATTATCATATGCTTTGGATTGATGACAAAATTTCATTGCATGTTTTATTCATAAATTAATTATATTAACTATTTCATCATTCTCTAAATATTATTACAGGAAAGTCATTTCCTAGTATTATTATATGTAAAAGTACCATGAATTCACTTATTACTTCTCTCTTCAATTATTCTTACATTAACTTTATATACATACCTAAATACCTATTTTATTACCAAATGGCACACCAAATTCAATTTTTTATATCTAATTCATAAATTGAGTGCAAAGATAAACTTTTTTTATTTGTATCATTTAAAAGAACATGTGCGACAATGAAGTGAAATGTGTTTCTGCATGAACCTTATATAATTGCAATATTTAACAAAAGTAATTATATTTATTTATTCATAATCAGTGTATCAAAAATCAAGAAATTAAAATTATCATGAATCATTAGTCATTCTCATGTAAGTATTGGATCTTTCAATCATGAATATTTTACAGAATTTAGAATGTGTTCAACAATTACGCAAACTTCTTGTTGAGCTTGCAGAACAAAATGCAACGGATACAACTAACAAACTAATTCAAGACATCCTTAACGATGAAGAAAATTGCACCGGACTTCTGATAAACGAGCGTTTCATAAACATTCCTGCACAGATTTCAGTGCCACTCTTAGAGAATCTGCAAAGCGAAATCAACAGGGCAGTGTCAAAGAAAATGCCATATAAATTTGTATATTACATTTTGATATGTAAATTATACAAAAATGAGCAAACTAAAAAGAAAAAGTCAAAGAAATCTGAACCTGATGTGATTTGGTCAAATCCTGAGGAGGAATACATTCTTCCTGAAGCCTTAGCTAGTTTTGAGTTTTCAGTAAAATCAGAAGCCGATTCTGGTTTAGGAGGCGATTGGAAAGAAGGAGACAGTGAAATGACACCATACAGAAAAATTATGATTTTGCGAGCTGATAGCTTACCGAGGATAATTGAAACTATTAAAACACAAATGAGTGGCACAGCCTAAGCATTTCCAATCATATAATAGATTACATTTATATAATATGTAATCCTTTTGAGATACATAGTTTACTCATAGGCGATTGTTATTTATCAAAGAGTGTAAAGAAGCAGGTGACACGTTTTGTACACATTTCTGCAGATATTCATTTGCAACTATTGAACTCTTTGTTGATCACATTTTCAATTTTTAGGAAAGTTCACTTTCCTAATTTATGATGAAAATATTGATGATAGAAATGAGGATATGAAAAAAACAATCTCAAAAGGATTAAACATAAATCAGATAATTTGAGGAAAGTAGCATTCATATTTATATTTTGTTCAACTTATATTGAAATCACATCCCTAATATAGCATACTGTAATCTAATAGAATCTTTTCATATAAATATATCTCAAAGTACGATTTCATTACTTTCAGTAATCAGTTGTCAACCTTTTTCTTTTTCTTAATCTCTCTTATTATCTGATTTTTGTTATTTATATGTGCATTAACCAATTCTTATATATCTGCCAAAAATATAGCATTATGTGTGATATATTAAGCATGTGTATTAGCCATTTTGATATCTACGTATAACTAAAATGTAGTTGTAATAATGTGATTGTTTTTCTATATAAAACACTATAAATGTGTCTCATTAAATTTATTTTACATAATATATATCTTATTACAGAATTCATGATTTTATTCAATCATTGCAATTATATAAAACATTTTTTTAACAATTATTTCATAAACTTTCTTATAAAACTAATCATATAATATATTCTAATAGTTAATAGACTAAAACTGTAAGTTAAAAACAAACATGGAATAAACCTGAAACAGCAAATCCAATCCACGATCGAAATAATAAACACTTATTGCACTCAAATGTTTGATTCGAATTTGAATTTTGCTGGCACAATTTTGTTTAATAATAATTTATGCGAAAATATACCTGTTTTACATTATTTTTAAGATTTCCACCATTAGTTCATTGAAAAACGACTGCCACATAGTGAAAGATATCAAGATTATATTAACAAGAATTTCATTGTATCCATTTGCATCCTTTTTTAGACCATGAATAAAACTCATATTTAAAGCAAATAATTTAATGCACTGAGCTATTTTATTTGGCAATTTTAGATTTAATCCAATCGACATAGTGAGAAACTCTTGTGAATACATCAGGCTTGCCGACAGCGCAAGGAATGCCCCAGGAAACGATTCCGTGAAGTTGTCCATTGATGACTAAAGGGGCACCGGAATCACCCTTTTGGAAAAATATTCAATTAATAACTATTTTTTTAAATAATATATAATTAATAATTTTAATAAGAATATAACCGAAAAATATGAGAAAACTTTTACTGTATATTTTTTGTAAGACTTACCTTACATGCACCCTTGCCCATATCTGCAAAAGTGCATATTTGGCTATCGTGGATTGGAATCTTATCCTCATTAAACATTCTTCTGCAAACACTTTGGGGGATGGTAAATGTATTTAATTCCTAAAATATAAATTATTAGAAAGTGAAACATTACAAGACAGAATGGTAACTCTGAAAATTCATATTATCTACCTGTAAATCATTAGGTGGCGGTGAATCTTTTCCCAATCGTTCCCATCAAACTTGTCAGTAATAGTTTTTTCTATTCTATATCGTTCACCTACTTCATCCAGTTTATTCACGCCGGCAACGACTTCAAAACGTTGTCTGAAAATTGAAATGCAATCAGACTTGAAATGAAAATTTATGGGCAAAATAGTCATGATTTATAAAAATACGAAATTACATATTTTAGGATATTTGTTTCCTCTAACTACTACACATATTTTTTTCTATTTTTCTATTTATGGTACAAGATATATTACAAATTCACTCCATGCAATGAGCAGCAGTCAAAACCCAATAATCGTCAATAATTGCTCCTCCACAGAAATGTTTGTTTTCAGCATTTCGAAGTGAAACTTGATAGGGCACCGATTTTTCTTTAGCATTTTCACCACCCACGATTCTCCAGCCGATTGAAGACGCTGGGGAAAAAATATGTAAATTTGGTTCAATGCATAGGATACAATTTTATGTACTATTTTGTAGTTGATAAATAAAGTTAAAGGAATATAAAAATTAATTCTTTACCTGATGCGAATTCAATGACTGCTAAAACGATCAGTACCTTCATGACTTCACTGCAGTTTCTACACTTAAACTGATAGCGCATTTAATTCAATTTTATATTTAATTTAACGATAATAATTGAGATAAGTTCCACTTATATTATCTAACAAATAGGTAAATCCCATATAACTCTCATTTGAAATGAAATTTTATCATAAAATATTTTTTTGGTTCCTGGTCAAAAGTTCAAAGGTGAATCAAATGGAAATTTCTTCGATAATGTAAGATTTAAATTATAAAAGAATTGTTTAGATTATTTTAAAAGGAAATAGAAAAATGAGTATTATCGAAAAAAAAAGTTGTATTAAATGTTATTCATAGGCAGCAATTTTTTATCAGAATACTAGCTGACCCGGCAAAAGTTGTTTTGCTAAATAAGGTATATTCTAGACAATTTCTAGAGAATCAAAAATATTAATACTTTAAGTGTATAAGGATGTGTTGTTTGAATGCTATATACAATGAAGTATTATAAAAACAATAAACCCCATTGGTTCCGGATAATCCGAAGTCCGGATAATCCAAAGTCCGGATAACACGAAGTCCGGATAATCCGAAGTCCGGATAATCCGAAGTCCGGATAATCCGAAGTCCGGATAATCCGAAGTCCGGATAATCCGAAGTCGGGATAAACCGAAGTCGGGATAAACCGAAGTCCGGATAATCCGAAGTCCGGATAATCGGAATTCCGGATAATCGGAATTCCGGATAATCGGAATTCCGGATAATCGGAATTCCGGATAATCGGAATTCCGGATAATCGAAATTCCGGATAATCCGAATTCCGGATAATCCGAATTTCGGATAATCGGAATTCCGGATAATCGGAATTCCGGATAATCGGAATTCCGGATAATCGGAATTCCGGATAATCGGAATTCCGGATAATCGGAATTCCGGATAATCGGAATTCCGGATAATCCGAATTCCGGATAATCCGAATTCCGGATAATCCGAATTCCGGATAATCCGAATTCCGGATAATCCGAATTCCGGATAATCCGAATTCCGGATAATCGGAATTCCGGATAATCCGAATTCCGGATAATCGGAATTCCGGATAATCGGAATTCCGGATAATCGGAATTCCGGATAATCGGAATTCCGGATAATCGGAATTCCGGATAATCGGAATTCCGGATAATCCGAATTCCGGATAATCGGAATTCCGGATAATCGGAATTCCGGATAATCCGAATTCCGGATAATCCGAATTCCGGATAATCGGAATTCCGGATAATCGGAATTCCGGATAATCGGAATTCCGGATAATCGGAATTCCGGATAATCCGAATTCCGGATAATCCGAATTCCGGATAATCGGAATTCCGGATAATCGGAATTCCGGATAATCCGAATTCCGGATAATCCGAATTCCGGATAATCCGAATTCCGGATAATCGGAATTCCGGATAATCGGAATTCCGGATAATCCGAATTCCGGATAATCCGAATTCCGGATAATCGGAATTCCGGATAATCGGAATTCCGGATAATCGGAATTCCGGATAATCGGAATTCCGGATAATCGGAATTCCGGATAATCCGAATTCCGGATAATCCGAATTCCGGATAATCGGAATTCCGGATAATCCGAATTCCGGATAATCGGAATTCCGGATAATCGGAATTCCGGATGATCCGAATTCCGGATAATCCGAATTCCGGATAATCGGAATTTCGGATAATCGGAATTCCGGATAATCGGAATTCCGGATAATCGGAATTCCGGATAATCGGAATTCCGGATAATCGGAATTCCGGATAATCCGAATTCCGGATAATCCGAATTCCGGATAATCGGAATTCCGGATAATCGGAATTCCGGATAATCGGAATTCCGGATAATCGGAATTCCGGATAATCGGAATTCCGGATAATCGGAATTCCGGATAATCGGAATTCCGGATAATCCGAATTCCGGATAATCCGAATTCCGGATAATTGGAATTCCGGATAATCGGAATTCCGGATAATCGGAATTCCGGATAATCGGAATTCCGGATAATCGGAATTCCGGATAATCGGAATTCCGGATAATCGAAATTCCGGATAATCCGAATTCCGGATAATCCGAATTTCGGATAATCGGAATTCCGGATAATCGGAATTCCGGATAATCGGAATTCCGGATAATCGGAATTCCGGATAATCGGAATTCCGGATAATCGGAATTCCGGATAATCGGAATTCCGGATAATCCGAATTCCGGATAATCCGAATTCCGGATAATCCGAATTCCGGATAATCCGAATTCCGGATAATCCGAATTCCGGATAATCCGAATTCCGGATAATCCGAATTCCGGATAATCGGAATTCCGGATAATCCGAATTCCGGATAATCGGAATTCCGGATAATCGGAATTCCGGATAATCGAATTCCGGATAATCCGAATTCCGGATAATCGGAATTCCGGATAATCGGAATTCCGGATAATCGAATTCCGGATAATCGGAATTCCGGATAATCGGAATTCCGGATAATCCGAATTCCGGATAATCCGAATTCCGGATAATCCGAATTCCGGATAATCCGAATTCCGGATAATCGGAATTCCGGATAATCGGAATTCCGGATAATCCGGATTCCGGATAATCGGAATTCCGGATAATCGAAATTCCGGATAATCCGAATTCCGGATAATCCGAATTCCGGATAATCCGAATTCCGGATAATCCGAATTCCGGATAATCCGAATTCCGGATAATCCGAATTCCGGATAATCCGAAGTCCGGATAATCGGAATTCCGGATAATCGGAATTCCGGATAATCGGAATTCCGGATAATCGGAATTCCGGATAATCCGAATTCCGGATAATCCGAATTCCGGATAATTGGAATTCCGGATAATCGGAATTCCGGATAATCGGAATTCCGGATAATCGGAATTCCGGATAATCGGAATTCCGGATAATCGGAATTCCGGATAATCGGAATTCCGGATAATCGAAATTCCGGATAATCCGAATTCCGGATAATCCGAATTCCGGATAATCGGAATTCCGGATAATCGGAATTCCGGATAATCGGAATTCCGGATAATCGGAATTCCGGATAATCGGAATTCCGGATAATCGGAATTCCGGATAATCGGAATTCCGGATAATCCGAATTCCGGATAATCCGAATTCCGGATAATCCGAATTCCGGATAATCCGAATTCCGGATAATCCGAATTCCGGATAATCCGAATTCCGGATAATCCGAATTCCGGATAATCGGAATTCCGGATAATCCGAATTCCGGATAATCGGAATTCCGGATAATCGGAATTCCGGATAATCGGAATTCCGGATAATCGGAATTCCGGATAATCGGAATTCCGGATAATCGGAATTCCGGATAATCCGAATTCCGGATAATCGGAATTCCGGATAATCGGAATTCCGGATAATCCGAATTCCGGATAATCCGAATTCCGGATAATCGGAATTCCGGATAATCGGAATTCCGGATAATCGGAATTCCGGATAATCGGAATTCCGGATAATCCGAATTCCGGATAATCGGAATTCCGGATAATCGGAATTCCGGATAATCGGAATTCCGGATAATCGGAATTCCGGATAATCGGAATTCCGGATAATCGGAATTCCGGATAATCCGAATTCCGGATAATCCGAATTCCGGATAATCCGAATTCCGGATAATCCGAATTCCGGATAATCCGAATTCCGGATAATCCGAATTCCGGATAATCCGAATTCCGGATAATCGGAATTCCGGATAATCGGAATTCCGGATAATCGGAATTCCGGATAATCGGAATTCCGGATAATCCGAATTCCGGATAATCCGAATTCCGGATAA